>NC_053391.1:258373210-258684521 GCF_905171765.1 Bufo bufo | reverse complement strand
ATTAACATCCCCTTGGGCACCTTATTTGTTTGACTGACAGGTTAGTAATAGCTGTTTTTTAGCTAAATAAGCCCACAGATGACATTTATAAGCCCACATTAGGAATCGTGAAGACGCCCTGAACATCAGCATATTTTTAGCTGACAGGGGTGAAACCTGGTGACAGAATCCCTTTAGAGAAATTACTGTTTCTAGCTGCTGTGGACTAGCAGCTAGAAACAGTAATTTCTTTAATGTGTTATGTTATTTAGACTGAGCTCTCAGCATGCTTAGCCAGTCAGTAATTTTCATAGTTATGATTTATGGACACAGCTCTCAGCATGCTTAGCCAGCCTACTATCTGGCTGTGCTTCTTGAGAGTCACAGTCCACAGGCTCAAACAGCCAGATAGAAGACTGGCTAAGCATGCTGAGAGCTGTGTCCATAAATCATGACAGCACTATGATTGCCCTCCCTTCCAACTGGATGAGTTTATCTGATACCTGCTCCAGAAGCTCCTGCTGTCTCGCGGGCTGGTGTGGCTGAGCGCTGTGGGCCGTGTGCTGGTCGAAACTGCTGAGTAGGTTGTACACAGCGCAGCGTGCAAGAGGGATAACCGCGGGCGCACTGAGGTCATATCCGGTGGGCCGGCATTACAGGAACCGCACCAGCTGCTCTGACGTCCTGCCGCCGGATATCCTGTGACGTATATATCCGGCTGCAGGACTTCAGAGCAGCTGGTGCTGTTCCTGTAATGCCGCGGCCCGCCGGATATGACCTCAGTAGTGATAGGAAGTTCGGATCTTTCAGATGAATTGGTTCATTTGAATCAGCTCATTCAAATGAACCGATTCATGAATCTGGATCTTCGGTTCACTTGCTGAGTCACTGACTGCTGAGCTGATTCGCAAGTGAACCGAAGACTCTAGGTGCCGGTGCGCATGCGCAGATGCTATCCATCCAATTCACTTGCTGCTGCTGACTCAGTCGGCTCTTCAGCTCTCTAATGAGTGAGTCAGGATCAAGAAGAGGGATTGATTATAGTGATAGTGAAGGGAAGCTGAGGCTGACGCCGGACAGGAGGACTCAGGACAGGAGTCAGGAGCTGTCACTGTGGTGTGCATTGTTGTCTGTTGTGCATTGTTGCCCACAGTGACAACAGTCTGACACTGACAGTAGTACAACGAACCAAGTGAAGTGAAATGTGAATGCACAGGGAAAACTATGTGCTGAATTGATAACAGTATTACAGTAACACAGTCACTGGCTGATAATAAAATAGTCCCCACTTAACGGAATCCATAAAGGAGATGTGAACCCACCCTTAGTTATATAGCTACTGAATGAGATGCCTTTAACATATATATCTCCTGAGAAGCCAATTTGATCCTAAAGGGTTAATTCAACCTGTAATCTAAACTCTGTGTCATCTGTCACTTCTCTTATCTCTCTGCTCCTGTCAAGGGCGTACATAGAAATCACTGGGCCCCATAGCAAGAATCTAAATTGGGCCCCCATTCCCCTTTTATAGCCCCTCCCACTACCCATTCCAGGCCTCTCTCTTTGTTCCATGAACTATGTTCGCTGCTGTTTTATAATTTATGCCATCAGGGCCGGATTGGGATTACAAAACAGGCCTGGCACACAAGAGGTATAATAGATGCAGTGTGTACAGGTATATAGTATATACAGCAGTGTACTGATATGTGAGGAACGTGGTATAATATATGCAGTGTGTTCAGGTATATAGTATATACAGTAGTGTACTGATATATGAGGTATAAATTACAGCTCGTACCTCACATATCAATCCAATACTGTATATACAATATACCTGTACACACCATCTATTATACCTCGTACCTAACATATCAGTACACTGCTGTATATACTATATACCTGAACACACTGCATATATTATACCTCGTACCTCACATATCAGTACACTGCAGTATATATTATATATCTGTACATATTGCATCTATAATACTGTTTAATATATGCTGTGTGTGTGTGTGTATATATGTGTATGTATATATATATATATATATATATGAGGCATACAAGGTATAATACTGTAGATGCAGTGTTTATAGAAATATGTGGTCAGTTATACATTATGGTCACTGTGTGTGTGAGGTACATGAGGTTGTGGTCACTGTAACTGTCTAAAGTATTATACATGAGTGAGCAATGAGTAAAAACAGGGCATGGAGGGGAGGGGTAAATGATGAAAAGTGGAGGACCTCCTCTTACCTCTCCATTCCAGTCTGTATGGATCAATGCAGAGCTGATTGTGAACTTCTAATACTTGCTGTTAGGGGTTGAAGGACCTGTGATGATGTCATCACAGGTCCTGGCAGATGTACCTTTCTAACCTAGGAACTACACCATTTTTGGTGCAGTTCCTTTGCTAGATTCTGCAGGACCTGTGATGCTGAAGATGATGTCATCACAGGTCCTGGCAGATGCACTGTTCTAACCTGGGAACTACACTTTACACTGTGCAGTTCCCTTACAGGACCTGTGAAGACTCCCTGTACGACTCAGAGCTGCTAGTGCTTGCCTTGCCTCAGCTCTGATTGGTTGGTGGGCGGGGAGGGGAGGGGCTGGCAGAAGCAGCTTCCACTCTAGGTTCATATTATGCTCCTCCCGAGTCCCTCCCTCAGGCTCCCTGCTGCCAGCGTGAGGTGAGCGTCTCTGCATTGTCTGTGTGCTATGTGACAGCTGACAACAGAGGACTTTTAACCCTCCCGACGGCCTTTTGGCTGGCAGATGGGATTATTTTATGGTAGGGGCCTGGAGCTGCAGCTCCATCAGCCCCTACGTTAATCCGGCCCTGCTCAAGGGGAATAATAGATGTCTCTAGGAAGAAGGTCTACCATTCTGGTCCATACTAAATGAATATATATCTGGTTAGGGGTCCAGTGTGAGTACTACTATTTATATGAGAATAGTACAATGTTGACAGTAAAGGTATGTCTTTTTATTGTGTGTATCTCATCAATGCCATATCTTTCAC
Source organism: Bufo bufo (assembly GCF_905171765.1). Lineage (NCBI taxonomy): Eukaryota > Metazoa > Chordata > Amphibia > Anura > Bufonidae > Bufo > Bufo bufo. The sequence goes on along the minus strand of NC_053391.1, from coordinate 258,681,520 downwards.
CTTGTTAGCAGCTCTATGTGGAGCTGGGAACAATTATTGTGGGACAAATATACTGTATGTAAATGTGATATCTGGAATTGGCTGTATAGAAATTAAGATGAAATAAATGTGGGAAGGGGATATAAAATATATGATAAGTACAGACTCCTTGGGTTGGAAGGATTTGATTGATGTGTATGGGATGGGGGCCTCCAGTTAAGGAGGGGGTCACAGTGCTGGAAGACAGCCTGACTGCTACCACCCGTCAGCCGAGGGCACCCACCCCTTAAAGGAGCCGGAAAAATTATATTTCAGCATTCAAGCCTCCTGGTAAAAGACTGCCGAAGTCGAAAATCCTTCTGGATTCCGCTCTCAACATTCTAGATACGTGGTCCCCTCCTCTCCAATGTCGTTCTACTTGTTCGATTGCTGCAAATGTGAGATCTTTAGGGTCTTGATTATGAACTAATTTGAAGTGTTTAGACAGAGAGTGTTTCTCATAACCTTTCTTAATATTATTTATGTGTTCAGTGTGTCTGTGTGTGCGCGTGTAATTCTTTATTCAGTGTGCGTGTGTGTGGGGGCACGGGTGTTCGCGAACTCACCCTAAACCTAACAGACAAAAAAATTAAAAAAGACTAACTAAAAAAAGGGCAAATAGTCAAAAATCGCTGATCAACCGTCCGAAGTTGATCAGCGGCGGGTGTGCGATGCGCTAACAGTGGCCGGACACTAAGAGTGCCGGCCACAATCAGCGTACGCACACAAAAAAAAAAAAAGTTGTGGGGGGGAGGGGGGCAAGCTGCAGCACCCCTGGGGATCTAGGGTCACACAGCTGTGCTGTGGACCCCAGACACCCAATTTACTGTGATGCAATCACAAACAGTTTTTTTACTTCCACTAACTTTCCCTTTATATTCCTGCCTAACCCAACCTTTCCCTAGCCTTTCACTAAGTACCTGATTGCACAGATGGGGGGTGCTGGGGCACAGATGGGGTGCTGGGCACAGATGGGGTGATGCCTGGACAGATGGGAGTGCTGAAATCCGACGACGTGCAGCGCTCCTCCCTCCTCGGGCTCCTGGAAAAGGAGGAGGAGAGGAGCGCTGCTCTAATTTGAACCTCCCGCCCCTGCAGCCGACCAATCAGAGCCGATCCTGAGAGGTGATGTCACATCGCAGGATGGTGATTGGTGGTGTATTATCAAACCACCGATTACCATCCTGTTCCGGGTTATCGGGTCCTCAGAGACTCGAATAACCCGGAAACGCAGCAAACCGCAGGTCTGAATTGACCTGCGGTTTGCTGTGATCGCCTACACGCGGGGGGGGGGGGGGGGGGGGGGGGTCAGCGCATTGGCCCCAGGTGCCTGCTCAATGATTTGAGCAGGCACCGGGTTCCGATCATTGCCCGCCCTGTGTCCGTAACAGGTTAAAAGTAAACCCAAGTTTACAAATCATAAAGGTAAAACCATAGGTAATATCCTGATCAAAGGAAATTTTAAAACCAAAAATAAAAAATATACAAACTTTTCTATCTACTATAAAAAGAGGAACCTTTCCATGTCTATCTTGCATGAACTGTAATTCTATCATAAAGCGAGATACAATAAATTATCCAAGACAGGGTTATTCTATTCCTATGAACCACTTTGCTATGTGTACAACTAAAAATTTAATTTATGGCATTAGATGTCCGTGTAGCATGTGATACATAAGACAAACTAAAAGAGAAATTTGGATGCGATTAAACGAGGGTAGATCAAATATTAAAAGATATAGCAAGTCACAAGTTAAAAAAAGGTGATAAAAAAGTTGAAAGAAAAAAAACGAAACAAAATGAGGTTACATTATTGCAACATTGTTATAAAATGGGAAATAAGTGGAATGAACTGAAATGGACTAGATCGGAATATGTTAATCCAGGTGTAACACAGGAAGATAATAAATTATAGCTGTTGCAACATGAAACTATATGGATTACTAAAATGGAAACACCAAAACCTAAGGGATTAAATGAGGTCTGTAATTTTAAAGTATTTTTATAGGTATCTATGTAACTATGTAAGAGAATATACTAATGTGAATGTGTACGTAATTATGTAATGAGTAATGTGTATTTAAAGAGCATAGTTACATCCTCATGAGTAAGGGAGCGTGACCCCCGAAACATTGCGCGGTATGTTATAGGACCTAGCTCAGCGTTCTCATATGAAGAAAGGCCTGCAAGCCATTGATTGTTTGACAATATAATAAAAGTTTGAAATTACTCGTTGTACTTCTGGAACGTGAGTATTTACATTTTCTCACTGAGATTTACGAACAGTGATATCTCTGACTAAGCTACACTGGACTGAGGTTGCAGAGCATGAGTGAAGCTCTGAGTCAAGCTGTGTCTGTTACCCCACGTGAGAGCTGTTGCACATAATGTATTGAACTAAGTCTGTACACACCACATCCCTTCTCCTTGCATGGCACCTCCCACCAGCCATATCTTTTTCCTGTGAGGGGATGTCTGCGTCTGGAGGATCCGTAGCAGTCTACGTCTACTGCAGACATGGCAATGGGGCAACCGCCATCAAGGGTAGTAATGCTCCCTTTTTGCCCACCTGATCTGACAATTTATTCCCAGAGCTTCAGGGGTCTGCTCTTTGGTATTTGCTGACACCCTCACCACTAATGCCCTTTTATGTAATATCAGTCCGATAGCTGTTGTACAGCCTCAGCATTTTTATAAGCTTACCTGCAGAGTGGTTCATATATGGTATGTGTACGTGCAGTAAGCAGAAAGAACAGGTTTTAATCAGTCACATATAAGAATGTATGCAGTTGTGCCAAATGACCCTGAATAAGGGCTCTTTCACACCTGCGTTCATTTCTTCCGGCATAGAGTTCCGTCATCGGGGCTCTATGCTGGAAGAATCCTGATCAGTTTTATCCTAATGCATTCTGAATGGAGTGAAATCCGTTCAGGATGCATCAGGATGTCTTCAGTTCCGGAACGGAACGTTTTTTGGCCGGAGAAAATACCGCAGCATGCTGCGCTTTTTGCTCCGGCCAAAAATCCTGAAGACTTGCCGCAAGGCCGGATCCGGAATTAATGCCCATTGAAAGGCATTGATCCGGATCCGGCCTTAAGCTAAACGTCGTTTCGGCGCATTGCCGGACCCGACGTTTAGCTTTTTCTGAATGGTTACCATGGCTGCCGGGATGCTAAAGTCCTGGCAGCCATGGTAAAGTGTAGCGGGGAGCGGGGGAGCAGCATACTTACCGTCCGTGCCGCTCCCGGGGCGCTCCAGAGTGACGTCAGGGCGCCCCAAGCGCATGGATCATGTGATCGCATGGATCACGTCATCCATGCGCATGGGGCGCTCTGACGTCATTCTGGAGCGCCCCGGGAGCCGCACGGACTGTAAGTATACCGCTTCCCCGCTTCCCCGCTCCTACTATGGCAACCAGGACTTTAATAGCGTCCTGGCTGCCATAGTAACACTGAACGCATTTTGAAGACGGCGAACCTAACTCACAGTGGGGGAACTTGAAACGTGGGTGAGATGTTCTAACAATTCTTTACATATTTAGAGATGACAAGATGGAGTCACATTTCTCTTCAATCCCCTCTTAGAACCAAATTTCTTAGATAATATGGTTCTTACCCTTGCCCTTTTCCCTGTATACCGCCAGATATTTTCTATATCCGTCATGTGAGTTGTCTTCAGGATTAGGCAGCAGAGTCTCATAAAATGACATATTTGATACTCCTTTCATTATCAGTTTCCGTACACATGGTATGATACATGTTGCAACTATTGCTATTACTATAATAATTATCAGGATAATGATTCCCAACTGTACAAGTGCCTGTTTCCAGTTAGTGAACCAGCCAAAATACTGATCCCAAGGGTTATCGATACCTGAGTTTCTTTTGAGCTCGATTGATAAATCCTCGAGTTTCTTTATTGCCAGTGTGACCTTACCATTAGGGCCGGTGTTGTTGGGTATGAACGTGCAGCATGATGAGGGGTCTGTCAATACCTTACAGACACCACCTCTTTCTGCAAGTAACATATCGAGTACCATGCGGTTTTGAAATGTCATAATGGAATCTGCCTGTAACTGTTCTGCTAGACCCTGTAACGCATCCCTGGTGTAGTTTACAAACCTTTGTTGATTATAGTAAATATAGTTGATCCAGTCTACATTTTTGCTGATTGTTATGTGGGGAATTATGGATTTAAATCCTGCTGCCACCTGACCTCTGGCCTTGAATTCATCAGGGACCCCTCTTGGGATGCCTATTACGTCTATATACACATGGGGATCAAAACTACCCTTGGGGAGTGATCTTTTGGTCCTTGTCACTCTTCCTACACTAGGGGTCTCTTATTCACTAAATGTGTGTATATTCATTATGGCTTTAGCAAGAGCACATTCACCTTTCCAGGAACCCTCTAGTCTAGATCTTATCTTTCCATCCCCACAGATCCAATATACATCTCCAATCGAGTATACTTGATTCTGTGTGAGGGAGGTATCTGTTTCACTGTAAGTCGCACAGTATCCTTCAGTGAAATTACCTAGGAATCTTCCTTGATCTCCCCCTCTGTGACAGGTATAGTTACCAGGATAGATATGTATACCTGCACCAGGGCGGGGAGTTTTTATGAGGAGTGGGTATTTTTGCTTCCATTCTTCACATGCAGACTGGTTACTAGATGAATTTGAGAATAATTGCAAAAAACATTCCTCAACACTAGAGGGCAATATTAAGGGCACAGTACCTAGGTGAGGCTTAGCGGTCCCACATATATAACAATTACTTTTATTTACTGAAGCTGCACTGTACTTCATCCATTCTAACCATAGGTTGACATCAGAGAACCCAGTTTCTGCTGCCAGGGTATCCTCATAGGTAGGGTCAGAAATAGCCAGCATGTTTCCTAGGGACTGTATATGGGTTTTTAGAGGGTATGTTTGTTTCTGACAGTATGTCCATTCTGAGGATTGACACATATCTCTTATTTCGAAGTGTTTGGTGACCATTGAAATCTCTGCCCCCCCTTCCCCCCCATGTTGTGAAAGTACCATCCCAGCACGTAATCTCGTTCATCACCTTTGTTGGGGTTTTCTATGTTTATAATTATTTTCATCTCAGACACCATCTTAGGGCATGCCCACCCTGTAGGATATAGGCTAACATCTATGTGACAGTCCCCTCTGTTGATAATTGTCATTATACTAATCAAGGATTTACCATTCTTATCCTTTCGATTAAGGGCATTCTGTGGTTTATACCCCCCAGTCTTCTCCTGTATTCCATCCTACTGACCCCCAGTATGCACATCTATTACTCCAATAAGGGTCAGTAATACAGATATAAGCCTGTCCATTCTCATAGTGGTTGCCGCATCTCATGGAAGGACTGGACTTCATTATGCTGTATAAACAGAAGGAGTAAGTTGCAATGTGAGTACTGGAGGAATTGTACCAGAAGGTAGTGATTCCACCTTTCTGTTTTATAGCAACTTCAGCTTTGTTATCCTCCAGCAGAGTCATTAGGATCGTCAGTAATCCCACAGTCCAAGTGGACCGTCTGTGCCACCTTCCAGAATTGAGGGAGGGCATCCTGGTGGAGGTCAGAGCTGTCTGCTCCCGTTAGTACCTCACTTTGTCCTTTTTCGAGGTCAGGACTGTCTGTCCCCGTTATTACCTCCTTTTGGGGTACCTCCTTTACCAGTTTTACTCTGGTGGCGTGGACCCCAGTAGATGCTTCTTCTGTAAGTACAGCTCTGTGGGTCATGGCTACCACTGTAGTCGGTGGTCAGTAGGTGAAGTCTCCTGCGAATTTTCCTTTCTTTCATTTCTTTATCAGCACGATATCTACCACTTGGAATGGGTGAGTTGGTTCCTGTGGAAGACAAGGAGACTTACAAGCAACTTTTTCCTCAATTTCACTTAGGGCTTTAATCTATCTGGTTACATGGGTTGTTCCTCAAACATGTGATTCACCTTCCCACATAATCTGACACTAACTGTTTAATGCCTGTAATATAGAAATTATGTGCTAGCAGCATGTGTGTTGTTTGAATGCTGTTGTGTCCTACTCCATGAAAATGTGTAATGAACAGAGGGGCGCTGACTGTGGTATGCATGGTTTCCCCTCTTTGCAGATTAATCCTGTCCTAGGATTTTTCCGCAAGATTGGATAACACCAATCGGCCATTTCATCGTCAGTAGCTGAGGACTGGAGATCCACAAGCATCTGAGTTAACTCAAGTGAAGGAGGTACTAATTTCACCATTTGTAATGTGGCCGGGGCCATCAGTGTAGCCTTCTTGGCCTCTGCGTCTGCCAGGGCATTGCCTTGGGACACATGATCTTTGCCACCAGTATGCGCCCTGCAGTGGACAATTGCAATCTTTGAGGGAAATCTTATGGCTTCTAAAAGTTGTATGACAAGTTGTGAATGTGAGATGTGCTTACCATCAGCTGCAATGAATCTTCTCCTTTGCCAAATGACCCCTTGGTCCCAAACCACTCCCTGTGTGTACCTTCTGTCAGTGTAAATAGTGACTGGCTTGCCTTCATGTAGTATGCATGCTCTCGTGAGTGCAACTAATTCTGCTGCTTGTGCAGATTGGTATGTGATGGGTCTGGCTTCCAGGACAACATCAGGTAGCATAACAATAGCATATCCTGCATGATAAGTGTTGTCATTTGGTCTGCTACAGGATCCATCAACAAAAACATCAGGAGCCCCTTCTACTGGTACAGATTGTAAATCAGAGCGGGGTGATGTCTCATGTTGTATGAAGTGTATACAATCATGTGCCTCTGTCAAGTGATCCTCAGGTCCTTTAAGTCCTAATAGGGCATTCAAGATAGGTGCTGGACCTGAGGTGTGTGTTGCGTATTTGATTTGGAGGGAGGGATTGCTGAGGAGTAGAATCTCATATCCAGATAGTCTTTGTGCGGACATGTGCTGTGTGTGTATGCCTTTGAGAAGGCCTACTACATCATGTGTGGTGTACAGGATAGTCTCATGTCCCATTGTGAGTGGCGTTGCAAGTTCAACCATCATAGCACAGGCTGCAAGAGATCTCAGACAGGACGGCATTCCTTGGATGGATGCCAGAACCACCTTTGAGAAAAAGGCACAAGGACGTAACTTGCCTCCGTGATATTGTTTCAGCACACCCGCCATGGTTTTACAATTTTGTGGAGCATATACGTGGAATGTGAGTTTGTAGTTAGGGAGGCCCAAACCTGGACTTGTCATTAAAGAACATTTCAAATAATCAAATGCATTAAACATTTCCTCAGACCACCTGATGAGATCTGGCATGTCTGCCAGCGTGGCTTGTCTCATTACATTGTCATAGTAGGAGCAATCAGGAATCCATTGTCTGCAGTAGTATATCATACCAAGGAAAGATAACATTTCTTTCTTGGTGTGCGGGGTGACCAGGCCCGCAACAGACTGAACTCTTTCTGTGCTGATTCTCCGTTCTCCCTTTGTGAGAACAAAGCCAAGTATTCAACTTGCTTTTTACACTGTAACGGACCGTTTCAGCAGACAAGGGGTTAAAATCCGTTCAGGCGATGTGCCCCTTTCTGAGAGACAGGCACAGCTACTGCAGAACACCAAACTCCCGAACTGGATACAAAGTAGCACTCCAAACTGGAACCTCACGAATAGCTGCTAGCAGACGAACAGGAATCAGCTTACACTCCTGGCAATCAGTCTCTAACAGCATACAGCGGATCCCCCCAATAACGAGACAAGGCTCCGTGTTGAGGGTCAAGCAGTGGTCTGAGGTGCTGGCACACCCAGCCTGGTTTTTATTACAGTTGTTTGCAAATACAGGTCCGCCCACAGGGAGGTATAAAACAACCAAGCCCATCTGGTGTACACGCCCCTAGGGGACCAGAATGAAGACTTGTGACATAGGACAGATATGCAGCACTGTAGGATACACAGAGACAATACATCCCCACAATGCATCATGGTTTCCTCCTCTCTGCCCTGGAGACACCCGAGGCGTAATCCAATTATCTCTCAAGACAAAGAGAAGTCACCAATACACATGTGTAGACAACAGGACAGACATCACCCTTTAAACACACAATGGGACAATGGCACAATAGAAACACACCCAGCATTTTCCTCCCAAGCTGACAAGTTACACTTATTATAAATTGTTACAACTTTGTGAGTTTACATTGGCCATACATATAACTTACATCAATTTAAACAGTATACTTGGGGACAAATCTATCCAAAATTCACTTGAATAGGTTCAGGGGTTTAAAAGTTAGTATGGGCCATAATCCTGAGGCAAGAGGCTGAAAAACAGGCCTCTCCAAAACCCAGTGGCGAGGTTGGTTTCGCCACATACACCATTGCATTTTCTTGCGTGACACCTTGTGTCCACATTCAGACAACCATTTCAACAAAGATAAACCATCTGTTACATTGGCCTCCTCTGACACACTGCACAATAACAAATCATCCACGTATTGCAAGAGTACAGAACCCTGGGGGGGGGGGTGCCATGGTTTTAAACTGGCTTGGAGGACAATGCTGTACACTACAGGTAAATCAGCATATCCCTGGGGCATCCTGCACCAGGTGAGTTGACGACCCTCAAAGGAAAAAGCAAAAAGGGAGTCTGGTCCGCTTGTCAACCGGGATAGAGAAGAAATCATTTTTCAAGTCTATCACGCTGAAACAGACAGCATCTGCAGGGATGCTTGAAAGCAACTGAGAAATGTCTCGGCTGTCTCTGTTTACTCACGGTGTTGGCTCCTGAACTTTTGTAACTATGTGTGGGGGTCTGTATCTTCCTGATCTCAAAGCATCCCGCTGCCTTCTTCTCATATAAGTGTTTCTCAAAGTCTTGTATTTTGTCTGAGGTCCATGAGGAAACATTCTGTTTTACAGTCAGCATGAAATTGGGAAGGAGAACTAGGCTGTCATTATTTGCAGTCTGCAGTCCCTAGTTGGGAGGGGGAAACTCACACTTAGATTTTCCTCCACCCACAGTAAGAAAATGTGGTTATATGACAGTGAGATATGTTCTTACACTTACCACCAGAACAATAGCTCTCACACAAACAGATGAATCTAAACACAATATGTATCTTATACTCTAAATATAGGTATGCGTCAAACCAAGGTAAGTCAGGTCTCCCTGAGACTGTTCTCTTACATGCACCCCTGGTACTAACAAATATCTGTCGACAGTTAGATAAAGTAAATAGATCTCCCTGAGATCCTATGGTGTGTCCCTGACACAAAACAACTTACAGATAGATCTCCCTGAGACTCTATGCCATGCGTGGCACTCCAAGTGCTGGCCTTATTCATGAAAGTACTCCAAGTACTTATTATAAACTCCCTGAGTCTATTTTTAAGGCTTAACAATATGGATACATAATAAAAACTCACGGGTAGAGATGTGGCCAGTGCCCTCGGATCGGGCAGTGGACAAAAGGGATGTCTCTCTTACCGGACACGAGGATGGCCTTCTATCCCGGATGGAGCCCCCAAACTGTAAGGATTCAGACCTTTCTGGACCTCTACGACAACCTTGGTTTGAGGCACTGACGTCAGGAGAGATGTTTCTCAGTTGGCAATAACAGACACACACAGGTATCACTAAGAAATACTCTAACTTTATTATGCTATCGCCTGGCCTTATATAGGCAGTAGAAAAGTTTGCATAACAACAGCGTTAGGGCTCTTTCACACTTGCGTTGTTCTGTTCCGGCATAGAGTTCCGTCGTCGGGGCTCTATGCCGGAAGAATCCTGATCAGGATTATCCCCATGCATTCTGAATGGAGAGAAATCCGTTCAGGATGCATCAGGATGTCTTCAGTTCCGGAACGGAACGTTTTTTGGCTGGAGAAAATACCGCAGCATGCTGCGCTTTTTGCTCCGATCAAAAATCCTGAACACTTGCCGCAAGGCCGGATCCGGAATTAAATGCCCATTGAAAGGGCATTAATCCGATCCGGCCTTAAGCTAAACGTCGTTTTGTGCATTACCGGATCCGACGTTTAGCTTTTTCTGAATGGGTACCATGGGCTGCCAGGACGCTAAAGTCCTAGTTGCCATGGTAAAGTGTAGTGGGGGAGCGGGGGAGCAGTATACTTAACGTCCGTGCGGCTCCCCGGGGCGCTTCAGAGTGACGTCAGGGCCCCCACGCGCATACATGACGTGATCGCATGGATCACGTCATCCAGTGCGTATGGTGCCCCTGACGTCATTCAGGTAGCGCCCCGGGAGCCGCACGACGGGTAAGTTATACTGGCTCCCCCGCTCCCCACTACTACTATGGCAGCCAGGACTTTAATAGCGTCCTGGGTGCCATAGTAACACTGAACGCATTTTGAAGACGGATCCGTCTTCAAATGCTTTCAGTTCACTTGCGGTGTTACGGATCCGGCGGGCACTTCCGGCAAATGGAGTGCACGACGGATCCGGATAACGCAAGTGTGAAAGAGGCTTTAAACCAATCATAAAGATACACATTGTTGCTCATACAGATACTACCGGAACATCCTTATATGGTATGTGTACGTGCAGTAAGCAGAAAGAATAGGTTTTAATCAGTCACATATAAGAATGTACACAGTTGTGCTGAATGACGCTGAATAAGGCAATAACGTTTGTACTAGTTCTAGGAGATTCACAGAATTGGTCCTGGGACAGATAAGCGGGGGAAGGTGAAACAGTGCGTGCGTGAGATGTTCTAACAATTCTTTACATATTTAGAGAAGACAAGATAGAGTCACATTTCTCTTCACACTCTAACAGACAAACCTGTGAGAGTCTTGGATTAGATGAAGGGGACTTCACTGACCTTCAGACTCTGACCGAATTAGGGGAAGGGGGTCGTGACCCCAGGTCAGGGTCCTTACACTGAACTAAAGTTTAAGAGTAAGAAGATGCCTCCTCCCTCTAATTATGAATGTGTTTGTACATCTTCTCCAGATGGTTATCTCTGATCTGGATCAGTTGGGTAAGTGTCCTATCCAAGAACATATAATCTTTCCCTTACTGAAATGCAGGCTTTAAGTGCACTGAGAAAGATGACTCCATCATCATAAAACCGTCTGATAAAGGTGGTAATCTGGTCCAGTGGGTTACCAGAATACCTACCTACATATGTTTTGAAACAAAGGACCCGGCACTTCACTGATGAACAAATCTGTTGTTCATGAGTGAAGCGCCGTCCTTTGTTTCATATTGTGAGTGGCATTCATACCCTGGACACGGGCACCACGACTCTGCCAGAGGAGTGCCGACCATCTTCAATTTTTGTACATATGTGTTTGGATTTATTGAAGGATAAAGATGGGTATAAGATATTATCATTTAACCCTACCCCATCTTTCATGAATGATCTTAAGATGATACTGGCTCGGGTCCCTTTCTTTCAGGGATATTATCTGGCCTCTCAAGGGGGAAATAATATAAAAGAATTTTTGGGAATAGGGTTTTAACGGCCCAAAATACGATATATTTAGCATATTGGAGATGGGGATTTATTAAAAACAAAGGGAAAAAATGCCCAATATGTCCGAATGGTGGACTTGTCTTGGGGAAAGAAAAATTTTGGGGGAATTTTGAACACCTCAAATTTCTCACCTTCAATTTCAGTTAATCATTGATTATAAATACTGAGTAAATTATGGTATTATTTATGTATCAGTTAGTAAAGAATGAGAGAATAAGAGCACTAAAAAATTAAAGTCCTGGAATAAATATACACTTAATGAGCCACTATCGTATCACCAATTGAAACACGCATTTGACGCCACACAAGAAATTAGGGAATATCTTATTACACCAAAACACGAATTTATAGATTTTTGTCACAATTACAATGACATCAAGGGTGACCATCTCTCAGGTGTAAAGGTTACATAGGGAAGGGAATGGGGAAAATACTAAAGTTCAACAGTGAGGAACAATGGGCAAGGGGGATATAGGATCGAACACAATTGAATGGGGTAACATATATAAAAATAAAAAAAAACACAATGAAATCTAGCAATTTTAGGATCATCTATTTATAATATTATCCATAGAATACAGGAGTGCAGAATTATTAGGCAAGTTGTATTTTTGAGGATTAATTTTATTATTGAACAACAACCATGTTCTCAATGAACCCAAAAAAACTCATTAATATCAAAGCTGAATATTTTTGGGAAGTAGTTTTTAGTTTGTTTTTAGTTTTAGCTATTTTAGAGGGATATCTGTGTGTGCAGGTACTATTACTGTGCATAATTATGTAGGCAACTTAACAAAAAACAATATATACCCATTTCAATTATTTATTTTACCAGTGAAACCAATATAACATCTCAACATTCACAAATATATATTTCTGACATTCAAAAACAATCAGTGACCAATATAGCCACCTTTCTTTGCAAGACACTCAAAAGCCTGCCATCCATGGATTCTGTCAGTGTTTTGATCTGTTCTCCATCAACATTGCGTGCAGCAGCAACCACAGCCTCCAGACACTGTTCAGAGAGGTGTACTGATTTCCCTCCTTGTAAATCTCACATTTGATGATGGGACCACAGGTTCTCAATGGGGTTCAGATCAGGTGAACAAGGAGGCCCATGTCTTAGATTTTCTTCTTTTAATACCCTTTCCTTGCCAGCCACGCTGTGGAGTACTTGGACGCGTGTGATGGAGCATTGTCCTGCATGAAAATCATGTTTTTCTGAAGGATACAGGCATTTTCTGTACCACTGCTTTGAAGAAGGGTGTCTTCCAGAAACTGGCAAGTAGGACTGGGAGTTGATGCTTGACTCCATCCTCAACCCGAAAAGGCCCCACAAGCTCATCTTTGATGATACCAACCCAAACCAGTGCTCCACCTCCACCTTGCTGGCGTCTGAGTCGGACTGGAGCTCTCTGCCCTTTACCAATCCAGCCACGGGCCCCAACCATCTGACCCATCAAGACTCACTCTCATTTCATCAGTCCATAAAACCTTAGAAAAATCAGTCTTGAGATATTTCTTGGCCCAGTCTTGACGTTTCAGCTTGTGTGTCTTGTTCAGTGGTGATCGTCTTTCAGCCTTTCTTACCTAGGCCATGTCTCTGAGTATTGCACACCTTGTGCTTTTGGGCACTCCAGTGATGTTGCAGCTCTGAAATATGGCCAAACTGGTGGCAAGTGGCATCTTGGCAGCTGCACGCTTGACTTTTCTCATTCATGGGCAGTTATTTTGGCGCCTTGGTTTTTCCACACGCTTCTTGCGACCCTGTTGACTATTTGAATGAATCGCTTGATTGTTTCGATGATCATCCTTCAGAAGCTTTGCAATTTTAAGAGGTGCTGCATCCCTCTGCAAGAATATCTCACTATTTTTGACTTTTCTGAGCCTGTCAAGTCCTTCTTTTGAGCCCATTTGCCAAAGGAAAGGAAGTTGCCTAATAATTATGCACACCTAATATAGGGTGTTGATGTCATTAGACCACACCCCTTCTCATTACAGAGATGCACATCACCTAATATGCTTAATTGGTAGTAGGCTTTCGAGCCTATACAGCTTGAAGTAAGACAACATGCATAAAGAGGATGATGTGGTCAAAATACTAATTTGCCTAATAATTCTGCACTCCCTGTATATCTGACTCCAATGTTGCTTAGTAAGATCTATAAAGAACGAGAATCAAAATGTTGGAAATGTAGAGAAGAGTCCGCTGACTATATCCATATGATATGGACCTGTTCAAGTATGCAATCTTATTGGCGAGAGGTCTTTGATTTCCTAAGTGTAGAGTCCCTAATATCCCTTCCATATAAACTGGAAGTGGCCGTGTTAGGCTATTTTTCATCATTAATTAGGGAAAATGAGAAAAAAAGGGTCTGGACAAGAGGCCTTATGGCGGCAAAAGTTATCATCGCAAGAGAGTGGAGAGCAAAAAGAGCAAGCACCTAGCATTAGGGAATGGAAAAACCTTTTTGCAAGGATTGAGAGATATGAAGCATTTGCGGCGGGCTCTAAATGAGTGCCGTTGCCACCTGGAGCGGGAGCGGGGGCGGGGCGAGGGGGGGAGACATTGGAGTGACCATTGGTGACGTCCACCGGGATGACCATTAAAGGGGGGGGGGGATACGGGGGATAAGTTTGGACAGACAGTAGGAGATCTGAGTCTAATGTAATATGGAATTGAACAGGGAATGTATGAATTCTCCAAAACAGCTTATGATTATGTATTAGACCTACATTTTTCTTTCTGTTCAATGTGATGTACAATTTATTATATCTGCTATGTCGGCAGAATTTGTAGTGATGCACTCTAGATTCTGTACTGTCAAATTGTTTTTTTAACTCTGTGTTATAAAGGAAACAATTTAATAAATAAACTTTATTTAAAAAAAAGGTGGGGGGAACATGATGCAAAACTGCAGTGAAGGTAGCCTCCAAACAGTGACCGTATTGTGATTTGTGGCCTCCCTTCTGATCTTTAGGTGTGTCCATGTGACCAACTCTCTGATCTCCAACTGACACAGGACAGGAAGTTACTGGCTTACTGTCCACACCTAAGATGCTGTGTTATTTGGAGACTCAGTGCTTGTCATGTGACATAGCTGAGGATCAGATGGTGAGTTTGTAGCTCACAATACGGTCATTGGGAAAGAAGATTGGCATCACTCCAGTTTACATCATGTACCTTTCTAACAGGTCAAAGAATAAAAAAAAATGTGTGGGAAGAAAGGAAGAAGAAAGAAGAAGAAAGAAGAAGAAAGAAGAAGAAGATTAGGTCCGGCTGAGTATGAATTTCTTCTTCCATGCATCCTTGTATAGCTACGTTTTACGGACTCCCGAAGATACACAAGGGTACGACACCGTTGAGAGGCCATCCGATAGTCTAAGGGATAAACTCGCTCACACAGAACTGCAGCATATACCTTGACCAGGTACATAGGCAATTCGTTCTGTCCCTACCTGCTTATACGAGGGACACAATGGATTTCCTCAATAAGATTGAAACACTCAACCTTGATCCTGACTGTATGTTAGCCAGTATCGACGTTGAGTCGCTATATAGTTCCATTCCACATCATAAAGGACTAACGGCAGTGGAGTACTTTTTAAGGACTAGAAGTACACACTGTGGGCACATAATACCTTTACCTTGAAACTACTGGAGGTTCACACTGACCCATAACTCTTTCTTTTTAACGCACGAGTTCTAGCCACCAGCTCAGGGGACAGCAATGGGGAGCCTATGTTCCCCGACCTATGCTAACCTCTTCCTGGGCTGGTGGGAGGATACATGTGTGCTCCCTGACCAATCAGTCTGGTGAGCTGAAAAGATTATATTCTGGACATGCTATATAGACGACATCTTCTTGGTGGGAATGATGGACCAGGTGACCTCAGAAAAGTTTATAGTTGAATTTAATAATAATGAGATAGGCCTTCGGTTCACATATGAATTAGATACTAGGACAATTACCTTTCTGGATGTACGGGTGACCAAGGAGGATGACAGACTAGTGACAGATATCTATAGGAAGGCCACTGCCACTAATTCACTGCTGCACTGGGACAGTCACCAGCCGACTCCCCTTAAATGTGGTATACCGAGAGGTTAATACCTCAGAGTGCAGAGGAATTGTTCGGATGGTGAGTCTTTCTTCAGTGATGCTAGGAAACTACAAGACAGATTCAGGGGTAGGGGTTATCCACAGACGGTTTTGAAGGAAGCCTTCAAGAATGCCCAACAACGGAATCAGACTGATCTCTTGGTCCCGAGGTCAAAGGCTGAAGACAAACATCAACCTCTGCAGATAATCTCTACATTTAATGCAGCCAATCACCAAGTGATGACTGTATTGAAAAGATATTGGCCTATACTACGTATGGACCCTGATCTGTCTAATGTTCTAACTGATCATCCTAGTGTTACCTATCATCGTGGGAAGAGTTTAGTCCATTGCTATTTTATACCTCCTGTGAGAATGGGTACCTGGCTGGACCAGAAACCTATTGGTGTGTTTAAATGGGTTCTTGTAAAGCATGTGACTATATATCACGTCCAAGGTAATACACTTGTTCTGTAACGAAACAGACTTTTCAGATCAGGACTTTTCTAACTGTAGAAGTAAAGGTGCAATATATATCTGCCAGTGTACGTGTCCAATGGGCTATATAGGGAAAACAGTGAGAGGTTAGGAGAAGGATTTGTGAACACGTCAATGACGTAGTTAAAAAGAATGTTACGCCGGTTGCATTACATGTCAATGAGCTCTATGGGGGGGGACCCGAGGGGCTTGAGGTTCTCCATTCTTGAACTTGTGTCACCATCCCCCTGGGGGGGGTGACTGGGATAGAAAGATCTTGCAGAAGGAATGCGAATGGATTTATCGGTTCCGGTCCCAGTCCCCCCTTGCAATTAATGAGAGACTGACATTTGCCTGCTTTCTTTAACTACTTTAAATTCTAAACCGGTGTCTATACTGGACATTTCCCTGTCATTTCTTGCCAGGTCTGGTGAAACTTTGAGTGCCCTTAAACTAGCCAGATGAGGGAAGCATCTGAATTTAATAATTATTATGGCCAGCGAACATGACTGTTCGTTGGATAAGATGACAACCTCTCTTTATCTTTAGGTTGCCTGACGGTTTCTGGTGAAGGTTTGCTTTATTCACCACATTCAATCACTATACTTATTTTTATTTTTCCACCATGTGTTTCTTAACCCGCAGATATATTTCTATCTGTCGATTTATTAAATTGATATTGACCTATTTTGCCCTTACCGTGGACAATAATGATTAGACACGGGTGTGTGTATATACCCTGGGTCGCCACAATAATGGTGGGGGGGACTCTGTGTGATATACCTGATTCCCCCAAAAAAAACAGATTAAGGGGTGCGATATACCTGCTTCCACAAAATACTGATTGAGGGGTGTGATACACCAGCTTCCACCAAATATTGATTGAGGCCTACGATACACCAGCTTCCACCAAATATTGAGTAAGAGGTTTGATATATTGGCTTCCAGCAAATACTCATTAAGGGGTTCTATATACCGTGTTTTCAACAAATACTGATAGAGGGGGAAAGATATACTGGCTTCCACCAAATATTGATTGAGGCCTGCGATACACCAGCATCCACCAAATATTGATTAAAGGGGTTAGATTTACCAGCTTCCAGCAAATACTTTATTAAGTGGGTTCTATATACCTGTTTCCACAAAATACTGATAGAGGGGATTGATATACCGGCTTCCACCAAATATTGATTGAGGCCCTGCGATACACCGGGCTTTCCATCCAAATATTGATTAAGGGGTTTGATATACCAGCTTCCAGCAAATACTCATTAAGGGGTTCTATATACCTGTTTTCACAAAATACTGATAGAGGGAATTGATATACCAGCTTCCACCAAATATTGATGGAGGCCTGCAATATACCTGTTTCCACAAATTCTGCTCTTCTATAGGGACTTTGTCACATTGTCATTTTGAAAATTACAGGCAGAGGAAGAGGCAGGCCATTCCGCAGGGGTGGTAGGAGTCAGGCAGGTGCACCAGGCCGGAGCCTAAGTTGGAAAAGGTGCGTGCGATTACGTCAAAAGATGCACCAGAGTTGGTTGAGTGGGTCACTCAGCCTTCCGCTTCTGCACCCTCCTCATCCTCTGTATCTGCACCCTCCTCACTCTCTGCTGTGTGCACCCTCAAAGACAACACCACCACCACCATAGCCCCTCCACTCTGGATGGGAAAATAATTCCTCTGACTCTTCCCAGACCTTACTGATGCGCAGTCATTCTTGGCATCAAATCAGGAAGAGGAGGTAGCAACGTCCGCCACCTCAGCGATCTGACGACAGACCCAGATCAGCGCAAGGACGGGGAGGGTCCTCGCTGTTGCTGACTACTCCGAGATCTCTAATGTCAGTGGTGGTGAAGGTGAAAATGATGAGGTGTCGATGGATGTCACGTGGGTGCCCACAAGAGAGGAAGAAGAGGGAAGTTCAGAGGGAGAGACAGAGCAGCAGATAGGGGGTAGAAGGAGGAGAAGCAGGCATAACTCACAGTGCACAAAAAGCAGACTGCAAATGTATCTGGAGCGAGCCATCCACCATGCACTGTCACATATGGCACTCCCAGGACGGGGCACATGGCTCCGCAGTGTGGGCTTTTTTTTGTAACGTGTCAGCTGCTGACAATAGTGTTGCCATCTGTAGCTGTGCTGTTAACGCATAAGTCGCAGTAAGCCAACTCTCACCTAGGGACGACCGCCTTAAGGCACCTGGCCTCCCATGACCTAGCCCAGTGGGAGCAACACCATCAGAACCACAAAACCACACTCCCGGCGCTCCACGTCCTTCCTCTTCTCCTCTGTTTCAGCTGCACTGTGTGGGATGAGCTCTGTGCTACTCATGGGGAGGACATAGACAACATTACTGACTGCATCACATACTACATCTTCTGTGTGGAGAACACTCTGCAGTCATGAAGGTACAGTGTTTTTTTCTAATAATAAGCCATGGATTAACCAAGAAATAAAGGCTCTCCTCAAGGAAAAGAAAAGAGCCTTTAAATCTGGAAACAAGGAGGAGCTTAAAGCTGTGCAGAAGGAGCTGAGAAGGAAGATCAGAGAGGGGAAAACCATCTACAGGAAGAAGATGGAGGACCAGCTGCAGCAGAATAACACACATGGGGTCTGGAAAAGCCTGAAAACCAGGTCACAAACCGGGTCAAATCCAGATTGCATGTGACTTGGGGTGGGTTAATGAGTTGAACAAGTTTTTCAATAGGTTTGACCAGATACCCACCCCTCCCCTCACCCAATTCCCCATGCTGCTACAATCACCTCCCCCCACCACTACAATCACTGCCTGTTCACCTCTTAGCAACCTACCACCACTCTCCCCCTCTACACCAGAGGACTCCATTGTTCACCCCCCTCCCCACATGCCCAACTTGTCCTTCACCACACTACAGATGAGGAAGGAACTACAGAAAAATAAGGTGTGTAAAGCTACAGGACCAGACGGCATCAGCTCCAGGCTCTGAAGTGCTGCTCAGACCAACTGTGTGGCATCATGGGTCACATGTTCAACATGAACCTGAGGCTGGGGAAGGTTCCACAGCTGTGGAAGACCTCCTGTGTGGTACCAGTGCCAAAGAACTCACACACAAAAGAACTCAGCAGCTACAGGCCGGTAGCATTGACCTCACACTTGATGAAGACCCTCGAGAGGCTGGATCTCAACCATCTTCGCCCCCTAGTGTGGTCTTCATTTGATCCACTGCAGTTTGCCTACCAGCCTGGCATCGGGGTGGATGATGCCATCATCTACCTACTACACCGAGCTCTAACTCACCTGGAGAGGCCTGGAAGCACTGTGAGGATCATGTTTTTTGATTTCTCAAGTGCTTTTAACACCATCCAACCTGGACTTCTGAGGGACAAGCTGGAGATGGCAGGAGTGGACCACCACATGTCACATTGGATACTTGACTACCTCACACAACGCTCACAGTTTGTTAAATCTCAGGGTTGTGTCTCTGACAAGCTGATCTGCAGTACGGGGGTATCACAGGGAACTGTGCTGGCACCGTTCTGCTTCACCCTCTACACTGCATACTTCTCCATCAACTCCCCAGGTTGCCACCTACAGAAGTTCTCTGATGACTCTGCCATAGTCGGCCTTATCACAGGTGAGGATGACTCAGAGTACAGACAGGGGACACAGGATTTTGTGGACTGGTGTCAGCGGAGCCAGATCCAGATCAACGTGGGCAAAACCAAGGAGCAGGTGGTGGATTTCCGCAGAAACAGGCCGTCTGCTTTGGCTCCGGGGAACATACAGGGAACAGACATTGAGGTAGTGGACTCTTATAAGTACTGGGTGGTTTACCCTGAACAACAAATTGGACTGGAGCCATACACTGATGCTCTTTTCAAAAATGGTCAAGCAGACTATCTTTTGAGGAGACTGAGGTCCTTTGGAGTGGCAGGGACACTCCTAAAGACCTTCTTTGACTCAGTGGTGGAATAATCCATAGTTCTATAGGTGTGGTTTTGTTGGGGGAGCAGCTTATCTGTAGCTGAGAGACAGATTAGATAGCTCATTAAGAGGGGCCAGCTCTGTCCTAGGTTGTCCCCTTGATCTAGTGCAGGAGGTGGGTGACAGAAGAACTCTAGCAAAATTAACATCACTGTTTAGACAATGTCTCCCACTCCATCACAAAGCTGTTGTGGAGCTGGAGAGCTCCTTCAGTGACGGACGCTGCATCCTAGGTACACGAAGAAATGTTATCGGAGGTCCTTCCTCCCAGCAGCGGTTAGGATTTATAACCACCACTGTTCCCAGAAACCCAGTAGTGAATTCTTTAAGTACAAACCGGATTCCAAAAAAGTTGGGACACTAAACAAATTGTGAATAAAAACTGAATGCAATGATGTGGAGATGGCAAATGTCAATATTTTATTTGTATTAGAACGTAGATGACAGATCAAACGTTTAATCCGAGTAAAATGTATAATTTTAAAGGAAAAATACTTGATTCCAAATTCACGGTGTCCACAAATCCCAAAAAAGTTGGGACAAGTAGCAATAAGAGGCAGGAAAAAGTAAATATGAGCATAATGAAGAGCTGGAAGAGCCAATTAACAACTAATTAGGTCAATTGGCAACATGATTGGGGGGGGGTATAAAAAGAGCTTCTCAGAGTGGCAGTGTCCTCTCGAAGCCAAGATGGGTAGAGGATCACCAATTCCCACAATGTTGCGCAGAAAGATAGTGGAGCAATATCAAAAGTGTTTTACCCTAGCAAAAATTGCAAAGACTTTGCATCTATCATCATCAACTGTGCATAACATCATCCGAAGAATTCAGAGAATCTGGAACAATCTCTGTGCGTAAGGGTCAAGGCCGTAAAACCATACTGGATGCCCGTGATCTCCGGGCCCTTAAACGACACTGCACCACAAACAGGAATGCTACTGTAAAGGAAATCACAGAATGGGCTCAGGAATACTTCCAGAAACCATTGTCAGTGAACACAATCCACCGTGCTATCCGCCGTTGCCAGCTGAAACAGTGCAAAGAAGAAGCCATTTCTAAGCAAGATCCACAAGCTCAGGCGTTTTCACTGGGCCAGGGATCATTTAAAATGGAGTGTGGCAAAATGGAAGACTGTTCTGTGGTCAGACAAGTCACAATTCGAAGTTCTTTTTGGAAATCTGGGACGCCATGTCATCCGGACCAAAGAGGACAAGGACAACCCAAGTTGTTATCAACGCTCAGTTCAGAAGCCTGCATCTCTGATGGTATGGGGTTGCATGAGTGTGTGTGGCATGGGCAGCTTACATGTCTGGAAAGGCACCATTAATGCAGAAAAATATATTCAGGTTCTAGAACAACATATGCTCCCATCCAGACGTCATCTCTTTCATGGAAGACCCTGCATTTTTCAACAAGATAATGCCAGACCACCTTCTGCATCAATCACAACATCATGGCTGCGTAGGAGAAGATCCCGGTACTGAAATGGCCAGTCTGCAGTCCAGATCTTTCACCTATAGAGAACATTTGGCGCATCATAAAGAGGGAAGGTGCAACAAAGAAGGCCCAGAGAACGATTGAACAGTTAGAGGCCTTATTAGACAAGAATGGGAGAGCATTCCTATTTTCTAAACTTGAGAAACTGGTCTCCTCGGGTCCCCAGATGTCTGTTGAGTGTTGTAAGAAGAAGGGGAGATGCCACACAGTGGTGAAAAAGGGCCTTGTCCCAACTTTTTTGGGATTTGTTGACACCATGAAATTCTGATTCAACATATTTTACCCTTAAAATGGTACTTTTCTCAGTTAAAACTTTGTTCCGTGATTTATGTTCTATCCTGAATAAAATATTAGAAGTTGGCACCTCCACATCATTGCATTCAGTTTTTATTCACGATTTGTATAGTGTCCCAACTTTTTTGGAATCCGGTTTGTAAATTCTGTGTTATGTTTTTCTTGTATTTTACTCTTTAATTTCTAATCACTCTTATTTTTGCTACTGTTGTGAATGTGATTGCTGCTGTTATGACAAAATTTCCCCACTGAGGGACAATAAAGGGATTTTATTCTTCTTCTCCTCCCATTTGCCCTCCACTTCACCTTCCACTGTGCCGTCGTTGCGTTCATCTGTTCAAATGTAAAAAGTTGATGATGCCGGATAACCCTCTTGCCCAACAGCTGACCGCTGGCTTGTCGGAACTGCTAGCCCACCAACTACTGCCATATAAACTGGTGGACTCGGAGGCCTTTCGAAAATTTGTGGCCATTGGCACACTGCAATGGAAGGTTCCCGGAAGGAAATATTTCTCCCAAAAGGGCATCCCAGAGCTATATGGCCACGTTCAGCGGCAAGTGAATGTATCTCTGGCACATAGTGTCGGTGCCAAGATACATCTGACCACAGACATGTGGTCTAGCAAACACAGGCAGGGAAGGTACATAACTTTTACTGCCTACTGGGTGAACCTTCTGACGGCTGTCAAGCATGCAACCCGTGCGGATTTGGTGTTACCGCCAGGGATTGCATGCAGGCCTGCCTCTTCTCCTCCTCCTCCTACTCCATCCTCCATGGCTGACTCCTCGTTTTTCACTGCTACCGCCTCTTCCTCTGCAGCCCCAAAGCTCCCCAGAACCTATTCGATGTGCCAGGTGAGAGGTTGCCATGCTGTGCTGCGGCTGTTGTGGATGGAAACCAAGAGCCACACCGATCCTGGACTGCTTTCAGCTCTGTGGTCACAGGCCGATCAGTGGCTAACCCCGCTCAATTTGACAGTTAGTATAGTGGTGTGCGACAACAGTGTCAATCTGCTGAGCATGCTGAAACAGGGCAAAATAACACACGTGGCATGCATGGCACGCGTCCTGAACTTAGTCGTGCAGCGATTCGTTGCCAAATACCCCATGGTCCAGGACATCTTGCGGCAGGCCAGGAAAATCTCTGGCTATTTTAAAAGCTCTTTCATGACCATGGCTTGCCTTGCTGACGTTCAGTGGCGACACCACCTGCCTGTCAGAAGTCTGATGTGTAACAGACCGAAGTCCTCGTATATGCTTGATAGGCTGCTCCAACAGCAATGTGCCGTTAATGACTACCTGTACGAACTCTGCAGCAGGACAGGTTCTGGGGAGCTTGGTTTCTTTTCACCGCGCCAGTGGCTGCTCATATGCGACGCATGCAGGCCATTTAATGAGATTAACAAAATGGTCAGTTGCAGCCAGGGCGCAATCAGTGACATCGTGCCTTATGCCTTCTTTCTGGAGCGTGCATTGCGTCGTGTCATTGATCAAGCCGTCGAGGAGCAGGAGCTGGAAGATGAGGAAGTTTCAATGCTGAATGAATTCGAAGGGGGGGTACTCCATCTGAGACAAGTCAGCAGGAGTCTGAAGAGGAGTGAGAGGAGAATGGTGCATGGAGGGAGGAGGAGGTGTTGTCCGTGGATGGGGGAGGAGACCGAGGATGACATTCTCCTGGGCAATGAGCAGGAGCCTGGGCGCTCCACCGCTTCCAATTTAGAGCAAATGGGGGCCTTCATGCTCCAGTGTTTGAAGAGTGAACCCCGTATAAAAAGCATAAAGGGCAAGGACCAGTACTAGGTGGCAACGTGCTTAGACCCCCAGTACAAACACAAAATGGCGGACATATTAACAGCATCACAGAGGGCTGTCAGAATGCAGCATTTCCAGGCCTGCAAGAGATGCTGTATTCTGCTGTTGCGGGCGCTGGCAGAGGAATTTCCACCCACAGAGAGACAGTTGTGGTTACCATTCCTACCGCGCATGCAAGAAGAGAGCGGTTTGAAGATGTGTTGGTCATTTCGGATATGAGATCATTCTTGCAACCAACCCATTGACAGCCGCCCTCCGGATCCAACCTCAGGGAATGCCTAGACCGACAGGTGTCCGACTAAATTGGGTTAACAGCCGATGTGGACGCTCTGAGAAGCGAGGAACCCCTGGACTACTGGGTGTGCAGGCTTGACCTGTGTCCAGAGCTGGCACAATTTGCCATGGAACTCTTGGCTTGCCCCTCATTGAGTGTCCTGTCCGAAAGGACGTTCAGCGTAGCAGGGGGGAACTTGAATGATAAGCGCACTTGTCTACCTCACATTTCTAAAAATGAATAAGGCATGGATCTCTGAGGAATTCAACACCTGTGACGACCATGTTTATTTGAATTTTCTCATGCCAGCCCACACATATCCGCCACAACTTAGAACAAAAAATGGTCCCTGTCTTATGTAAATACAGCGGCATAAAAGGCCTTTTCTGT
Source organism: Bufo bufo (assembly GCF_905171765.1). Taxonomy (NCBI): domain Eukaryota; kingdom Metazoa; phylum Chordata; class Amphibia; order Anura; family Bufonidae; genus Bufo; species Bufo bufo. The sequence continues at coordinate 258,657,196 of NC_053391.1, read as the reverse complement.
CTGGTGAATGCCTAATTGTCACGGCTGAGGATGGGGAAAACCCTCAGCCGTGCGATGCTCAGAAATGTCCGGTCGCTACTCGGCCAGGGCAACAGCATTAGGGAGCAGGTCACCTCCTATTGCGTCCCTAGCACTGACCCTGTCTCCTGTCCGCATGAGCCGACCCTGATGGTGGGCGGACTCATACACTGGAACCTAATAGTCCCTGGAAGCCCTCAGGACGGCCCTGAACTAGGAGGAGGGTAAGACTACCTATTCCTCCTAGGCACGGAGGAACAGGGGTCTCACTGGCCAAGCAGCAGGGAGAAGGGGAACAAGAACAGTCTATGAATATGACAGGTGAACCTAACTGTTCCACACTAACCTGCCACAGCCTTGCTGACTGGAACCTGTGCTCAGGAACGCTGTCCACACAAACATAGACAAACAGCACACACATAAGCACACAGAGGAACCAGGACATTCATAGCTGCAATAACAACCAAAAGCATAGGACATAAACTAAACATCAGGGATAAGGATTTTATGACTGGAAGGGTGGCCCTTACTGGAAGGATGGTAACCAGCAGGAGGATGTCTCCAGCAGCATGGCTGAAGCACCCTCTGACTACTGCCTTCCACTGAGGCTTTATAGGGCCAAGTAGCCACACCCACAGTCAGACACACCCAGTGCACACACACACTAGGAAGGAGGTTAACCCTTCCAACACCAGGGAAGGGAAAACACCACTTAAAGGGGACGTGCACACAATAACATAAAACCAAGTGCACACATACACACATCACATGAAACCGCATGCACAACATAGCAAGCTGCAATGGCACAGCTCAGACTGCTACGCTGCCACATACATACTGTTGCCAGCGGCAACCACAGGTGAGGCAAATACCACAGCCCTCACCTGTGATTGACAACCAAAGTAAACCGCTGACAACCCCATGCGGTTCAGGAGTCACGGTCATAGCCATGGCCGTGACACTAATGTTTGGGGCCTGTACTCCACTGGCCTACAGTAAAATTGATATCCATTGACTGTGTAATATACCTCCAGCCACATAATCACTTGATCTTTTCTGTAAGATTAATGCATAATTTTTTGGGCCTGTAATCTAACTGGCCAACAGTAAAATTGTTATACGGTGACCGCCTAATGTACCGCCAGGCACATAATCACTTGATCTTTTCTGTACGGTGAATGCCTAATTGTTGGGGCATCGGAGGAATTCAACACCTGTGACGACCACGTGTTATTGAATTTCACCTGTTATCATTTGGGGTTTATTCAAGAGGGGGAGATTTCGTTAGCCATGTTTTTAATCCAATTTTATATTTCTAGTTCTTTTAAACATATGTATTTAAAGGGTTTCTATCACTTCGTTTCACCTATTTAGCTTTCAGACACTAGCGATCCGCTAGTGTCTGCTTTATCTAACCATCCTAATATAACTGTTTATTGGGCAGCCGTTTAGCTAAAAAAATAACTTATATAGATATGCAAATGAGCCTCTAGGTGCTATGGGGGTGTGATTAGCACCTAGAGGCTCCGTCTACCTTAACAAACTGCCGCCGCCCAGCGCGTCCCTCCAGCCCGCCCATCTCCTCCGGAATGCGATGCTCCTCGTATTCGGCGCATGCGCAGTGAATGTCTGATCGCTTCCCTGCTCAGACATCTCCACTGCGCCTGTTCCTCGGAGCACTATGACGTCATCGGCGCAGGCGCAGTGGAGATGTCTGAGCAGGGAAGCGATCAGACATTCACTGCGCATGCGCCGAATACGAGGAGCATCGCATTCCGGAGGAGATGGGCGGGCTGGAGGGACGCGCTGGGCGGCGGCAGTTTGTTAAGGTAGACGGAGCCTCTAGGTGCTAATCACACCCCCATAGCACCTAGAGGCTCATTTGCATATCTATATAAGTTATTTTTTTAGCTAAACGGCTGCCCAATAAACAGTTATATTAGGATGGTTAGATAAAGCAGACACTAGCGGATCGCTAGTGTCTGAAAGCTAAATAGGTGAAACGAAGTGATAGAAACCCTTTAACATTTATTTGTACTGGCCTGCAGTAAAATTGTTATCCAATGACCACCTAATATACCTCCAGCCACATAATCACTTGATCTTTTCTGTCCAGTGAATGTCTAATGTTTGAGGCCTATACTCCACTGGCCTGCAGTAAAATTGTTATCCAATGACCGCTTAATATACCTCCAGCCACATACTCACTTGATGTTTTCTGTATGGTGAATGCATAATTTTTGGAGCATGTAATCTTACTGGCCAACTTTAAAATTGTTATCCAATGACCGCCTAATGTACCTCCAGCCACATAATCATTTGATGTTTTCAGTCCGGTGAATGCCTAATGTTTGGGGCCTGTACTCCACTGGCCTGCAGTAAAATTGTTATACAATGATCGTCTAATATACCTCCAGCCACATAATCACTTGATGTTTTCTGTCCGGTAGTGATGAGCGGGAGGTGCCATATTCGATTTTGCGATATTTCGCGAATATTCGTTTTATATTTGTCGAAATCGAATATTTGTAATTAATCTATTTTCCGCGAACAATATGCGATTTAATTATTCGCATATTGCGATTTTATTTTAACTAGAGGTGGGACGAATCCAATTTTTTTCAAATCCGAATCCGAAAAGGTTCTCGAATATAACGAATCTTTCGAATCTCGAATCCTACGAATCCTGTACATAATTGTGTGAGCGGTGTAAGAAACAAAGTCAGACCGCGTCAGTTTGTCTGAACCTCCACCTCCCAGTCACGGTCGCACCCTATATGACCGCGATCGTTACGCCCCTGCTCCTATCACTACAGAACATACATGGTAATACAGCGCCACATACCTCTTACATCCAGTGACGTCTCCTTTGATGTAAATGTTCTCTTTCCTCATCTTCTCCTTTCAGACCTTCAGACCAGACCACCATTTTTCAGCCATTTTTCGTCTCTGCAGTTTGACAAAAAAAAAATCTTAGTTTACTACTTTTCCATCATCCTCCCATCTTCTGGACAAATCATCCTAACACGCCCAATACTGTTCCGCTGTGCTCCCCAATACTATACTGCAGAAACAGATAATACCCCTGATAATACTAGTACCACACAGAGCCCCCCATATAAAATACCCCTTCTTTGTGGCCTCAGTAGATGCCCCATAGTGCCCCCCAATAATGTGCCAATAAGAAGTGGTCCCACAGTGCCACCCAATAATGTGCCAGTAAGTGTCCCCAAAGATGCCCCCCTAATCATGTGCCAGTATCAAATGCCTCTCTCCTCCCCCCATGTGCCAGTATCAAGTGCGGAGTGCCTCTCTCCTCCCCCCCATGTGCCGGTATCATAGTGCCATCTCCCCCCCAATGTGCCAGTATCATAGTGCCATCTCCCCCCCCAATGTGCCAGTATCATAGTGCCACCCCCCCAATGTGCCAGTATTATAGTGCCATCTCCCCCCATAATGTGCCAGTATCATAGTGCCATCTCCCCCCCAATGTGCCAGTATTATAGTGCCATCTCCCCCCCCCATAATGTGCCAGTATCATAGTGCCATCTCCCCCCAATGTGCCAGTATCATAGTGCCATCTCCCCACCAATGTGCCAGTATTATATTTCCATCTCCCCTCATAATGTGGCAGTATCATAGTGCCATCTCCCCCCATAATGTGCCAGTATCATAGTGCCATCTCCCCCCCAATGTGCCAGTATCATAGTGCCATCTCCCCACCTATGTGCCAGTGTCATAGTGCCTCCCCCCCAATGTGCCAGTAGTATCATAGTGCCATCTCCCCCCATAATGTGCCAGTATCATAGTGCCTCCCCCCACAAATGTGCCAGTAGTATCATAGTGCCTCTCACCTCTCCCCCTCGCCAATGTGCCAGTAACAGGTAAAAAAAAAAAAAACACTTTTACTTACCTCCGCTGCAATGCAGGCCTCTTCTGGCCTGTGTCCTGCGCTATACGGCTCAGGCGGTGCGATTACATCATCGCGCCGCCTGCACGGCCTCTGATAGGCTGCGGGCCTTGTGCCGGCAGCCTATCAGAGGAACAGGGAAAGGAAACGCCTCTCCCTCCCCTGTCGCAGCAGCGAAGCACTCATCTTCTAGAGTGCCCTGCCGCCGCCACCACCAGTCTGGGCACCACCGGGATTCGTCGGATTCGTATCCGGTAAATTACGTCGGGATTCGAGTCCACGAATCCCACAAATCCAGCAAGATTCGAGGGATTTGTGGATTCGACGAATCCCCCGTCCCATCTCTAATTTTAACTGTATAAGGCAGGGCAACTTTCCTTTCCTGTTTCACGAATAATCGTTATATTGCTATAACTTAGTTTTTTAGAATATTATAAAAAACTAAGTTATAGCAATATAGCGAATAATCGTTATATTGCTTTAACTTAGTTTTTTAGCATATAGCGAATATTCTAAAAAACAAAGTTATAGCAATATATAGCGAATATTCGTAAAATACACGAATAGACTGTAATTTAGCTAATATAGTGCTATAGTATTTTATTTTAATAGTGCGATTTTTTCCCCAAATATGAAGTTCATATTTAGGAAAAAATTAGCACTATTAAAAAAAATACTATTGCACTATATTAGCTAAATTACAATCTATTTGTATATTTTATGAATATTCGCTATATTGCTATAACTTCGTTTTTTAGAATATTCGTTATATGCTAAAAAACGAAGTTAAAGCAATATAACGATTATTCGCTATATTGCTATAAATTCGTTATTTAGAATATTCGCCTTTGTTTTCAATCTATAGTACACAGTTTTTCGGAATAATCTTCCCTGACAAGCGTCCCCGTCACCATGGGAACGCCTGTGGGTTAGAATATACCATCGGTTCTGAGTTGCAGGAGAAACTCAGATCCGACAGTATATTCTATCTTGCGAAAAACTGTACTTAACCTAAAAATTTTAAATAATCGGATATTCGAAATAACGAATATATTAAAATCATTTCAACAGTGCTTCATATTCTTTTTTTTTCGCAGTACAGTAATTCGGTTTAGAATATATATCAATTCCTCCCTGCCCAGTGCCCATTAGCGCAAGAAGCAGGCTGAAATCGATCTTTAACTTCGAATATCCGTTTAACAACTGAAAATCGGGACGTTATGAAATTATCGCGTTACTTCGTACGTGATCGTACGAAGTTACAGTGTCACGTGACCTGGTTTCGTTTTCTATACTGGATTTGAACATAGTGCCCCAAATATTATCGGCTAGCGAAAAATTGTGAAAAAATACTTTAAAGAGGATGAGGAAGGATTTCTCCTCACTGTAAGTAATATTGTATCACAGCATTGTATTTTATTATTACATACTGCATGCATGACAAATCATTTATATGTATATCGAGTGTTTCAAAATATTTGTAAATGCAAATATTTTCATTATCGATCCGAATTTTCCTCCCCCACCCCCCACTAAAGAGTAGATATTACTGATTGGTGCACTAAGTAATATTTGTGACATCACAGCACTATGTCTGTAGTATGTATGTCTGTATGGACAACAAATAAATATCTCTCAGATGCAGGCTTGTACTGGCCCACAGGGGTACAGGGGAATCCCCCGATGAGCCCCTGAGCAGGGTGGGCCCCTAGTCTCCCACCACCTGCACAAGTGGCACATAACACAGTAGACTTACTGCACTACATACATAGGTTCAATGTACAGCACCTCAACCAGCCTATGTTCATATCAAAAACGTGTTAGATTATTTATTATACTTGAATGTACAGTAGGTGTTTGTGAGATTGTGTTTTCAGCACGACAGCGTCGCGCTGATACTCGGCGACGTGGTGCCGAGATCTCGCACTCACTGGGATAGCGACAGCACATCCCAGCAAGCGCGTCATAGAAGCGACGGGAGATCCGACTTGGATTCCCGCCAATTCTACACGTGTGCGGCGTTTGTTATGAATCCTGAGGGGGAAGTCCCCGCCGGATTTTAAATAAAAATCCGGCCTGGGTCCCGCCCTCAGGAGCATACCGGGCCCTTAGGTCTGTTATGGGTTGTAAGGAGAGCCCCCCCTACGCCGAAAAAAACGGCGTAGGGGGTCCCCCTACAATCCATACCAGACCCGTATCCAAAGCACGCTACCCGGCCAGCCAGGAAGGGAGTGGGGACGAGCGAGCGCCCCCCCCCTCCTGAGCCGTACCAGGCTGCATGCCCTCAACATGGGGGGTTGGGTGCTCTGGGGCAGGGGGCGCACTGCGGCCCCCCCACCTCAGAGCACCCTGTCCCCATGTTGATGAGGACAGGGCCCCTTCCCGACAACCCTGGCCGTTGGTTGTCGGGCTATGCGGGCGGGAGGCTTATCGGAATCTGGGAGCCCCCTTTAATAAGGGGGCCCCCAGATACCGGCCCCCCACCCTAAGTGAATGAGTATGGGGTACATCGTACCCCTACCCATTCACCTGCAAGAAAAGTGGTAAAAACACAAATAAACCACACAGTGTATTAAAATATTTTATTTTTCTGCTCCGGAGGCCGCCCCCTGTCTTCTTTATTAGCTCTTTTACCAGGGGGGGGCTCTTCTTCTTCCGATATCCCGACGGGTCTTCTCCGCTATCCGGGGGGGTCTTCTCAACTCTCCGGGGTTCTCCTTCTGTCTTCTCCTTCTGTCTTGTTGTCTCCTTCTGTCTTCTGTCTCCGGGGGGGGCTCTTCTTCTTCCGATATCCCGACGGGTCTTCTCCGCTATCCGGGGGGGTCTTCTCAACTCTCCGGGGTTCTCCTTCTGTCTTCTCCTTCTGTCTTGTTGTCTCCTTCTGTCTTCTGTCTCCGGGGGGGGCTCTTCTTCTTCCGATATCCCGACGGGTCTTCTCCGCTATCCGGGGGGGTCTTCTCAACTCTCCGGGGTTCTCCTTCTGTCTTCTCCTTCTGTCTTGTTGTCTCGGCGCACCCCGATTCTTCGTCTTCTCTTCTTGTTTTCGCCTCTCTCTGTTGTTGACTCGGCGCACCCCGGTTCTTCGGGGTGCGCCGAGTCTCGCGAGACGAAGAATCGGGGTGCGCCGAGTCTCGCGAGACGAAGAACCGGGGTGCGCCGAGTCAACAACAGAGAGAGGCGAAAACAAGAAGAGAAGACGAAGAATCGGGGTGCGCCGAGACAACAAGACAGAAGGAGAAGACAGAAGGAGAAGACAGAAGGAGAACCCCGGAGAGTTGAGAAGACCCCCCCGGATAGCGGAGAAGACCCGTCGGGATATCGGAAGAAGAAGAGCCCCCCCCCGGAGACAGAAGACAGAAGGAGACAACAAGACAGAAGGAGAAGACAGAAGGAGAACCCCGGAGAGTTGAGAAGACCCCCCCGGATAGCGGAGAAGACCCGTCGGGATATCGGAAGAAGAAGAGCCCCCCCCTGGTAAAAGAGCTAATAAAGAAGACAGGGGGCGGCCTCCGGAGCAGAAAAATAAAATATTTTAATACACTGTGTGGTTTATTTGTGTTTTTACCACTTTTCTTGCAGGTGAATGGGTAGGGGTACGATGTACCCCATACTCATTCACTTAGGGTGGGGGGGCCGGTATCTGGGGGCCCCCTTATTAAAGGGGGCTCCCAGATTCCGATAAGCCTCCCGCCCGCATACCCCGACAACCAACGGCCAGGGTTGTCGGGAAGGGGCCCTGTCCTCATCAACATGGGGACAGGGTGCTCTGAGGTGGGGGGGCCGCAGTGCGCCCCCTGCCCCAGAGCACCCAACCCCCCATGTTGAGGGCATGCAGCCTGGTACGGCTCAGGAGGGGGGGGGGGGCGCTCGCTCGTCCCCCCCCCCTTCCTGGCTGGCCGGGTAGCGTGCTTTGGATACGGGTCTGGTATGGATTGTAGGGGGACCCCCTACGCCGTTTTTTTTCGGCGTAGGGGGGGCTCTCCTTACAACCCATAACAGACCTAAGGGCCCGGTATGCTCCTGAGGGCGGGACCCAGGCCGGATTTTTATTTAAAATCCGGCGGGGACTTCCCCCTCAGGATTCATAACAAACGCCGCACACGTGTAGAATTGGCGGGAATCCAAGTCGGATCTCCCGTCGCTTCTATGACGCGCTTGCTCTCCATCGCGGCAAGCCAGCTCGGCGCTGGCTCCCGCGATGGGGCTCGTATGTGCTCAATCTCGCCGAGAAATACAGCGAGATTGACACAAAATCGGGTTCACCTACTGTATCCGTACGGTGGGCCCCCAAAAATAAATTTTACTGGTGGGCCCTAAGTACCCCAGTCCGACACTGCTCAGATGCCCATAGCCCATCCATTTTCCTGCCACAAAATACCACACACTAAATACCGCACACTATATACCATACCATACACACACACAATATATATATATATTATTATTATTTTCTGTCCATGAGCTTTCTTTGTCTCACTGTAAGTATTTGCTGGTTTATTTAACGTTACCCAGGGTGCACTATGGGGAGGCGAACCTGCTGTACACCCAATACTGTCCCGTCACTTCATTAGACAGGTACAGCGCAGCTCAGCTGGGCAATATCTGATAGCTCAGACCCCACACACATACAATCGCAATAGAATCTGATCTTAAATTATCACTGTAACATTAAATATAATATTTCCCCTTCAAATACGTAACTACTATTTGCTGTTTTGTTGAGGACCTTTTTGTTGAAAACTTGTATTTCAAATAATTGGGATTATATGCTTGCATCTTTATTCTGCAGCGCATGTTGGAAAAGGGCTACCATCGCACCAGGAAACATGCCGTGAAGGACTCCATTATCACGGAGCTGATAGAGGAGATGGCAGAAAAATTAGATAGGAGGCCCACAAAGGCATCTATTCAAAAAAAATGGTGCGATTTAAAGCGCCACCATATGGATCGCATCCATAAAGAAAGTGAGAGAATATGCCCAGGTAGAGTGCTGCTTACATGACTTTATCTCTCTCTATAACACTCTCTAATGTATATATTCAGTGATGCTGCTATGATGTATCAGGGTTAACACACAAACTTTTAAAGGGATTCTGTCACCAGGTTTCACCCCTGTCAGCTAAACATATGCTGATGTTCAGGGCCTCATCAGGATTCCTAATGTGGGCTTCTAAATGTGATCCGTAGCCTTATTTTGCTAAAAAACAGGTTTTACTAACCTGTCACTCAAAGAAATAAGGTGCCCAAGGGGATGTCAAGGGATGCAAGGTGCCGGCCGCACCCACCGCCGTTCGTGCCCAGCGCCGCCTTTCCAGACTTCTGCACCGCTTCCTAATCCTCTGTGCCACCTCTCGCTCTCCCTCCCTCCCTCCCCCCTCCTCCTGCTGTAAGATATCGCGCGTGCGCACAGGGCTCTGAGAGACTGGCGCCAGAGTGCAGGTCATACCTGAGTTGAGCGAAGTGCCAGCGCATGCGCACTTCGCTTTAAGAAGCCAAATCGAGAAGTCCGCACGGGCGCATCAGGCAGAGCCCTGTGCGCACGCGCGAGATCTTACAGCAGGAGGAGGGAGGAGGGGTGGGTGGAGGGAGAGCGAGAGGCTGCACAGAGGATTAGGAGGCGGTGCAGAAATCTGGAAAGGCGGCGCTGGGCACGAACGGCGGTGGGTGCGGCCGGCACCTTGCATCCCTTGACATCCCCTTGGGCACCTTATTTCTTTGAGTGACAGGTTAGTAAAACCTGTTTTTTAGCAAAATAAGGCTACTGATCACATTTAGAAGCCCACATTAGGAATCCTGATGAGGCCCTGAGCATCAGCATATGTTTAGCTGACAGGGGTGAAACCTGGTGACAGAATCCCTTTAAGGCAAATTTCATAACTTATTGCGTTATCTTGAAACAAAAGCCATTAAAAAAAGGATTTAGTTCCATTTAGTTTACATTATATGTCTCATAAAGCATGTATGTTAACTCTACTACATCCGTATTTATTCTTTTGACCACTAACGACCAGCGCCGTACATGTAGAGGGATTTGATCGGTCGGTTGCAGGAGTTTCTGCGACCACCCGATAAGCGGCAGGGTTCTGTCCGTCACTAATGGCCGGACACCTGCTGCTTACGCCCACATCGGTGAAATCACCGATGCCGGCTCATTAACCACAGCACGGCCTTGATCAGTGCTGACCGTGGTACTTGCGGGATCCGGTCCGGTGTCTCCATCGAGTCCCCGTGCTGCTGTACCACAGGGACCCGATGGCTTGGAAGGCAGCCCGATGCCTTCCTGAGGCATTGGAGCTGCCTTCCGGTCAACTGCCTGTGAGATCCAGCCCCCTGGATTTCACAGGCAGGAAGCTGTATAAGTAATACAACTGTATTACTCCTACAGCCAATGCATTCCAATACAGAAGTATTTGAATGCATTGTAAAGGGGTTCAGACCCCAAAAGTTGAAGTCTCAGAGTGGGACCCAAAATAAATTGAAAATAAAACTTTTAAAGAATTATTTTTCCAAGTGTCATTTTTGTCTTCCCAAATAAAGCAAAAAGAAAGAAATTGTTAAAAATAAATGAAAAAATTTAAGTAGACATATTAGGTATCGACACGTCCGTATCAACCGGCACAATAAAGATATCACATGACCTAATACGCCTCTGATAAAGACCGGGAAAAAAAAAATATGTGTTAGAAAAATATATTTTTTGTCACCTTACAGAAGTGCTATCACTAAAAGTGCAAAACTAAGCGATCCAAAAGGCGTATGCCCCAGTGGCGTAGCTAAAGGTTCATGACCCCTGGTGCAAGAGTTAAGCTTGGGCCCCCTTCCCTCAGTGCTTAGTGGTCAGGGACAGGGAAGCACATAGCCTTCATGCTGCCTCAGGCAAAAATTAAAACAGCACCTCCTTCCCCCATCCCCATGTGAAATTCTTGACCTAACCCCTTCCCTCCAGCCAGAGGTGTAACTTGACCAGCATACACTTTCTATAATACAAGTGTCTTTGTATGCACCACAAGGGTCATTGGGCCCCCTCAGGCTCCTGGGCCCAGTAACGACTGCTACCTCTGCATCCCCTATAGCCCATGGTATGCCCCCCATCATGCAAAAAATTAGCCTCTAACTAAGACAAATGGCCAAAAATTTAAATAAAATATGGCTCTAAGATTAAAACATGATTTTTTTTGGATTCAAAAATGCTTTTATTTTGTTAAATGAAACCAAAATTTGAAAAAAGTAGACTAATTAGGGTATTGTTCAGGCGCGAGGATTATGTTAAACGGCGCAGGAGCAGGATTTAGGGTTGAAGAGATGATGGAAACTGAAGAACTGGCAGGCCAGAGGGGTGAAAGGGAAGTGGTTTGCTTTGAAAAGCGCAGAGGGGCATGGGCAGCAGCACACGCATCAACGCCACCTCTGGGCACCTATACAAGCTGATTAACAATAAAATAAAAGCATTTTTCGATGAATACAGTTGAAGGACAGCAATATTAAAGGTAAAATTTTAATAAGGGGAAGGTTAGGGAAATCATGATGTTACTGGTGTAACATCATAATTTTACGTGAAAGACTCCCTTTAACCACTGAATAGACCAGCGATAAACTCTTCCTAAATACCATCTAAAAATCAAGTCCGCTTGGCACCTATCGGCAAGCGACTTTACCCCTCCTTCTAATAATAAAGTGACCGTGTGAATCAACAGGGAGTGAAGGCGGACGGCAGATATTGAAAATGCGGCTGGCCAGACAGTATAACTAACGCTGACAGCCCAAAAAAATTATATACCCAACATAACACCATCCAATAACCCCTGTTATGTCATCCTACCTTTTAACTTAGGCCAGTTTTAGCCATCTGTAACACTGGTTTGGGCATGTTATATAACTCCAAAATGAGGCAAATCCACCGTGTGGATAATCAGAATCCCATGCAGATCCCTCCGTATATGATTTTTTTTTATATTTAGCTTTGTTATGATTTATTACTTGTTTGTCTGAATTCTTAACATTCTGGGATTACAGGAGATCCTGTTCCAACAGTAAAAAAATGGAAATCGCAGGAGACGGTGGTCACATCGGATGAGGAGGAAGAATTGGAGAAGCAGGCAGAGGAGGAGCAGCCTGGACCCTCCCATATGTCCTTGGAGTCAGAGGAACCACCTCAACCAGGGGAGTCCTCTCTACCACCAGTGGCAGAAGAGGAGATGGAGCCGGTTTACACCCCCCATCAGGAAGGTAAATTTGTGCACAAAGGTAGCTAATTAAATATCAATACAATGTTTACAAGAAAAAGGTGCAAGACGCAGCCCTGCAGGGAATTGCGATGGTGAGGTCACGGTTAATAGGCAAAACGAGGGTTGCTCTTGGTACTCACAGTTCATAGGAGACCCTGGGCAGGCGTACAGCAGTGATGGAGAGGCTGGCACAGAAGTCCTCTGGGGCACTCTCAATGTATAGGGACCAGGCCAGGTGGTAGGTGAGGTGCCCTAGGTGTTGTAGGTTTAATGTGCCTGTGGCAAGATCCCTTAAAGTTCGTGACGCCAGTGCCGGTAATGGTGGCACACCGATTTATAATAGGAATAATTGAGGAACACGATGTTGTGGTGAACCAAAACTTCCTTTCACTGGAAACAATGAACTATTTACAGTCTTAGGTTCAGTTCCATATGACAGCAGCAGTCACAAGCAGGCTTATACAATAATGGCAGGCACAATGTTCTTGCAAGATACTCAGAGGGTTAACACACTTACAGATCAGGCTGCACTTTTCCTCAGAAATCCTGTCTTTCTTAATCCCAAGGCCCGTACGCCCTATTGTTGGCTTTATCCTTGGTTAGAGAAACTTCCTCAGGTATATATCCTTGCTTTGAATAAATTCTTCTGCCCTTCAGCTCTCTTGTCTGGCTGGAATACTGGCTCTGCTTGGCTCTGTTATGGGAACTTGTTTCTCAGGAGGTAAGCTCTTCTCCTGGTTGCAACTAGAAGCCTGGACTGTCTAGCTGCATATCAGAGGCTGGATCCCAGCTACCCTCTGCCTAGGGTGCCCACTGACTTCAGGAATCCACAACTCTGACTGAACTCCCTCTCTCTGGTCTAGACCTGGCTATATATACTAGGGTGTTCCCTAGCTCCCACTACAGTCTAGGAGGAGGAATTACACCCCTAATAGGCCTGGTACTCAGGAGATACACATAAATAACAGGAATAAAATGACATTATACATTAAAATGACATATAAAATACAATGGCCCTGGTCCACAGGAGGTGGAGAACAAACGTGGCCCAATTGACCCTTGTGTAGTGCCCACATTTACCTAGTGGGACACTACAAAGGGACCAAAAAATTTTCTAAATAGAAAAAAGTAGAGAGATAGACAGAAACATTTAAAACACAATAACTCTGTAATCTACATAAAAACCATATAATATCCAACTAATTCACATTAAACATTACATAATTATTACAAAGTAATTCTGTGCTGTCATTAAGAAATACAAAATAAGATTTATGGTGGATTGATACCTTTTATTGGACAAAATTTTTTTATTACTATATCACATGGCGGCGAGCTTCCGAGAACTGACCAGTCCCTATATCTGTCATATATACTATGAGAAGGGATACATGGCGGAATAAATAGGCATTTGAAATATAATAAAAAAACATATCAAAGACCATCATAATAAGTACGTTATTATCTTACAGATAAGGGGCTGAGTATGTATTATTGTCTTTAAATTGATAGCATCTCCGAGACCTGGTGCCACGACTATGTCTATAGAAGACTATTTAGATCTTGTAGTGTGTCCAAAAGCCCTTTTAAAAAAGTTTTTTTTCTATTTGCATTCATAAAATCTTATAGCTTTTTTGTATTAGAAGTTATATTTTAAGATGAGAACTTTCATGTGTTATTCATATTGACCATGGCCAACAGAAATGCTTAGCAACACAAAAGTGTAGATTCTTCTTTCATCCTAAAGAAACCAACTAAATACTATTATACTATACTGAACTTGCATTAATTAACCCACTAAATAACATTATACTATATTGAAATACTAAATAACCAACTAAATAATTTTCCAAAATGTAATAAAAAAATAATTGTTCTGTAAATGGACAGTACTGTAAAAAAAAAAAAACTCCACACAAACCACAACTGCCTTCATCATAATTGAAAGACTTTGTACATTTTTTTTTTCCTAACAGTTATTTGGAAACTGAAAAGAAGGCTCCTTGAGCATCAGAAGGCAGAAGCCAATGAAATGCTGGCTATAAAAGCAAACCAAAATAAAATACGCAAACTTCAAGCCCCGTTGAAGCAGCATCAGCATCAGATGGATATTCAATTGAGGAAGCTGGAGGAGCATAGAAAGCTCTATAATAAGGAGTTGCTGGACATCCAGAAGGAACAAAAAAATTTGCCTTAGAGGCCTTTTTTTATATTATCTAATTTGTTTTTGTTAATAAATATTTTATTACGTTTAAACATTTGCTTTTGTGTGTTTGATATTGTTATTTTATACATAAACTAGCTGTTGACCGGTGTTGCTCTGGTGTTTATTTATTGCAAATTTATATTAAATAACAGTGACTTTAGCAATGACCGGCCATTTAACCAGGGGCATTGTTAGGTCAAAACATTCGTGGCTGGAGCCCCGGATGTTTTGACCAGTGCCCCGAATGCAGGGCCGGCAGGAGCCCGCGGCGCCGCCTCTTTGCTAATTTATTCACTTCACTTGCTTCTGTGTAATCTCGCACAGGCGCACTGGCAGAGGCATCATCGAGCAAAGTGCGCATGCGCCGTCTTCCAGCGCACCTCGTTCAACGATGCCTCTGCCAGTGCGCCTGTGCGAGATTACACAGAGGCAAGTGACGTGAATAAATTAGCTAGGAGGCGGCGCTGGGCAGGGAGGGGATCTGTGGATGGCACTTATGGGGGGATCTGTGGATGGCACTTATGGGGGGATCTGTGGATGGCACTTATGGGGGGGATCTGTGGATGGCACTTATGGGGGATCTGTGGATGGCACTGTTATGGATGATCTGTGGGGTTCCCCAGACGGCTAGGCCCTTTACTGTAGTTATTAACCCCATTCAGCAGTCCCCCATTCACTGAAGGGGGACTGCTGAAAGGGGTTAATAACTACTGTGAAGCCCCCCCGGTGGTGATGAGGGCGTGGCTTCATGGGGTGGGGGCGTGGCTTCACGTGGGCTTGTGCCCCGGATCTCTTCAGACTCTAGCAACGCCCCTGCATTTAACAGTGTTTCACGGTGACTGGCCCTTTAACTGTGAACTCAACAGCGCCCGTCAGTTGCCAGTTCGGATTTAAGTGAAAGATTGGCAAGCTTGTATTGGCTAATGCAGGTGATATTTTGGGCATATCTCGGGAACGGTACGTCCTAGAGAGCTGAGACCCCGACAAGATTTATTTCCAGGTAGCAAGGGATGTGTATACCAAGTTTCATTGAATTTGATGGTTGCGTTTTGGAGTTTTTGCGGAACATACACATATACATACATACACACACACACACACACACATACATCCTTTTTTATATATATATTTAAAGTTATCAGGTTGCAGGAAGGCCCCTTGAGTTCTAGTGCCAAGTCATACAGATCAGGACAGACAGCAGCAGCAGGTTAAGGTAACAGTGGAGGGTACGGTCTACACTAAAATCAATATGGTTAATATCAGGCAAAAAAACTCTCCCTTTTTGAACGTGGTCGGGTTGTTGAACTGCATAAGCAGGGTCTCTCACAGCGCGTCCCACCTCAGCAGCGATGGCGCGCTGTGAGAGACCCTGCTTATGCAGTTCAACAACCCGACCACGTTCAAAAAGGGAGAGTTTTTTTGCCTTTGCCATCACAACGTGTGACTACCTGACAGAAAATGACAATGAATCCACATCTTTGCACAGATTTGGCCCTTTAAAAGCATGTGGTCCTAAACTTTTGATCAGCTGAAAAACAGCCTGTTTCAGTTTATTCGTTGTTTTCATTAAATTGAAAGCTCAAAAAATGTTTTGTCTCACTCCCATTTCTTCTTGTTGCATGTTGAAGCTCTATTTGGAATCTTGTTAAGATCCAGCCATGCTAAATATGATTCTTTGACATTTTTCAAGTGGTCTTAAACTTTTGATCAGGACTGTATATATATAATCTATAATCCCATGCAAATTACGTGGGGGATGTATGAGGCTACTTTCACACCTGTTTTAGGCTACTTTCACACTACCGTTCAGAGCGGGTCTGTCTGATGTCTGCTCAGACGGATCCGCTCCTATAATGCAGACGTTTGGATCCGTTCAGAACGGATCCGTCTGCATTATAGTTGAAAAAAATTTCTAAGTGTGAAAGTAGCCTGAACGGATCCGTCCAGACTTTACATTGAAAGTCAATGGGGGACGGACCCGTTTGAAGATTGAGCCATATGGTGTCATCTTCAAACGGATCTGTCCCCATTGACTTACATTGTAAGTCTGGACGGATCCGCTTGCCTCCGCACAGCCAGGCGGACACCCGAACGCTGCAAGCAGCGTTCAGGTGTCCGCTTGCTGAGCGGAGCGGAGGCTGAACGCTGCCAAACTGATGCATTCTGAGCGGATCCGCGTCCACTCAGAATGCATTAGGGCAGGACGGATGCGTTCGGGGCCGCTTGTGAGCCCCTTCAAACGGAGCTCACAAGCGGAGCCCCGAACGCAAGTGTGAAAGTAGCCTTAGGTGCGGATCCGTCTGGTATCTGCACAGACGGATCCGCACCTATAATGCAAACGCTTAGATCCGTTCAGAACGGATCGGTTTTCATTACCATGATAATGCAAACGGATCCGTTTTGACTTTACATTGAAAGTCAATGGGGGACGGATCCGTCCCCATTGACTTACATTGTAAGTCTGGACGGATCCGTTTGCCTCCGCACGGCCAGGCGGACACCCGAACGCTGCAAGCTGCGTTCAGGTGTCCGCCTGCTGAGCGGAGCGGAGGACAAACGGTGCCAAACTGATGCATTCTGAGCGGATCCGCATCCACTCAGAATGCATTAGAGCTGGACGGATCCGTTCGGGGCCGCTTGTGAGAGCCTTCAAACGGAACTCACAAGCGGAGCCCCGAACGCTAGTGTGAAAGTAGCCTGAAATGGATGGGGCCTTTCAAATAAATACTGAATGATGCTTGCATTTTATGTATATACACTGCTCAAAAAAATAAAGGGAACACAAAAATAACACATCCTAGATCTGAGTTAATTAAATATTCTTCTGAAATACTTTGTTCTTTACATAGTTGAATGTGCTGACAACAAAATCACCCAAAAAAAAAAAATGGAAATCAAATTTTTCATCCCATGGAGGTCTGGATTTGGAGTCACACTCAAAATTAAAGTGGAAAAACACACTACAGGCTGATCCAACTTTGATGTAATGTCCTTAAAACAAGTCAAAATGAGGCTCAGTAGTGTGTGTGGCCTCCACATGCCTGTATGACGTCCCTACAACGCCTGTGCATGCTCCTGATGAGGTGGCGGACGGTCTCCTGAGGGATCTCCTCCCAGACCTGGACTAAAGCATCTGCCAACTCCTGGACAGTCTGTGGTGCAACGTGACGTTGGTGGATAGAGCAAGACATGATGTCCCAGATGTGCTCAATTGGATTCAGGTCTGGGGAATGGGCGGGCCAGTCCATAGCATCAATGCCTTCATCTTGCAGGAACTGCTGACACACTCCAGCCACATGAGGTCTAGCATTGTCTTGCATTAGGAGGAACCCAGGGCCAACCGCACCAGCATATGGTCTCACAAGGGGTCTGAGGATCTCATCTCGGTACCTAATGGCAGTCAGGCTACCTCTGGCGAACACATGGAGGGCTGTGCAGCCCTCCAAAGAAATGCCACCCCACACCATTACTGACCCAATGCCAAAACGGTCATGCTGGAGGATGTTTCAGGCAGCAGAACGTTCTCCACGGCGTCTCCAGACTCTGTCATGTCTGTCACATGTGCTCAGTGTGAACCTGCTTTCATCTGTGAAGAGCACAGGGCGCCAGTGGCGAATTTGACAATCTTGGTGTTCTCTGGCAAATGCCAAACGTCCTGCACGGTGTTGGGCTGTAAGCACAACCCCCACCTGTGGACGTCGGGCCCTCATATCACCCTCATGGAGTCTGTTTCTGACCGTTTGAGCAGACACATGCACATTTGTGGCCTGCTGGAGGTCATTTTGCAGGGCTCTGGCAGTGCTCCTCCTGTTCCTCCTTGCACAAAGGCGGAGGTAGCGGTCCTGCTGCTGGGTTGTTGCCCTCCTACGGCCTCCTCCACGTCTCCTGATGTACTGGCCTGTCTCCTGGTAGCGCCTCCATGCTCTGGACACTACGCTGACAGACACAGAAAACCTTCTTGCCACAGCTCGCATTGATGTGCCATCCTGGATAAGCTGCACTACCTGAGCCACTTGTGTGGGTTGTAGACTATGTCTCATGCTACCACTAGAGTGAAAGCACCGCCAGCATTCAAAAGTGACCAAAACATCAGCCAGGAAGCATAGGAACTGAGAAGTGGTCTGTGATCACCACCTGCAGAACCACTCCTTTATTGGGGGTGTCTTGCTAATTGCCTATCATTTCCACCTGTTGTCTATCCCATTTAAAAAACAGCATGTGAAATTGATTGTCACTCAGTGTTGCTTCCTAAGTGGACAGTTTGATTTCACAGAAGTGTGATTGACTTGGAGTTACATTGTGTTGCTTAAGTGTTCCCTTTATTTTTTTGAGCAGTGTATAAACAAAAAGACATATATATATATATTTATATATGTGTGTGTGTGTGTGTGTGTGTCTGTGAAATGTATAAAATCATCCGGTGAGATCATACATCTGTACCGCGCTGTGTGTATAACTATATATATACAATCTCAGCGAGGTTGAGATGTATGATGTAAGCGGATGATTTTGTACGTGTCACAACGGGTATTAAGTAATCATTTTTAAAGGGATGAAATACAGATGTAGTAGATTTAACACAGATGCTTTAGGAGACGTGTTATGTAAACAAAATGCAATTAAATGCGTTACACTATTTTTTAACAATGGCTTTTGTTTCTAGATAACGCAATGAGTTAAGAGGTTGTGTGTTATCCCAACTACACCTGTACGGATTAGCAGCATAACTGAATATATACATTACATAGTGTTGTAGAGAGAGAGATACAAAAGTCATGTAAATATTGTACCTGGACATAATCGTTCACTCATCTCCTTTAAAAGATTGGGCTTAAACCACTTTATATCGCACCACTTCTTTTGTAGTTCTCTGTATTTGTGCCACAAGGAGAATTTCATGAACAACTCGGCACGGAGAGACCACATGATGGCCCGCTTCTCCTCTCTCTTCCTGGTACGGTCGTATCCCCGCACCAACAAACGCTGCAAGATAAAGATGCAAGCATATAATTCCAATTTTTTACATTCAAAATTTTAAAACATATGTCCTCAACAAACCTGCAAAAAGTAGTTACGTCTTTAAAGGGGAAATATTAGATTGAATGTTACCGTTATAAGATCGGATTGTATTGCGATTCTATGTGTGTGGGGTCTGAGGGAGCAATCGGATATTGGCCGGCTAAGCTGCGATGTACTTGTCTAGTGAAGTGACGGTACGGTATTGGGTGTACTGCTGGTTTGCATCACCGTGGTGCACCCTGGGTAACGCTAAATGAAACAGCAAATACGGTGAGACAAAGAAAGCTCATGGACATAAAATATAATCTATATATATATTGTGTGTGTGTGTGTGTGTGTGTGTGTGTATGGTATATAGTGTATGGTACCGTATTTAGTGTGTGGTATATATTGAGCAACAGGAAAATGGACGTGCTATGTGCACATGGGCGTCCGCAGGGAGGGGCAAGGGGGGGCAAGTGCCCCCCCCCTGGGGCCAGCAGAAGTGGGGGGCAGCGGCGGGGCACAAGGAGATGAATGCTTCCATTGTGGAAGCGTTCATCTCCATAGTCATCTGTATCGCCGTCCTCAGGACAGCGATACAGATGACTGTGCTGAGGTAGGGGAGGGAGAGGCGTGTCCCTTTCCCTTCCTCTGATAGGCTGCCGGCCTATGATGAGGGGGCTGTTATTACTGGCACATGATGGGGGGGCTGTTATTACTGGCACATTATTGGGGGCACTATAGGGGCATCTACTGAGGCCACAAAGAAGGGGTGTTTTATATGGGGGCTCTGTACAGTAGCATTATACTGGGACACATTATGGTGGGTACTATGGGGAAGGGGGGAGAGGAATACTATGGGGTCATCTACGGGGGCACTGAGAAGGGGTATTTTATACTTGCAAATTATGGGGGACACTGAGGGCATCTACTGGGTCATTTTATACTGGTACATTATGGGGGGCACTAGGAGGAAGGGGGGAGAGGAGCACTATAGAGGCATTTACTGGGGGCACTATATAGGGGTATTTTATACTGGCACATTATGGGGGCACTATGGGGACATTAGCTCAACTGGGGGCATTACAAGGGGGTATTTTTTGCACTGTCACAATATAAGGAGAATTATTTCTACTGGAGGGGCATTATGGTGGGCTTTATTACTCCCACATAGTATGACCCCCTAGTAGCAGCGCCAGCCTCTCCCTGCTCTGCTATTCCTCTGCCCCTTCTCCAAATCCTTATTATGAAATCTCTCTCATTACGATAAAACACATCAGCTCCGCCGAGCCCCCCAGCCAAGTGTTGAAGTGGTGTCCAAGATCCCCAAGGGCCAAGCCAAGTAATTGTAAGTTTTCATGTGAAATATGTTTGTTATACACATATAGCCTACATTGTGCCACACAATGTTCAGTATACCGCTACACTGTGTAGTCTGTTCTATAAGCACCATTGTTTTGTGGCGGTGGACAGAAAATAATCTGGAAGTGCCCATCCCGAGACCAGGCTCTGGATCCGCCACTGCACAGCTCATGCGTTATTATACTTTGTGATAATGAATATGCCCCTTCCTTTCATTACATTCTCAGAAACAAGCAGAGCATGGATGTCAATTAAATTATGCCCCCCCCTGGAAAAATTTCTGCGGACGCCCATGTATGTGCATGTGATATAAATGTATCTGTTGTCCATACATACAGGCTACAAACATAGTGCTTTGAAGTAACAAGAATACTTAGTGCACAAATCTGTATTATCTATTTAAAAAAAAAAAAAACATTTTCATAAGAAAAAAAAAATCGTATTAATATTGAAAATATTCAAATTTACAAATATTTCGCTAGACTTGATCAACTTATAATAATTGTTCTGACATGCATGCGAAAGTACTGTAATATAATATTACTTATGGCTATGATGATTTCATCCTCGGCTTTTATAAAGCGGTGTCTGATGATCTTTGCCGAGCACATTGTTCTGAGTGTCTGCGAGTGTCTGGAGTGGAGAATCCAGTGGAGACTAGAAATACTTGGAAAACAATTTATCGTCGCGATCTACATGAGGTGAGTCACCTCAGGTGACGTTAATGATGTCATGCGGTCGGGCACACTTATTAACCTTTACGATTTTTCTGTTGTAATATTCGTGAACTCGAATATTATAACCGAGATTATTGGTTTAGATTAGAATAGGACGAATATTCTAAAAAAGAATATACAGCAATATAGTGATTATATTCGTTATTTCGAATATTCGTCATATTTGGTCCATCTGAAAACGTGATTCCTTCCAGCTTCAATTCAGTTGCTTGTGGGCCAATGACTCATTGACCCACAAGCAAGAAGCAGGGAGGAATCATATTTTCAGATGAAAAAAAAAAATGAATATTCGATTTCGCGAATATATAGAACTATATTCGAAATATTCGCGAAATCTCGAAGTTGCGATATTCGAGATAAAAATTTGTTATTCGAATATTCGCCCTCAACACTACTGTCCGGTGAATGCCTAATGTTTGGAGCCTGTACTCCAGTGGGCGGGCTACAGTAAAATTGTTATTCAGTGACCGCATAATGTACCTCGAGCCACATAATCACAATTTCTTTTATGTCAGTTGAATGCTTAATTTTTAGGGCCCGTACTCCCGTGGCCTAAAATAAAAAATTTCTAGGCTCCAGCAGGGAACA
Source organism: Bufo bufo (assembly GCF_905171765.1). Classification (NCBI taxonomy): domain Eukaryota; kingdom Metazoa; phylum Chordata; class Amphibia; order Anura; family Bufonidae; genus Bufo; species Bufo bufo. The sequence goes on along the minus strand of NC_053391.1, from coordinate 258,635,149 downwards.
TTTTTGAGAATTTCCCTTTAAGACACATAAAAATGGACCATGAATAAGATACATATTTTTTGTGAGAATTTTTGTCATTAATCCCCCTCTAGTATGTCACTGTCCATGTTGTGGAACTATTTGTGCACTTCTAGTAAGTATTTGGTGGCTTCAAATATAACCTGAAGGTTTTTTAGGTTCGTCTGCCATTAAAGTGAATGGGGCTCGCCGCGAACTTGTGGTTCGCGAACATTTGATTCCGTTCGCGCATTGTCCCGGCCGATGTTCGTCCATCACTAGCTGTGATGTCACAGCAATATATAGTGCACCAATCAGGAATATGTAAAAAACCTGCTAAAATGTCAAGTTTCACGTATTGCGCCAAAATATTCTCATCATTAGTGCCGATTAGCGCAATCGCGAATATATTGGAGCACTCTATCTGTATATAAAGCCATTTTTAATGTTCTGCCGTGCCAACCATTTTCTACAGTCTCAGGAAACTTCTAGCAGCGTGGAAAATGTAGCAAAAGTGACCCACACCTGTATTGCGTGCGCATTACGTGAATATTACATTGCTGATTTTCGCAATCAAGAAAATAATCGCAAATTTGCGAATATATGATGAACATTCTACAAAATATTTGCGAAAAATCGCAAATTCGAATATTGCCCCTGCTGCTCATCACTAAAGAACACCACTATTTTATCCATTACACAGAAAAAAGAGGAGGATCTGCTCCCTAACTTTCTCTCACTCAGAAACTGCCCAAGTCCATGGAGGACATTACAGAGAAATAGTGTATTGATGTTAATAAAGTACTTGGGCCAAGACAGAAACTAGCTGGTGCAGTTACTCTGTCTTTGTGTGTTTCTCCTGGCTCACTTAGCTCTTGTTCACTCCTCCCCTCTTCTCTCAGAGTTTTATTCACATGTGTAATCTGATTCATCTGTGAACTGGTCCGTCTTGAGACCAGCCTGTTTTGTGCCTTACTGATCAAGCGTTTTGCTTCCTTTTTTCTTCGTCGTCTTCCTAGAGCCATCATTTTTTTATTTTTCCATCTATATAACTTTATGAGGGCTTGTTTTTTGTGGGACAAGTTGTAGTTTTTAATGGCGCCATTTACACACAACTTTTAAATAAATAACAGTTACACATAACTTTCTGAATAACATTAACTGTTTCTGGGAGGGAGATGGGAAAAACAGCAATACTGCCACTGCATTTTTACATTATAAATTTTACGGTGTTCATTTTTCAGTATAAATAACATAATATCTTTATTCTCTGGGTCAGTACGATTACAGTGATACCAAATACATATATTTTTTTTCTACGTTTTACAACTTTTTTGCAATAAACCCCCTTTTTTTTTGCATTGCCACTTCCCAAGACCCAGAACCTTTTTATTTTTCTTTATATGGAGTTGTGTGAGAGCTTGATTTTTGGGGGACGACTTGATGGCGCTTTTTGATTGGTTTTTATTAAGTTTTTTCCGGTGGCAACTAAGAATAAATTAGCATTTCTGTCTTCTTTTTTTTACGGCTTTCATCGTAGGGGATAATTTACGTGATAATTATGTAGTCTGGGTTGTTATGGATGCGGCAATATCAAACATATGGGGTAAGTTTCTTTGCAATTATTTTTTATTAAAAAGTGTATTTTCAATGGAAAAAAAAGCATATTTTTTTAATGGGATTTTTGAAATAATTTTTATTGAATAAATGATTTATTTTTATTTATTTTTAACTTTTTTACCACTTTATAACAGACAGCTTTTTGATTGCTTTTAAAATGCAATGCATTATCCCTATAGTGCATTGCATTTTAATGGCAATGCTATTCTGACTTTGACCAGCAGGCTGCACCAGAGAGGTGCAGCCTGTTAGAAATTACTCAGGGCTGGTCTGGGGCCTACATCAGACCCCAGGCAGCCTTCACACACATCGGCACCCCATAATCGCATTTTCGGGGTGCCGATGGGAGACAACTCCCTCTGTCAGCACTTTACATGCGGCGGGCGCCATTGCCCGCAGCATGTAAAGTGTTAAACAGCCTGGACCGGCACTCCTGCTGGTCTGAGCTGTTAGAGCAGGGCCACGGCTCTCACAGCGGAGGCCCAGCCTGACCCCTTAGTGACCACTGTAAAAAGGTGTATGGGCGGTCACTAAGGGGTTAAGAAGTGGAGAAGGGAAACCAAGTGATCACAACAGAACAAGACATTGCATTTTAATGGCAATGCTATTCTGACTTTGACCAGCAGGCTGGGCAAGAGAGGTGCAGCCTGTTAGAAATTACTCAGGGCTGGTCTGGGGCCTACATCAGACCCCAGGCAGCCTTCATACACATCGGCACCCCATAATTGCATTTTCAGGGTGCCGATGGGAGACAACTCCCACTGTCAGCACTTTACATGCGGCGGGCGCCATTGCCCGCGGCATGTAAAGAGTTAAACAGCCTGGATCGGCACTCCTGCTGGTCCGAGCTGTTAGAGCAGGGCCACGGCTCTCACAGCGGAGGCCCAGCCTAAGACCCCTTAGTGACCACTGTAAAAAGGTGTATGGGCGGTCACTAAGGGGTTAAGAAGTGGAGAAGGGAAACCAAGTGATCACAACTGAACAAGACATTTTTCTCTGATAAGATATATTACAAAGTTTGTTATAGTCACTCGTGTGAAAAGTTAGTGACCAATTAAATTTGAAATAAGTAGCCAGGTCTTCACCACAGTGATCTGGAGAGAGTAGATAAGCTACTTATTGTGAATCGTGGATCCCGTGTTATCTGTACATATAGAAGATCTCTGTCATTCTGCCATAATGGTATCGCTGCCGAAAAGTTACTATATAGAACAGGAAGTTTTGACATATTATTAGACCTATAGTATAAGAATAAGGCGGCTCTCTATGACCCAAAAAGATGGAATAAGGTGCTCAATCCAGACAAAGCGTACCCAACGCTTGTGGTAGGGATAAAGTGAGAGAAAATAGAGGGATGGCACTCAAAACATTTGTGTTGTATGGATGAATATATTTATTAAAGAGTGGCTAAATACGCCTGATGTAGTAAAAACTTGTATGATAATCAGGAAAATGTATCAAAATGATAAAAAATACATATATGTAATATCAATGTAAAAGAGCAAATTGTAATAGCAGCATATCAATTGCATAAAATCCTGTTGGAAAAATAAGGGGGATAAAAGTCCTAAAAATCTGTAAAATAACCTGTTGAAAAAGGATCTGTTGAAAAAATTCAGTCTCAGGTTGTACTGTCTGGTGAAAAAGGTTGATAACGTATCCTAGTATACAATGTCCTAGTATACCATAGAATTAATGTCAATTATCCTGATATATCATAAAATATCAATTGTGAAGAAATCCTGCTGAAAAAAAGTGAGAGAAGGAAGGAATGTCTTTGTAAACCTGTAGGGAGAAAGTCCAGTCTTTGTAAACCTGTAGGGAGAAAGTCCAGTCCGATTCAATGTCGGCTTGCCACGTGGAGATAAGTGGCGGGAAGAGACGTTGCAGCTTCACAGGAGGGAAAATAAGCTCCGGAGCTTCTCTTTGGTTGTAGGATCCTTTTGTTTGGTGCTAGCTAGTTTCAATAGGCTGACTCAATGCACCATACGCGTTTCGGAGCGTGCTGCTCCTTCATCAGTGGGAATGAGTAGCCCATTTCTTCTTGGAAATTTATATGGATCTAATTGGATCCAATTAGTAGTTGTAGGAGTGGTCAGGAGATTTTTTTCTTTTCTTTAATTCTCTTTTTTTCTTTTTCCTGGTGTTGAATAAATTATGTACTGAACCTTCAGGAACAGGATTGGGATGGATACCATATCTCAATAGATGTATATATATATATATATTGTGTTTCAAGTCTGTCACATTTTAATGATGTGACAACTTAAAACAATAAAAACAATAGAATAGGAATAAAATAAGATAGAAGCATAATACAAATATAATAAAACTGCATATTAATAGTAATAAAAATGCATAAAAATGGTGTGGAATGGGAAATTATGAAATGATATGGATGGATATGTATAGTACATCAATCAATAATAAATAAATAGGGATAGAGTGTGTATATGATAATATTGTGTTCTCCTCTCTATAGTTGTTGATTGTGTGTATGCGAGTGATACATTGCATCCTAGTAATTTCCAGATATGTTGTGAATGGAGATGAATTGGAGTAGTTGATAGGGAACATGGGGAGGGGCCCACCCAGGAAGAGGGGTCGGAGTGCTGATAGACAGCCTGACTACGACCCCAGTTCCTAAGGGGGGGCACCCCGCCAAAATCTACGTGGTGAATGTACTCCAATTCTGACTTTTTATAGGAAGCCAAAGATTTCCATCTCTGCATTGAGACCTCTCGGAATCATTGTGTTAAATTCAAATATTTTCCTGGATTCGGACCTAGACATGGCGGCTATATGGTTGCCGCCTCTCCATTGACGTGGGATTCTCTCTATGGCTGTGTAGGTGAGTGTTGACGGATCGCAGTTGTGGTATTCCTTATAGTGTTTAGAGACTGAGTGTAGTTCATAGCCCTTTTTGATATTTGATATATGTTCGGATATTCTCGTTTTGAGTAATCTTTTTGTGCGCCGTACGTACTGTTTGAGACATGGGCATTGTAGGATGTATATTACATTATTGGAGTGGCAGGAGAGGTGTTCATGGATCTCATGTTTATATGGAATGTTAGTTGAATTGACTGTCGTTGTCTTTTTTGGAAAATTAGTGATTTTGCAATTGTTGCATTTACCACACCTGAAGAAACCCTGTAGTGTTAACCAACTTTGGTTGGGTGTAGTCTTATTAATTTTGATTGTTGGTGCTAGGCGTAAGCCAAGATTGGGGGCTCTGGTGTAGGTGATCTGTGGTTTGTCTGGTAATAGTTGGCCTATGATTTTATCACTTAAAATATGATGCCAGTGTTTGTGAATACTTGTCTCTAGTTTTTTGTAGTGTGCATTGTATGGTAAAATGATTCGGGGAGTTTCTTCCTTTTTGATCATGGTTGTGATAATTTCGTTGCTATTGTCAAAGAACTTCGTTCTGTCCATTGATCTTACTTTCTCTAGAGATCTATCTATTACTGTCATCTGATAGTCTTTTGCTACAAACTGTTTCTTTAGATTTTCCGCTTCTATTTCGAACTGACTATCAAGTGTACAGTTTCTTTTTAAACACCTGAATTGGCTAGTTGGGATGTTTAATAACCAGCTAGGTAGGTGACAGCTAGAATGTAGGATGAAATTGTTTTTCATCACTGGCTTTTGGTATGTCCTACATTGTGATTTATTTTCTGTTGTCTCGATTAATAAATCTAAGAATTCTACTTTTGTTTGACTGATGTTGGCTGTCAATGTTATGTTTCTATCGTTTGTATTAATGTTCTCCAAAAAAATGTCCAGTTTCTCCCTCGTATCGCTCCAAATAAAGATGATATCATCAATGTATCGCCGCCATAGTACAAGGCTTGTCCCCAGTAGTGGTGTGATGAAATCGTGTTCCCACTGGGTCATAAAGATGTTGGCATAACTGGGGGCGAACCTGGTACCCATGGCGGTCCCGCGCTGTTGTAGATAAAATGTTGAGTCGAACATAAAATAATTGTGGGTAAGAATAAAAATAACTCCATCTATTAAAAAATCTATTTGGTCAATGTGTAGAGTCTGGTAGTGGTTTAGTCGTTCTCTCAAGGCAGTAGTGCCATGGTTGTGGTTGATAATGGTATACAGTGAGTTGACGTCCATCGTACATAGTAGCCAGTGGTTTTCGTATTGTATCTGTTCGATTGTCTTTACAATATCTGTGGTGTCTTTTATGCATGATGGTATTAGTTTGACTGTGGGCTGTAATAATCTGTCTATGTACTGGGAGAGGTTGGAGGTGAGGCATCCGATTCCTGAAATAATTGGTCTGCCTGGTGGGTGGGTTGGATTTTTGTGAATCTTTGGTAGATAGTAAAATACAGGGATTCTATTTTGTGGACTTGTGATGAATGTGAATTCTTGTTCATTCAAAATGCCTTTTTCTCTACCAATTTGTGTCAGTGTCACTAATTCTCTATAGAAGTCTTCGGTGGGATCTTTTTTAAGAGTCGTGTATGTTTGTGGGTCTGATAGTTGTCTTCTACATTCTGACATGTAGTCCTCTGTGTTTTGCAAGACAATCGCTCCACTTTTATCCGCAGGTCTTATGGTTAAATTTAAGGTCGATTGTATCTGTTTAATTGCATGTATCTCCCTTTTGGTAATGTTATATTGTGTTTTATTTAAATTCATTCTCCTAATGTCGGACTCTATACATTTGCAGAATGTGGCTATATTGTCTCCCATTTTTTGTTTTGGATATTTCGTCGATTTTGTTTTCAGATCTGTGTGGATGTAGATTGAAGGTCGGGGATTATCTCTGGATATTGGATTCTTAATAAAATATTTTTTCAGGCAGAGTTTCCTCACAAATTTCTCTATTCCTATATAGGCATTAAACTTATCCATTTTAACTGTAGGTGAAAATTTCAGGCCCTTACTAAGTAGTTTCTTTTGTGTCTCATTTATGCTCGTGTTGCTCAGGTTAACAATAATATTCATTGAGTTGTCTAGGTCTTGTGATATCTGTTCTGTCTTCTTCTTGTGTCTACTCCTTCTTGTCCTCTGTAATCCCGTGTGTTGGGTGGGTTTTCTCTTTGTGGATCTATCGTTGTCTGATAGTTCGTGTGGTGGTGTTGGTGGTGGGGGGTATTCATTGGTGTCACTTCTCGGTGTTCCCTGAAGTATTGGGGAGTGTTCCTCGGTGTCCTTTCTCGATGTCGTCTGGGTGGGTTGTCTTTGTGTGTTTCGTTCCTGTGTCTTAAGTTGTATTTGTGTGTCGCGGTCTGTGCTCTCTTGTGTCTCTGTGGAGAACGGGGGTGGTGTCGTGTCTTTGTTCTGTGATGGGGCGGGGTTTGGTCTAAAAAATGAGGTGAGGTAAGTGATTCAAAATAATTATTGGTTGGGATATTATAACGGTCTTGGATGTTTTTCCTAATTTGTTTATCTCCCTGTCTCTCGACAGGGTCTTCTATTACGTTGGTAGGGATATATGGGATGTTTTCTCTATAATTGGTCTGATTGTTTGGTCTATTGTAGACATGATTTCGCTGTGTGTCATATTTTATTTTTTTATTTTTTCTAGTCATAATTGTTCTTTCTAGGTTATCTAGGCTAGTACAGATTCTTTCTTGCCATATGTTGAAAGAATCGTCTTTCGGCATTTTATCTATTATTCATTTTAATTTTGTAATTTGTCCTATAGTATCCTCTAGGATCTGAGAGCGTCTTTTAATTATCAGTTGTATTAATAGCAGATGACCTATATAGTATAGAATTCAAGCAGGAATGGGATGAGTTCCTACAAACACAATCATGTATATTAATACAACTGATAATTAAAAGACGCTCTCAGATCCTAGAGGATACTATAGGACAAATTACAAAATTAAAAGGAATAATAGATAAAATGCCGAAAGACGATTCTTTCAACATATGGCAAGAAAGAATCTGTACTAGCCTAGATAACCTAGAAAGAACAATTATGACTAGAAAAAATAAAAAAATAAAATATGACACACAGGGAAATCATGTCTACAATAGACCAAACAATCAGACCAATTATAGAGAAAACATCCCATATATCCCTACCAACGTAATAGAAGACCCTGTCGAGAGACAGGGAGATAAACAAATTAGGAAAAACATCCAAGACCGTTATAATATCCCAACCAATAATTATTTTGAATCACTTACCTCACCTCATTTTTTAGACCAAACCCCGCCCCATCACAGAACAAAGACACGACACCACCCCCGTTCTCCACAGAGACACAAGAGAGCACAGACCCCGACACACAAATACAACTTAAGACACAGGAACGAAACACATAAAGACAACCCACCCAGACGACATCGAGAAAGGACACAGAGGAACACTCCCCAATACTTCAGGGAACACCGAGAAGTGACACCAATGAATACCCCCCACCACCAACACCACCACACGAACTATCAGACAACGATAGATCCACAAAGAGAAAACCCACCCAACACACGGGATTACAGAGGACAAGAAGGAGTAGACACAAGAAGAAGACAGAACAGATATCACAAGACCTAGACAACTCAATGAATATTATTGTTAACCTGAGCAACACGAGCCTAAATGAGACACAAAAGAAACTACTTAGTAAGGGCCTGAAATTTTCACCTACAGTTAAAATGGATAAGTTTAATGCCTATATAGGAATAGAGAAATTTGTGAGGAAACTCTGCCTGAAAAAATATTTTATTAAGAATCCAATATCCAGAGATAATCCCCGACCTTCAATCTACATCCACACAGATCTGAAAACAAAATCGACGAAATATCCAAAACAAGAAATGGGAGACAATATAGCCACATTCCGCAAATGTATAGAGTCCGACATTAGGAGAATGAATTTAAATAAAACACAATATAACATTACCAAAAGGGAGATACATGCAATTAAACAGATACAATCAACCTTAAAATTAACCATAAGACCAGCGGATAAAGGTGGAGCGATTGTCTTACAAAACACAGAGGACTACATGTCAGAATGTAGAAGACAACTATCAGACCCACAAACATACACGACTCTTAAAAAAGATCCCACCGAAGACTTCTATAGAGAATTTGTGACACTGACACAAATTGGTAGAGAAAAAGGCATTTTGAATGAACAAGAATTCACATTCATCACAAGTCCACAAAATAGAATCCCTGTATTTTACTATCTACCAAAGATTCACAAAAATCCAACCCACCCACCAGGCAGACCAATTATTTCAGGAATCGGATCCCTCACCTCCAACCTCTCCCAGTACATAGACAGATTATTACAGCCCACAGTCAAACTAATACCATCATACATAAAAGACACCACAGATATTGTAAAGACAATCGAACAGATACAATACGAAAACCACTGGCTACTATGTACGATGGACGTCAACTCACTGTATACCATTATCAACCACAACCATGGCACTACTGCCTTGAGAGAACGACTAAACCACTACCAGACTCTACACATTGACCAAATAGATTTTTTAATAGATGGAGTTATTTTTATTCTTACCCACAATTATTTTATGTTCGACTCAACATTTTATCTACAACAGCGCGGGACCGCCATGGGTACCAGGTTCGCCCCCAGTTATGCCAACATCTTTATGGCCCAGTGGGAACATGATTTCATCACACCACTACTGGGGACGAGCCTGGTACTATGGCGGCGATACATTGATGATATCATCTTTATTTGGAGCGATACGAGGGAGAAACTGGACATTTTTTTGGAGAACATCAATACAAACGATAGAAACATAACATTGACAGCCAACATCAGTCAAACAAAAGTAGAATTCTTAGATTTATTAATCGAGACAACAGAAAATAAATCACAATGTAGGACATACCAAAAGCCAGTGATGAAAAACAATTTCATCCTACATTCTAGCTGTCACCTACCTAGCTGGTTATTAAACATCCCAACTAGCCAATTCAGGCGTTTAAAAAGAAACTGTGCATTTGATAGTCAGTTCGAAATAGAAGCGGAAAATCTAAAGAAAGTTTGTAGCAAAAGACTATCCGATGACAGTAATAGATAGATCTCTAGAGAAAGTAAGATCAATGGACAGAACGAAGTTCTTTGACAATAGCAACAAAATTATCACAACCATGATCAAAAAGGAAGAAACCCCCCGAATCATTTTACCATACAATGCACACTACAAAAAACTAGAGACAAGTATTCACAAACACTGGCATCATATTTTAAGTGATAAAATCATAGGCCAACTATTACCAGACAAACCACAGATCACCTACACCAGAACCCCACAATCTTGGCTTACGCCTAGCACCAACAATCAAAATTAATAAGACTACACCCAACCAAAGTTTGTTAACGCTACAGGGTTTCTTCAGGTGTGGTAAATGCAACAATTGCAAAATCACTAATCTTCCAAAAAAGACAACGACAGTCAATTCAACTAACAGTCCATATAAACATGAGATCCGTGAACACCTCTCCTGCCACTCTAATAATGTAATATACACCCAGACGACATCGAGAAAGGACACAGAGGAACACTCCCCAATACTTCAGGGAACACCGAGAAGTGACACCAATGAATACCCCCCACCACCAACACCACCACACGAACTATCAGACAACGATAGATCCACAAAGAGAAAACCCACCCAACACACGGGATTACAGAGGACAAGAAGGAGTAGACACAAGAAGAAGACAGAACAGATATCACAAGACCTAGACAACTCAATGAATATTATTGTTAACCTGAGCAACACGAGCCTAAATGAGACACAAAAGAAACTACTTAGTAAGGGCCTGAAATTTTCACCTACAGTTAAAATGGATAAGTTTAATGCCTATATAGGAATAGAGAAATTTGTGAGGAAACTCTGCCTGAAAAAATATTTTATTAAGAATCCAATATCCAGAGATAATCCCCGACCTTCAATCTACATCCACACAGATCTGAAAACAAAATCGACGAAATATCCAAAACAAGAAATGGGAGACAATATAGCCACATTCCGCAAATGTATAGAGTCCGACATTAGGAGAATGAATTTAAATAAAACACAATATAACATTACCAAAAGGGAGATACATGCAATTAAACAGATACAATCAACCTTAAAATTAACCATAAGACCAGCGGATAAAGGTGGAGCGATTGTCTTACAAAACACAGAGGACTACATGTCAGAATGTAGAAGACAACTATCAGACCCACAAACATACACGACTCTTAAAAAGATCCCACCGAAGACTTCTATAGAGAATTAGTGACACTGACACAAATTGGTAGAGAAAAAGGCATTTTGAATGAACAAGAATTCACATTCATCACAAGTCCACAAAATAGAATCCCTGTATTTTACTATCTACCAAAGATTCACAAAAATCCAACCCACCCACCAGGCAGACCAATTATTTCAGGAATCGGATCCCTCACCTCCAACCTCTCCCAGTACATAGACAGATTATTACAGCCCACAGTCAAACTAATACCATCATACATAAAAGACACCACAGATATTGTAAAGACAATCGAACAGATACAATACGAAAACCACTGGCTACTATGTACGATGGACGTCAACTCACTGTATACCATTATCAACCACAACCATGGCACTACTGCCTTGAGAGAACGACTAAACCACTACCAGACTCTACACATTGACCAAATAGATTTTTTAATAGATGGAGTTATTTTTATTCTTACCCACAATTATTTTATGTTCGACTCAACATTTTATCTACAACAGCGCGGGACCGCCATGGGTACCAGGTTCGCCCCCAGTTATGCCAACATCTTTATGGCCCAGTGGGAACACGATTTCATCACACCACTACTGGGGACGAGCCTGGTACTATGGCGGCGATACATTGATGATATCATCTTTATTTGGAGCGATACGAGGGAGAAACTGGACATTTTTTGGAGAACATCAATACAAACGATAGAAACATAACATTGACAGCCAACATCAGTCAAACAAAAGTAGAATTCTTAGATTTATTAATCGAGACAACAGAAAATAAATCACAATGTAGGACATACCAAAAGCCAGTGATGAAAAACAATTTCATCCTACATTCTAGCTGTCACCTACCTAGCTGGTTATTAAACATCCCAACTAGCCAATTCAGGCGTTTAAAAAGAAACTGTGCATTTGATAGTCAGTTCGAAATAGAAGCGGAAAATCTAAAGAAAGTTTGTAGCAAAAGACTATCCGATGACAGTAATAGATAGATCTCTAGAGAAAGTAAGATCAATGGACAGAACGAAGTTCTTTGACAATAGCAACAAAATTATCACAACCATGATCAAAAAGGAAGAAACCCCCCGAATCATTTTTGCACACTACAAAAAACTAGAGACAAGTATTCACAAACACTGGCATCATATTTTAAGTGATAAAATCATAGGCCAACTATTACCAGACAAACCACAGATCACCTACACCAGAGCCCCCAATCTTGGCTTACGCCTAGCCCCAACAATCAAAATTAATAAGACTACACCCAACCAAAGTTTGTTAACACTACAGGGTTTCTTCAGGTGTGGTAAATGCAACAATTGCAAAATCACTAATTTTCCAAAAAAGACAACGACAGTCAATTCAACTAACAGTCCATATAAACATGAGATCCGTGAACACCTCTCCTGCCACTCTAATAATGTAATATACATCCTACAATGCCCATGTCTCAAACAGTACGTAGGGCGCACAAAGAGATTACTTAAATCGAGTATATCCGAACATATATAAAATATCAAAAAGGGCTATGAACTACACTCAGTCTCTAAACACTATAAGGAATACCACAACTGTGATTCGTCAACACTCACCTACACAGCCATAGAGAGAATCCCACGCCAATGGAGAGGCGGCAACCATATAGCCGCCATGTCTAGGTCCGAATCCAGGAAAATATTTGAATTTAACACAATGATTCCGAGAGGTCTCAATGCAGAGATGGAAATCTTTGGCTTCCTATAAAAAGTCAGAATTGGAGTACATTCACCACGTAGATTTTGGCGGGGTGCCCCCCCTTAGGAACTGGGGTCGTAGTCAGGCTGTCTATCAGCACTCCAACCCCTCTTCCTGGGTGGGCCCCTCCCCATGTTCCCTATCAACTACTCCAATTCATCTCTATTCACAACATATCTGGAAATTACTAGGATGCAATGTATCACTCGCATACACACAATCAACAACTATAGAGAGGAGAACACAATATTATCATATACACACTCTATCCCTATTTATTTATTATTGATTGATGTACTATACATATCCATCCATATCATTTCATAATTTCCCATTCCACACCATTTTTATGCATTTTTATTGATATTAATATATGCAGTTTTATTATATTTGTATTATGCTTCTATCTTATTTTATTCCTATTCTATTGTTTTTATTGTTTTAAGTTGTCACATCATTAAAATGTGACAGACTTGAAACACAATATATATATATACATTTATTGAGATATGGTATCCATCCCAATCCTGTTCCTGAAGGTTCAGTACATAATTTATTCAGCACCAGGAAAAAGAAAAAAAGAGAATTAAAGAAAAGAAAAAAATCTCCTGACCACTCCTACAACTACTAATTGGATCCAATTAGATCCATATAAATTTCCAAGAAGAAATGGGCTACTCATTCCCACTGATGAAGGAGCAGCACGCTCCGAAACGCGTATGGTGCATTGAGTCAGCCTATTGAAACTAGCTAGCACCAAACAAAAGGATCCTACAACCAAAGAGAAGCTCCAGAGCTTATTTTCCCTCCTGTGAAGCTGCAACGTCTCTTCCCGCCACTTATCTCCACGTGGCAAGCCGACATTGAATCGAGCAGGAGATTTTTCAGACGCATGTGACGTCACCGGAAGTGACGACAACAGCAGCAACCAACGGCCGGATCATACAGCGGGCGCGAGCAGCACACGTGGACGCCGACTTGCAGGCAGGAGCTGCTCCCCGACTCACTGACGGCCACCAGGAGGGTAATGTACCGGCTTTCATAGCAGCAGTCGGTTATTCCACAGCGCATTAATAACTCCATATACTAAATCGGATGCGATTATTTACAGTAGTAAGGAGATACCTATTCTATATATTACTTCTCAAAGGAAGTTTTATTTCAGCTCATATCAGGATATTGTACTGCAATATATTTCCGGATACCATAGTATGAGACTGAACTTTCTCCCTACAGGTTTACAAAGACATTCCTTCCTTCTCTCACTTTTTTTCAGCAGTATTTCTTCACAATTGATATTTTATGATATATCAGGATAATTTACATTAATTCTATGGTATACTAGGACATTGTATACTAGGATACGTTATCAACCTTTTTCACCAGACAGTACAACCTGAGACAGAATTTTTCCAACAGATCCTTTTTCAACAGGTTCTTTTACAGATTTTTAGGACTTTTATCCCCTTTATTTTTCCAACAGGATTTTATGCAATTGATATGCTGCTATTACAATTTGCTCTTTTACATTGATATTACATATATGTATTTTTTATAATTTTGATACATTTTCCTGATTATCATACCAGTTTTTACTACATCAGGCGTATTTAGCCACTCTTTAATAAATATATTCATCCATACAACACAAATGTTTTGAGTGCCATCCCTCTATATTATTAGACCTAGTGGTAAGTTTTAGGAATTTAAATATACAGTTGCAAGAAAAAGTATGCGAACCCTTTGGAATGATATGGATTTCTGCACAAATTGGTCATAAAATGTGATCTGATCTTCATCTAGGTCACAACAATAGACAATCACAGTCTGCTTAAACTAATAATACACAAAGAATAAAATGTTACCATGTTTTTATTGAACACACCATGTAAACATTCACAGTGCAGGTGGAAAAATTATGTGAACCCCTAGACTAATGACATCTCTAAGAGCTAATTGGAGTGAGGTGTCAGCCAACTGGAGTCCAATCATTGAGATGAGATTGGAGGTGTTGGTTACAGCTGCCCTGCCCTATAAAAAACACACACCAGTTCTGGGTTTGCTTTTCACAAGAAGCATTGCCTGATGTGAATGATGCCTCGCACAAAAGAGCTCTCAGAAGACCTACAATTAAGAACTGTTGTTAGCATAAAGCTGGAAAGGATTATAAAAGTATCTCCAAAAGCCTTGCTGTTCATCAGTCCACGGTAAGACAAATTGTCTATAAATGGAGAAAGTTCAGCACTGCTGCTACTCTCCCTAGGAGTGGCCGTCCTGTAAAGATGACTGCAAGAGCACAGCGCAGACTGCTCAATGAGGTGAAGAAGAATCCTAGAGTGTCAGCTAAAGAATTACCGTATTTTTCGCCCTATAATACTCACCGGACCAATGGTGGACTGTGGATGGCACTATTACTGGGGATCTGTGGATGATGGACACTGTTATGGGGGGATCTGTGGATGACGGACACTGTTATGAGGGGATCTGTGGATGACGACACTGTTATGGGGGGATCTGTGGATGACGGGACACTGTAATGGGGGGATCTGTGGATGACGGACACTGTTATGGGGGGGAGCTGTGGATTGACCGGAACACTGTTATGGCGGAAGCTGTGAAATGACAGACACTGTTATGGGGGGAATCTGTGGATGACAGACACTGTTATGGGGGGATCTGTGACGGACACTGTTATGGGGGATCTGTGGCTTGCACTGTTACAGGGGGATCTTGTAGCTGGCACTGTTACAGGGGGGATCTGTGATGGCACGGTTAGAGGGGGGATCTGTGGGTGGCACTGTTATATATGTGCCATAACAGTGGCCTTCCACAGACCCCCCCAGCCCATAACAGTGCCATCCACAGACCCCCCAGCCCATAACTGTAGCCATCCATAGACCCCCCAGCCCATAACTGTGCCATCCACAGATGTCCCCCCCCCCCCGCCGCTCCAGATACAAATATAAGATGTCTTATTCAATTATAGTTATTAAACATGCCCCCTCACTCCCTAATAGGTACCTTACATCCTAACCGCTTCAGTTAGAATGCAGGCAGGCAGGCCGGACGGCCGCGTGTCACTCACTGACGTCACTTGCCTGGCCCGCCTGCTTCATTCATAAAGTAGGCGGCGCAGGGCACGTGACAAGCGGGAGTTACGCTGCCACCCGCCAGAGACTTTTGTACCGTATTTTTTCGCCCCCTAAGACGCACTTTTTCTCCCCCCCAAAATGGGGGGGGGAATGCCCCTGCGTCTTAAGTGGCGAATGCTGGCAGTTTTTACATCGCAAGCCGTGAAGTTACGAGCGGGGGGGGACCTCGGGGAGGGACTGGAGGAGGAGACTGGGGGCCGGCAATAGCGGCGGGGCGGTGCAGTCAGTGTACTATAGCCCCGCCCCGCCGCTATTGCCGGCCCCCAGCTCCTCCTCCCAGTCCCTCCCCGAGTCCCCGCTCGCTCGTACATCGCAGCTTGCGATGTAAAACTGCAAGCATTCGCCCCATAAGACGCAGGGGCATTTTCCCCCCATTTTGGGGGGGAGAAAAAATGCGTCTTATGGGGCAAAAAATTACGGTACAAAAGTCTCTGGCATATGCTAACATCCCTGTTAGCGAATCTACGATACGTAAAAATACTAAACAGAATGGATTTCCATGGGATGATACCACAGAGGAAGCCACTGCTGTCCAAAAAAAACATTGCTGCACGTTTACGAGTTTTGCACAAGAGCATCTGGATGTCCACATCAGTACTGGCAAAGTATTCTGTGGACAGATGAAACCAAAGTTGAGTTTTTTGAAGAAACACACAACACTAGTGTGGAGAAAAAGAGGCACAAGCACACAAACATCAAAACCTCATCCAACTTGTGAAGTATGGTGGGTGGGGGCATCAGGGCCTGGACGGATTTGCTATCATCGAAGGAAAAAAATTAATTCCCAAGGTTATAAAGACATTTTGCAGGAGAATTTAAGGCCAGCTGGTCAACCATCTGAAGCTCAACAGAAGATGGTGTTGCAACAGGACAACGACCCAAAGCATAGACAGAAAAATCAACAGAAGAACGGCTTAAAACAGAAAAAATATGCCTTCTGGAGTGGGCCCAGTCACTCCTTCTGGAGTGGCCAGAGTTCTGACCTCAACCCGATTGATATGCTGTGGCATGCCCTCAGAGAAAGCGATTCACACCAGACAGCCAAGAATATTGCTGAACTGAAACATTCAGTAAAGAGGTGGAATGGTCAAGAAATTACTCCTGACCGTTGTGCACGTCTGATCTCCAACTACAGGAAACGTTGGTTGAAGTTATTGCTGCCAAAGGAGGTTCAACCAGTTATTAAATCCAAGGGTTTCACATACTTTTTCCACCTGTACTGTGAATGTTTACATGGTGTGTTCAATAAAAACATGGTAAACATTTAATTATTTGTGTGTTATTAGTTTAAGCAGACTGTGATTGTCTTTTGTTGTGACTTAGATGAAGATCAGATCACATTTTATGACCAATTTGTGCAGAAATCCATATCATTCCAAAGGGTTCACTTACTTTTTCTTGCAACTGTAGGTAGGGGACATGGATAATTAAAAACATTACCAAAAATAAAAAATAAATAAAAAAAAAGTTTAAACAAAAAATGTGATTTAAACAATGTCATTTTCTGATTACACATTCCATTATAGACTCGCTACATTATTGGTTGGGACTCCTTTTACCAATCTATCTTCATGTCTTGAAGAAATCTAAGAGGTAATGAAAAGATATCAAAAGTTGTTTTGGATTATTGATCTTGAATTGATATTTCAATCATCAGAATGTTTTATTATACTAAATAAAGCATGGAGAAAGAAACTAGAATCAGTAAAACACAGGAAACTAGCTAAATATAAGGCACTAAAGCTGAGCTGCCTGGGGGTGGGGTGGGGGGGCATCCTTACACACTACCCTAATAGCACTTGCACATACAACATATTGCTGAGTTTCCTCAGTCATGATGGCATATCATAGGCAGGATCATATCATTACCATCTATATAGAGCAGTTGTAGTGAGCAGTGATGGCCAGTTCGCAGTGTTCGCCGACGAACACATGCGATCTGCCATCTTTATTCCCAAGCCCGGCGATGCAGAGGTAAGTCCTTACCTGTGCCTGCGCCGCGGGCCGCTCTGAAACACATGCGGTCACCGGGAGCAGGCAGTTCCGAGAACAGCCCGATGAAGATGGCAGATCACATGTGTTAGTCGTCGAACACTGCGAACTGGCCATCACTGGTAGTGAGAAGTCAGGCCCCACCCCCTCACCTTCCTCAAGTGACGTCACCAGTTTTTGCTCACATTCTAAGATAGGCTATTGACAGACATTTTAAATTATTCTAGAAGAACCCTGTTAATTTTGTGATCTAATTAATCTATTTTCATCTTCTGAATGTCTTGTTTCATGGCATATAAATGTGTAATTTATCTCACTGACCTTGATCTGATCAGATCTCCTTGGCTTATCAGCAGAACAAGATTTACTTATAATTTTCCATAGCTAAGTATCATTTTGGCTTTATCTTAATTGATTTCCAAACTGACTTTATCAGTTATGATTAAATTATTTAATATCAGTTGTAAGATACATAAAGCAAGACCTTTTGCCTCTGCAATAAATGTAAATAGAGATAAGGTTTTTGTTCTCTTTGCATAATCATGTTGTGTCTGATGCATAAGCAGATACACTAGTGGTAAGCAATAACAAAATTCTTTAATGAACAGATCAAAAGATAGTACAACTACATGTATACCACCTGTTTGTTAAACAATTATTACATTTCACAAAGACCTGGTGACCCAATAGCCCTTCTCATGCCAAGCATAAACTATAAAAACTCATGACTTTCACATTGCCACTGGTGTGGAGGCAGAGATGGCCAAGGTTATCCTCTTCACTGTGTGGGTGCATATATACAAGGCATTTAAAGAAATTGTTCCTTTCAAAAGAAATTGAAATAGATAATGGTACTATCACACATATGGTGGTATCAGAGGATTGTTTATTGTGTACCGTAGATTTTAGTAAGTTATATTTTATAGTTTAGTAGAAACCGATATTGATATGCAATTGTCTATCATTAATGAAAAAATTATTGTGTATATGCCATAGTTACTCATGAGGCTTATACTTCCTCCATTTTTTTTTTTTTTTTTTTTTTTTTTTTTTTTTTAATACCAGCACAAATCAACTTAAAATTCCTGAATTAAGGCTTGCACATGGATGGTGTTTCAAAATCTCATCCACATGTATTGTACTGGATTTTGCTACAGATTTAGTACTGCAGAATCTGCAGTGCAAATCCACAGGAAATATGCCATGTAAGAACTCACCCTTAATTAAATGTTTTACACAAGATGTAAAATGTTTTACACAAGGAGTATCCTGGTATTCTTCATTTATAAAGTTTGACTTATATAAATGTTTACTGTTAGTAAAGATTTATTTTGCTGCTAGAAAATCCTGAATTACATTCTTTCCTTTGTTATGTAGTATTGGTGTTGGCCCTGGGCGCTCAAATTGGTAAGTACTTAATATCTATTTTGGTTAATATAAAGTGTACCTATCATTATACATTTTATAATATAATCAAAAGTAGATGTGACTATATTTATTAGGGTATGGCATCTGCCTCAACTTCCAGAGACCTGTAGTTTTAAGCATGAGTGGACTATCTCTGAACAAACTTGATTTGTGCTGAAGTGAAAGAGAGACGGAGCCTAGTATACGACTTTGGGTTACTCGGCAATATATATGCTTTGTCTGGAGGGTACTCTTTGTTATTATGGAGAGCACCTGGTATGTGTAGTACATGTGCTAATTTTCATAAAAATATTCCCAGAAACCCAGAGGAACATTGACTGACTTACAAAACTCCTCATGCATACTCAAGTGCTCAGCTGAGTTAAAGGGACTCTGTCACCACTTTCTAACCCCCCCTTTTAAAAGTATTGTTCTCTCCATGGCGCCCTTGTGATTACAAAGGTGTTGTTATAACATAAATTCCGCCGTCCTCGTTTTGATAAAAATACCTTTTATCTAACCTGTCAATCTTGTGGATAAGGTGCCAGGGCGTTTCTGAAGCTCTGAAGCTGCCGCCCGCCGCCGCCGCCGGTTGGTGCTCAGCTCCTCCCCTGATCCTTTCAGCCGCGCCTGAATGTAAAGAAATCCGCCTCCGTCTCCGGCTCTCGCTCAGTGCCCCCTCCTCCTTTTTCAAAGATCCCCGCGCGTGCGCACTAGGCCTGTGCTCGTCTTATGAGGAGGTTGAGCGAAGTGCGCGCATGCGCACTTCGCTCAATGAGCTGATTCTAAATGTCCGCACGGGCGCATCAGGCACAGGCCTGTGCGCACGCGCGGGATCTTTGAAAAGGAGGAGGGGGGCACTGAGCGAGAGCCGGAGCCGGAGGCGGATTTCTTTACATTCAGGCGGCGCTGAAAGGATCAGGGGAGGAGCTGGGCACCAACGGCGGCGGCGGCGGCGGGCGGCAGCTTCAGAGCTTCAGAAACGCCCTGGGCACCTTATCCACAAGATTGACAGGTTAGATAAAAGGTATTTTTATCAAAACGAGACGGCGAATTTATGTTATAACAACACCTTTGTAATCACAAGGGCACCATGGAGAGAACAATACTTTTAAAAGGGGGGGTTAGAAAGTGGTGACAGAGTCCCTTTAAAGGATAATTATCCAGAAAGAGCTGGATCCCCTGGTTAGCAATGTCCTAACATTATTTGGCAGAAAAGCTAATTTAAATATTGTTTCCCAAAAGTTATGTAAATAAGCTATGCTGACTGCTCTGTGCTGATAAAAGTGTTTTTATCCTGAAAGAGCTAGTTGCACATGTGAGGCTAAATTAACTGTTAGTAGTCTAGTTATTCTATATAAGTCCGTTTAAAAGGCAAAGCCTGACTGGAAGACTATGCTATTGTTGAGCTTCCTTTTGGAAAGAAAGCTGAATTGCACATGTTTTCCACATGTGGGTCTCTGTCTGAAAAATTAAGGTGAATTCCATATTTACAGAATTGATTTGCTCATCCCTACTATGCATATTTATACATATCTCCTTGTGCTTCATAGATCAAGGCCCATAGGCTGGCAGAGAATCCGTCGAAATTATGAAGAGGCGCAGGCCTTCCCATAACTTTGGCGCAGCCTCAAACTGTTCTATCAGTGCTTTTTCATGATAAGATTTTTTCAACCCCTTCAAAACCAAGCCAGCTTTCACCATAAGGACCAAGCCACATTTTGCAAATCTGCCGTGTTTCACTTTATGTGGTAATAACTCTGGAACGCTTTAACTTATCCAAGCGATTCTGAGATGTTTCCTCATGACATATTGTACTTTATGTTAGTGGTAAATTTGAGTCAATATGGAAAATTTAGAAAAAAACCCCACTATTTACTAAAATTTGAATTTTAATACTTTTAATACAAATAGTGATAAATTAAAATAGTGTAGAATAAATAGAACAATTTTAATTTAAAATTTAATTAATTAAAAAAAATAAAATAAAAAATATATAAAAATAGAACAAGGGGCCGTCATTGATGGTGAGGTAAGAGCTGTTTTTTTCCTGAAGTGTCATTATTGCTATGCAGTCTGACACTTCAGCTGTTTAGTATGGCTGCAAAAGCCGATCCGGGATGGCTCTTACTGGGAGTAGCCAAAGTGCTGGGTGGGCGGCTACTCCCCACGTTCCAGGTCGGGTCTTGGGAGGCTTATAAAAAGCAGTCAGCTTTATCAGGTGGGGTGGATTATCCTCCATCTGACAGAAAAGCTATGAAGTACTCTGTGCCGAGACTGCAAACAGGCGTGCAGGCCGCCTGGAAGCCTGCCAGTGAACTTGTCTGGGGCTGAGCATATAGCCGGGTGTTAACTGACACCTAGGATTCCAGGTGACCATTGTTATGTTTTGCTGTGTGTGAACAAGTACCAAGACTGTGATGTGCTGAGTGTGAATAAAACACTGAAGTTGATTTACAACCAGGTTCCTTGCCTCTATACTGCGTCCGCTAACCTGTCTACCAGAGCAAATCCCCACAATAGTTATTACCTAACACTCCCCATATGTCTATTTTATGTTGGCATCATTTAGTAAATGTCATTTTATTTTTTTTGTACAATTTTTTAACTTTTAAAGAAACTTTCCAAACCCACTTTTTTAACCACCTCAGCCCCCAGTGCTTAAACACCCTGAAAGACCAGGCCACTTTTTACACTTCTGACCTACACTACTTTCACCGATTATTGCTCGGTCATGCAACTTACCACCCAAATGAATTTTACCTCCTTTTCTTCTCACTAATAGAGCTTTCATTTGGTGGTATTTCATTGCTGCTGACATTTTTACTTTTTTTGTTATTAATCGAAATTTAACAATTTTTTTTGCAAAAAAATGACATTTTTCACTTTCAGTTGTAAAATTTTGAAAAAAAAACGACATCCATATATAAATTTTGCTCTAGATTTATTGTTCTACCATGTCTTTGATAAAAAAAAAATGTTTGGGTAAAAAAAAAAATGGTTTGGGTAAAAGTTATAGCGTTTACAAACTATGGTACAAAATGTGAATTTCCGCTTTTTGAAGCAGCTCTGACTTTCTGAGCACCTGTCATGTTTCCTGAGGTTCTACAATGCCCAGACAGTACAAACACCCCACAAATGACCCCATTTCGGAAAGTACACACCCTAAGGTATTCGCTGATGGGGCATAGTGAGTTCATAGAACTTTTTATTTTTTGTCACAAGTTAGCGGAAAATGATGATTTTTTATTATTTATTTTTTTTCTTACAAAGTCTCATATTCCACTAACTTGTGACAAAAAATAAAAAGTTCTATGAACTCACTATGCCCATCACGAATACCTTGGGGTCTCTTCTTCCAAAATGGGGTCACTTGTGGGGTAGTTATACTGCCCTGGCATTCTAGGGGCCCAAATGTGTGGTAAGGAGTTTGTAATCAAATTCTGTAAAAAATGACCTGTGAAATCCGAAAGGTGCTCTTTGGAATATGGGCCCCTTTGCCCACCAGGCTGCAAAAAAGTGTCACACATCTGGTATCTCCATACTCAGGAGAAGGTGGGGAATGTGTTTTGGGGTGTCCATTTTACATATACCCATGCTGGGTGAGAGAAATACTTGGCAAAAGACAACTTTTCCCCATTTTTTTATACAAAGTGGCATTTGACCAAGATATTTATCTCACCCAGCAATGGGTATATGTAAAAAGACACCCCAAAACACATTCCTCAACTTCTCTGAATACAGAGATACCAGATGTGTGACACTTTTTTGCAGCCTAGGTGGGCAAAGGGGCCCATATTCCAAAGAGCACCTTTCGGATTTCACAGGTCATTTTTTACAGAATTTGATTTCAAACTCCTTACCAAACATTTGGACACCTAGGAATGCTAGGGCAGTATAACTAACCCACAAGTGACCCCATTTTGGAAAGAAGAGACCCCAAGGTATTCGCTGATGGGCATAGTGAGTTCATGAAGTTTTTATTTTTGTCACAAGTTAGTGGAATATGAGACATTGTATGAAAAAAAAAAAAAAAATCATAATTTTCCACTAACTTGTGACAAAAAATAAAAAATTCTAGGAACTCGCCATGCCCCTCACGGAATACCTTGGGGTGTCTTCTTTCCAAAATGGGGTCACTTGTGGGGGTAGTTATACTGCCCTGGCATTCTAGGGGCCCAAATGTGTGGTAAGGAGTTTGAAATCAAATTCTGTAAAAATGACCTGTGAAATCCGAAAGGTGCTCTTTGGAATATGAGCCCCTTTGCCCACCTAGGCTGCAAAAAAGTGTCACACATCTGGTATCTCTGTATTCAGGAGAAGTTGAGGAATGTGTTTTGGGGTGTCTTTTTACATATACCCATGCTGGGTGAGATAAATATCTTGGTCAAATGCCAACTTTGTATAAAAAAATGGGAAAAGTTGTCTTTTGCCAAGATATTTCTCTCACCCAGCATGGGTATATGTAAAATGACACCCCAAAACACATTCCCCACCTTCTCCTGAGTACGGAGATACCAGATGTGTGACACTTTTTTGCAGCCTAGGTGGGCAAAGGGGCCCATATTCCAAGAGCACCTTTAGGATTTCACAGGTCATTTTTTACAGAATTTGATTTCAAACTCCTTACCACACATTTGGGCCCCTAGAATGCCAGGGCAGTATAACTACCCCACAAGTGACCCCATTTTGGAAAGAAGACACCCCAAGGTATTCCGTGAGGGGCATGGCGAGTTTCCTAGAATTTTTTATTTTTTGTCACAAGTTAGTGGAAAATGATGATTTTTTTTTTTTTTTCATACAAAGTCTCATATTCCACTAACTTGTGACAAAAAATAAAAGCTTCCATGAACTCACTATGCCCATCAGCGAATACCTTGGTGTCTCTTCTTTCCAAAATGGGGGTCACTTGTGGGGGTAGTTATACTGCCCTGGCATTCTAGGGGCCCAAATGTGTGGTAAGGAGTTTGAAATCAAATTCAGTAAAAAATGACCTGTGAAATCCGAAAGGTGCTCTTTGGAATGTGGGCCCCTTTGCCCACCTAGGCTGCAAAAAAGTGTCACACATTCTGGTATCTCTGTATTCAGGAGAAGTTGAGGAATGTGTTTTGGGGTGTCTTTTTACATATACCCATGCTGGGTGAGATAAATATCTTGGTCAAATGCCAACTTTGTATAAAAAAATGGGAAAAGTTGTCTTTTGCCAAGATATTTCTCTCACCCAGCATGGTATATGTAAAATGACACCCCAAAACACATTCCCCACCTTCTCCTGAGTACGGAGATACCAGATGTGTGACACTTTTTTGCAGCCTAGGTGGGCAAAGGGGCCCATATTCCAAAGAGCACCTTTCGGATTTCACAGGTCATTTTTTACAGAATTTGATTTCAAACTCCTTACAACACATTTGGGCCCCTAGAATACCAGGGCAGTATAACTACCCCACAAGTGACCCCATTTTTGGAAAGAAGAGACCCCAAGGTATTCGCTGATGGGTATAGTGGAGTTCATGGAAGTTTTTATTTTTTGTCACAAGTTAGTGGAATATGAGACTTTGTATGAAAAAAAAAAAATATAAAATCATCATTTTCCACTAACTTGTGACAAAAAATAAAAAATTCTAGGAACTTGCCATGCCCCTCACGGAATACCTTGGGGTGTCTTCTTTCCAAAATGGGGGTCACTTGTGGGGTAGTTATACTGCCCTGGCATTTTCCAGGGGCCCTAATTTGTGGTAAGTAGGTAAATGACCTGTGAAATCCGAAAGGTGCTCTTTGGAATGTGGGCCCCTTTGCCCACCTAGGCTGCAAAAAAAGTGTCACACATCTGGTATCTCCGTACTCAGGAGAAGGTGGGGAATGTGTTTTGTGGTGTCATTTTACATATACCCATGCATTTTTTTATACAAAGTTGGCATTTGACCAAGATATTTATCTCACCCAGCATGGGTATATGTAAAAAGACACCCCAAAACACATTCCTCAACTTCTCCTAAATACAGAGATACCAGATGTGTGACACTTTTTTGCAGCCTAGGTGGGCAAAGGTGCCCAAATTCCTTTTAGGAGGGCATTTTTAGACATTTGGATACCAGACTTCTTCTCACACTTTGGGGCCCCTAAAATGCCAGGGCAGTATAAATACCCCACATGTGACCCCATTTTGGAAAGAAGACACCCCAAGGTATTCAATGAGGGGCATGGCGAGTTCATAGAAAAAAAAAAATTTTGGCACAAGAAATTGTTTTTTTTATTTTGTTCTCACAAAGTCTCCCTTTCCGCTAACTTGGGACAAAAATTTCAATCTTTAATGGACTCAATATGCCCCTCAGCGAATACCTTGGGGTGTCTTCTTTCCAAAATGGTGTTATTTGTGGGGTGTTTGTACTGCCCTGGCATTTGAGGGTCTCCACAATCATTACATGTATGCCCAGTATTAGGAGTTTCTGCTATTCTCCTTATATTGAGCATACAGGTAATGAGATTTTTTTTTTCCGTTCAGCCTCTGGGCTGAAAGAAAAAAATGAACGGCACAGATTTCTTCATTCGCATCGATCAATGTGGATGAAAAAATCTCTGCCAAAAAAAGAAAAAGGAGGGGAAAGGCGTCTGCCAGGACATAGGAGCTCCGCCCAACATCCATACCCACTTAGCTCGTATGCCCTGGCAAACCCGATTTCTCCATTCACATCAATCGATGTGGATGAATAAATCATTGCCGGGATTTTTTTTTTTATATATATATACAAAGTGTTTGCCAAAGTATATGAACACCGCCACCTCCTCAGCTCATATGCCTCGGCAAACGTATCTTTTACTGAAGAGGAGAAATATCGTCTTGCAGCGCCGCATACACCGACTTGCGTGTAATCTGACAGCAGCGCAATGCTTCTGTCCGAATGCACATCAGTGCTGCAGCTAGTCTATCGGTTGGTCCACCTGAAAGGTAAAAAAAACAAAACAAAAAAGAAAAAACCAGGCCGCAACGCAATAACTTTATTACCTTTAGAACAGAACATATTAACTTTTTTTAAACTTTTGAAACTTTTTTACTTACCGGTAATTTTTTTTTTGTTTAGTTTTTTTTACCTTTATAGAAAAAACCTCTCCTTCCCCATGGGACAATGTGCAAAGCGCAAATCGCCCAAAGATGTGGCGAAGTACGTTATGCACTTTATCCCAGGTGAAAGGAGAGGTTTGCAGCAGCTGTGAGTAAAAGGGCCCTAATAGCCCTGTGTGCCTGTCCTGTGAGATGCAATCCCTATGCTAGGTGTACCTGTGTGTGGTACTTCTGGAAACACTCACCTAAGCATAGGGCAGGGTGGTCAGGGCAGTCAGGACAGAAATAGCGGGTGTCACGCCTTATTCCACTCCTGCTACAGACACGACATTTTTTTCGGGGTGGCGGTTGGGTTGAGGTACCAGCAACGACACTGGGGAAATGTCGCTCGTGTAGACGGCTAACTACACTGGTGGATGGGGCCACGGAACCTCCTGGGTAAAGGAGGTTCGCGATGATCTCTTCCTGGAATTTGAGGAAGGATCCTGTTCTCCCAGCCTTACT
Organism: Bufo bufo; assembly: GCF_905171765.1. Taxonomy (NCBI): domain Eukaryota; kingdom Metazoa; phylum Chordata; class Amphibia; order Anura; family Bufonidae; genus Bufo; species Bufo bufo. The sequence goes on along the minus strand of NC_053391.1, from coordinate 258,608,442 downwards.
GTAGAGAACAAAACTATTATACAGCGCCAATTGAATTAAATATACAGACACCTTCTTATACCAGCGTCTGGTTCTGCGGGAAACTAAATAGGGAGCCAACATCTGGTCATTGAAGTCCACCCCTCCCATGAGCGCATTATAGTCGTGGACTGAGAGGGGCTTTTCAATGACACGGGTTGCCCTTTCAATTTGGATTGTCGTGTCTGCGTGAATGGAGGAGAGCATGTAAACGTCACGCTTGTCTCTCCATTTCACCGCGAGCAGTTCTTCGTTACACAAGGCAGCCCTCTCCCCCCTTGCAAGACGGGTGATTACAAGCCGTTGGGGGAAGCCCACGCGACTAGTTCGCGCGGTGCCACAGGCGCAAATCCGTTCTAGAAACAAATGCCTAAAGAGGGCCACAGTTGTGTAAAAATTGTCCACATAAAGATGGTACCCCTTGCCGAATAAGGGTGACACCAAGTCCCAGACTGTCTTCCCACTGCTCCCCAGGTAGTCAGGGCAACCGACCGGCTCCAGGGTCTGATCTTTTCCCTCATAGATCCGAAATTTGTGGGTATAGCCTGTGGCCCTTTCACAGAGCTTATACAATTTGACCCCATACCGGGCACGCTTGCTTGGGATGTATTGTTTGAAGCCAAGGCGCCCGGTAAAATGTATTAGGGACTCGTCTACGCAGATGTTTTGCTCAGGGGTATACAAATCTGCAAATTTCTGGTTGAAATGGTCTATGAGGGGCCGAATTTTGTGGAGCCGGTCAAAAGCTGGGTGGCCTCTGGGACGGGAGGTGGTGTTGTCGCTAAAATGCAGAAAACGCAGGATGGTCTCAAATCGTGTACTGGACATAGCAGCAGAGAACATGGGCATGTGATGAATTAGGTTCGTGGACCAATATGACCGCAATTCATGCTTTTTTGTCAGGCCCATGTTGAGGAGAAGGCCCAGAAAAATTTTAAGTTCGGAAACTTGGACTGGTTTCCACCGGAAAGGCTGGGCATAATAGCTTTCCGGGTTTGCGGTTATAAATTGTGTGGCATACCGGTTTGTCTCTGCCACGACTAAGTCCAAGAGCTCCGCAGTCAAGAAACAGCTCAAAAAATCCCAGGGCCGAACCGATTTGAGCCGTCTCAACCCGAACTCCAGACTGGGCGGTGAAAGGGGGGAACTACAGGTGCGGCTGAAGTTGGTGACTGCCAATCAGGGTTTGCCAGCACCTCAGGGACTCTAGGGGGTCTACGGACCTGTCTGCGCGGTGGCTGCGACGGGGGTAACTACTGCACGTGCCACCGTACCAGCTTCAACTGCCCTTCTGGTGCTCGCTACTTCACCAGGTTGTACGGCAGTGCTGGTACTAGGTCCAGGAAGGGCTGCGCTGCTGGTGTATGCCTCACCACGTGATCCGGCAGCGACAGCCCCACTCTGCTGCTCTTGAAGCGGATCCTGCGTAACCTGTGGTCTAGCGACAAGGGGCCGGGTACGCCTGGTGCTGCCAGGGACCTCCACCTCTTCGTCCGAACTTTGGGTCAGAGAGCCACTGCTTTCCACAGGTTCATATTCTGACCCGCTAGATTCGTCAGATGAGGGTTCCCACTCCTCATCCGACTGGGTCAGAATCCTGTAGGCCTCTTCAGAAGAATACCCCCTGTTTGACATTTTGGACTACTAAATTTAGGGGTATTCCCTGAGACTACCCAAGAAAAAAAGCAAACCTGTCTTACAAAGGGGAGGCTAGCGAAGTACCGGAGGCCGCTGCGGTTGATAAAAAAATATCAAAACTGATTTTTTTTATCGCCGCAGTGCGTGTAAAGTGAATGTGCAGTGATCAAAAAATAATAATTTTTTGTCACTGCGGTGGGGCGGGCGTGGGTGAACGCACGTGTGGGCGACCGATCCGGCCTGATCGGGCAAACACTGCGTTTTGGGTGGAGGGCGAACTAAAGTGACACTAATACTATTATAGATCTGACCGTGATCAGTTTTGATCACTTACAGATACTATAAAAGTACAAATGCTGATTAGCGATATGCTAATCAGCGAATAAAAGTGACTGCGGTGCGGTGGGGTGGGCGCTAACTGACGCTAACTACCTAACCAAGGGGCCTAAACTATCCCTAAAACCTAACAGTCAATACCAGTGAAAAAAAAAAAGTGACAGTTTACACTGATCACTTTTTTTCCTTTCACTAGTGATTGACAGGGGCGATCAAAGGGGTGATCAAAGGGTTAATTGGGGTGCAGGGGGGTGATCTGGGGCTAAGGTGTAGTGTTTGGTGTACTCACTGTGAAGTCTGCTCCTGTGCTGGATCCAACCGACGAAAAGGACCAGCACAGGAGCAGACAAGCCATGTAACAGATCATATTTACTAATATGATCTGTTATATGGCTTGTGATTCGATTTTTAAAAAATCAGCAACCTGCCAGCGACGATCATTGGCTGGCAGGTTGCTGATGCAATTCTCCTCGAACTTTTGCCGGCCCGCGATGCGCATGCGCGGGCCGGCTGTGACCGAAATCTCGCGTCCCGCGAGAGGACGCGCCGGCGCGTCCACTCGGAATGAAACAACCACCTCCAGGACGCGTCTGTGCGTACAGCGGTCCGGAGGTGGTTAAGGACTAATTCAGTTATGAAGTCATTTTGTGGGGCTAACATAGTAGAAATCACCCATAAATGACCCAATTTAAGAATCTACTCCCCTCAAATTATTCACAACTGATTTTACAAACTTTGCTAACCCTTTACTTGTTCCATAAGAATTAAAGGAAAATGGAGGTGAATTTTTTTTTTTTTTTTATGGAGTTCTCCTGAAAGGATAGATCATGTGTTGTTTTTATAGAGCAGGTTTATACAGACATGACAATACCAAATACGTGTATTTTTTTTTTTTTGTTTCAGTTTTTCATAATAAAGCATTTTTTTAAACAAATGTTTTTGTGTCTTATATTCTGAAAGCTACATTTCTTTTATTTTTCTCCCGATCGTCTTGTGCAGGAGCTGTTTTTTTTGCAGGAAGATCTGACATTTTTATTGGTACCATTTTTGGCTACATATGAATTTTTGATCATTCAATATTAGACTTTTTTGGGCAAGATGACCAAAAAAATAACTATTTTGGCACAGTTTTTATATGATTTTTTAACAGCGTTCATCTGAGGGGGTAGATCATGTGATATTTTTATTGAGCGGGTCATTACAGATGTAGCAATACCTAATATGTCAATTTTTTTATCTTTATCTTATTTTTATTCAATAAAAGCATTTTTGAAAACAAATCATGTTTTTTTGTGTCACCATTTTCTGAAAGCTAGGGACTCATTTTTTGGGGAAAGAGTTGACATTTTCATAGGTACCATTTTTGGGTACATATTTCTTTGATCACTCATTATTACACTTAATGGGGCAAAGTGTCCAAAAATTGGTTATTTTGGCACAGTTTTTTTTTTTTTTTTTACGGAATTCACCTTAAGGGCTAGATCACATGATATTTTTATAGAGCACATCATTATGGATGAGGAAATACACAATACGTCTACTTTTTTTATTTCATTTAGTTTTATACAATAAAAGAATTTTTGAAAAAAAAATCATGTTTTAGTGTCTATTTTATTTATTGTTTTGGGTTATTGTCTTAAGTAGGGGCTTATTTTTTGTGGGAAGAGATTATGGTTTGATTGGTAATATTTCAGGGTACATATGTCTATTTGATCGCTTGGTATTACACTTTTTGTGATGTAAGGTGATAATAATACATGCTGTATTGTATTGCATTTTACTGTCAGCATAAGAACAGTAAAATGCTGGCAATTCCCTAGGAGACCGAAGCCTGGGGACTGGATCTCCTGGGCTTCCATACCTGGCAGGCTTCGATGCCTGTGTACGGCATCCTGGCTGCCAGAGCAACCATCGGCTCCCCGTTAGTGCAGCACTGGAGGCCGATGGAGTCAGAAGAAGCTCCCTCCCTCTGTAAACCCCGCACATGCAGCAGTCATCGCTGACCACGGCATGTGAACGGTTAATCTGCCGGCATTGCTGGATACAACAATGCCGGTGAATGCAACAGGGGCCAAGTTGTCAGCAGCTCCTGCACCCGCCCTATCACATCATATTTTTTTCCATATTATTGCCACTGGGTCTTGAACCCAGGACCTTCTTTATGGTAGGCATACACCTTACCAGTTAAGCCACAGGCTTAAAAGTTGCCAATTGAAGTATTTTCTCTGATGTAAAATCTCAGTATTTTTCTTCCCATGTATAATGCTCTAGTAGATACACATACATCTTTGTATGCCACTACATTGTATGTTTTTTAAAGGATAACCTAAGAAGTATAATTTATTTAGTAGTTATAAATATAATGTCCTTCCTTATATAGAGATACGTATGTAAATACCAGTATATTATGCAATATTATGCATGGGAAGAATACTGTTGAAGTTTTTAATCAAAGAAAATCCATTCATTGACTACAGTTAAGCCTGCGGCTTAACTCTTATATAGCAGGTACTGGATCTGAAACTTAAATACACAGGGGTATCCAGAAGGACTATCCCACTTCCTGTGAGAGGGACAGGACTCTATAGAGAAGAGCATGGACTCCTAACAGTGTCACAGCTGGGGTTGGGGGACCCATAGCAACTGCCTGATCCTCCTCCATTGACAGTGTGCCACTTAGCACATGTGACAGGAAATTCAAATGTAAAGTACAAATGGTATTTAAACAGTACAGAGAAGATTACTTTACACAAATTATAAAATAACACTGTTATCACATTCTTCTGTTGCTCTATTGATTAATATAAAGCTCCTTTCACATAGTCAGTAATTTAAATTATATTTGTAAGTTAAAATCAAGAGTGGGTCCAAAGTATATTTCCGTATTTTTTATTCAGTTTATTCCACTACTGACTTTGGCTTACAGATACTGAAAATACTGACCAAATACTGATGTGTGAAAGTGACCTAAACTATAATATCGTATTTCAGAACATTTTATCTCAACTACCCCCATATATTCTCATTTCATTTGTAATCCATTTTATTCTGATCCAAGGATCATAGCTGTTTTATTTTATTACTAAAAATGTTACTAAAGCTACAAACTACTGTAAAATATCCACGGATGTAAAAAGAAACATTTAAATTTTTGTCTCCCAATATTTTTGCACATTTATTGATGCTGACTGCTACTGAAGTTTTGTTCTAGCTACGGTATACTGTATATTAGATATCTTTTGAATGAAGGCTATATACTATATATAATGGCATACATACATATACCGGTACTTTCAAATATTCTACTAAATAAGCAAATTACTAATAATCTTATTTTCTCTTCTCAGGCTCTGCTTATGAATTGATATGCTATTTTACCAACTGGGCACAATACCGCCCTGGGCCAGGGAAATTTAACACAAATAATATTGATCCATGTCTGTGTACACACCTAATATACGCCTATGCTGGAATGTCCAACAACAAAATTACTCCCTTAGAATGGAATGATGTTAACCAATACAACGCTTTCAAAAGCCTTAAGAAGCAGTATGTACCATCACTTCATCACTTTCATGATATGTAGAACCAAACTACAATATAGCTGCTTGTTCATGAAAACCCTGCATTCCTTAAATCGTCAGATGTAGAGCATACTTGTAAATAATGACCTGGAGACCAACTAATCTATGCTATGTATATGTTTTAGATTATCTGCTGAATCCAATTGCTTGTTGTAACATTATGCAACATTTATCAATCTACATTCTGTAAACTAAGTGAACCATATTGTGGTTCTGCGCTGGCCATACTTTATACATTATGTTGAGACATACAATTAATACAATAATGCAATCTTGGCTTTATGTAAATTAGGGTTCTTGACTGGCATGTTAAACATATAACTTTAAAAGGGTTATCCCACAAATTAAAAAAATGTAGAGTAATGTACCATTACTTTATCTACAGTATATCAGTGCTACAAACGCTGCTCTGCAGTGTAATTTTCACCCTATTTAGCTTCTCTACTCACACTCTGCAGCTCTGGTCTCTTCACTATATGTGGGCAGGCATCAGTTTGTGACCATCAAACAGCATCGCAGTCAACTCCCCTACAGTTGCTGAAGCTCTGTTGTCCTGTCTTCCTGCCAAAGTACATAAACAAACCTACAACAATTTTATTGCATGTATATTACAATAATAGCAAACATCATTTGAAATACCCCATTCATTGCATAGTAATCATTTTAGTGGAATACTTTTAAAATGTAATTTATGCTTTCTTTGTAGAAATAGTGACTTGAAAACTCTAATATCTCTTGGAGGATGGAATTTTGGAACAGAGCCGTAAGTAGAGAACTTAAACAGAAGTAAATCGCGATTAATATCTAACAAGGCTGATGCACTCTTCTTCATCAATGCAGTTTCACTGCCATGGTGTCAACATACAAGAATCGTCAAACATTTATTGCATCAGTCATTGAGTTCCTCAGAAAGTATGAGTTCGATGGATTGGACATAGACTGGGAGTATCCTGGTTCCAGAGGAAGTCCCCCGAGGGACAAACAACTGTTCACTGTCCTGGTTCAGGTAACAAAGTCTACTTATCTATGCATAATTCAAATTACAGTATAATGCTAACATTAAAGGGGTTGTCCGAGTTATTCTTTTTGTTCGTTGTTTCTAACTTATCAAATGTAAGAAGTTTACAATTGACCTCCTTGCAGTGGCTGGTTTCTCAGATTTCACTGAGGGTCACATGACCTGTGATGTCGGCTTCTCTCCCTGTTATGACGATGTTTTGTGCACAAGCCTGAGGGAGCAGATCTGTGTCTGTGCACCAGATGTCACTGTGCTGGCCACGCCTGTCTGCTCTGTGTCTCCTCTCACTGGATTTTTCAGGAAACTTTAACCCCTTCTGCAGCACTGACTTTCGCTGAAGGATTTGCTGAGCAGCTGTAGGCAGTGAAGAGACACAGGATCCCCATGCTGCAGACACAGAGCTGACAAACTGAAGAAGTTCTGCAGAGCATTGCACATGAACAGGTAGGGGGAAGATCCTGATCAGCAGTGTCATTTTACAGCTGGGACTTGTAGTCCTACACATACAACATGATGCTGAGCATCCTAGCAGTCAGACATTTCACTCAGGGCAGACTTTTATTCACTCCCTTTGCAGAGTAGGGGAAAGGGCACAAATATTCATGAGGGAAACCTCAGAGATTGTTGTTATTGCAGGTATACACAGGGCCAGAAGAGAACCAGGGAAATGAGGAAATATATATGTCTTTGCCTAAAACTTGCTCAGCTTATGTATATATTGTTGACCATCAGATTTACAGTACTATATTTTATTCATAACTCGGACAACCCCTTTAAGTGAATTATGTTATGAAGACAACCTCTTACTTATTGGATGCTAGGTGATCATTTGTTATATCTGGAGGAAGACACATCTAGCAATGTATATGTGACAACTAGCAACTTCCATATGCCATAATAGAGCGCGGACATTAGACAGCTCCTTTCATTTAGCTTAACTGGAAAAAATACACTTATTTTAGTGGATTGCCCAAGAAGAAATATATTTTTTCCATTGGCTATATATAATTAGGCGCGAGTTGTTTTTTTTGTTGTTGTTTTTTTAGGGTTAATCTGGCATTTCTACAGAAGGCTGTACATATAGGAGATATAAGTTTGATCTTGAGTAGAATGAATATTATTGTCACAAATAAAACTGTGTCTACATTGCTGCAGGAAATGAGAGAAGCTTTTGAGACAGAAGCTACATCAACCAAAAGGCAGAGACTCCTTCTGACTGCTGCTGTAGCTGCAAGTATCAACAATATCCAATCAAGTTATCAGATACCTGAAATTGCTCAGTAAGAAATGATATACTTTTCAATTATTCTATCCATAAAGCTGTCTATTGTTTACAATGTTATGTCACTTGACAATTGGAATTATTGAATTATTATATATGGTCCATTTGGATTATTGTATATGGTGCTTTTCCAGCACCTGAAAAGACTAATAAAATGGTTGCCTTGCCAGGACAACCCCTGTAAAAAAACAAAAAAAAAAACAAGCATAAGAGTACTTTCACACTTACGGCAGAGGATTCCGGCAGGCAGTTCCATTGCGGATCCGGTATTCATATATATTTTTTGAGCATTTTTAAAGGTCTGCCCATGCGCAGACCATAAAGCCGGATCCGTTTTGCTGGAACACTTAATGCTGAATCCGGCACTAATACCCTTCAATGTAAATTAATGCCGGATCTGGCATTCTGGCAAGTGATCAGTATTTTCGGCCGGAGAGAAAACTGCAGCATAGTGCGGTATTTTCTCCATCTAAAAAACATAAGAGGGACTGAACTGATGCATCCTGAACGGAATGCTCTCCATTCAGAATGCATTAGCATAAAAAAGAGCTATAACTTTTTTGTTTTTTCATCAGTATACCTTTATGAGGCTTTATTTTTTGCAGGACAAGTTATAGCTTTTAATGCACCATTTTGGGTATATATAATCATTGATTAACACCAGCTATCTGTCTTAACCCCTTAACGACCTGCGCCATACATGTACTGTGCAACCGGAAGTGACTTAAAGGATAGCTGTCATATTTTCATAATTTTTTTTAATAAAATCAATCTTATCATATGTTGCTGCAGCAGCATTATGCATAAAGCAATCTTTACTCTCTTCACATACCACTGTTTTCCTTGAGTTTTCACCTTAGTTACAGCTGTTTTGAATCCTACATTATGAGGATCTTCTCAAGATGGCTCCTCTGCCAGTTCTCTGAGGCCAAAACATACAAACTTGCTGTAGCCAGCAGCTTCCTGCCAGCCAATCAGATTGGATTACTGAGAGACACGCCTCCTCACTCTGAAGCCTAATGCAGGCATGCAGTGTGAAGGACTGCCCCTCTGTCTTCCTAGCCGGAGACAGATGTGCCATAGCAATGGTTTTTTAAAGAGGACCTTTCACTAGAATAGAAAATCTAAACTAAGTATACAGACATGGAGAGCGGCGCCCAGGGATCTCCCTGCACTTACTATTATCCCTGGGCGCCGCTCCGTTCTCCCGGTATAGCCTCCGGTATCTTCATATGTTCGGCTCCACCCAGTCGAGCCTGCCGGCGTCTCCTTCTCCCATGCTGTAGCGCTGGCCAATACCGGAGGCTATACCGGGAGAACGGAGCGGTGCCCAGGGATAATAGTAAGTGCAGGGAGATCCCTGGGCGCCGCTCTACATGTCTGTATACTTAGTTTAGATTTTCTATTCTAGTTAAAGGTCCTCTTTAAGGGAGCAGTGGAAAGGGACAGGAGACATTAATAAAAGCTGTTATTATAAGGTAATTACAGATCTTTTGGCAATCATTGACAGACTAACTCAGGTATACATACCTAGCTCTAATAAACTAGCAAAAAAAATAATATATATATATGACAGTTATCCTTTAACGCCCAGTGCCGTACATGTACGCTGCGCTAATCGGGCGGTTGCAGGAGCTGCGCCCGCCCGATCCACGGCAGGGGTCCGGCTGTTGGCACATTAACCCTTGATATGTGGTGCTCAGCTCTGACTGTGGCATGTGATGTCCTTGCGGGGATTGGAACAGCCACGCTGCTGTGACAGGGACCCGATGGCAGGGAAGGCATCGTGGCTGCCTTCCTTGACAGCCTGTGAGATCCAGCCCCCTGGATTTCACAGTCAAGCAGGCTGATGTGTATTACATTCAGTAATACACTTACAGCCAATAAGTCCCAGAGTGGGACAAAAAAAAAGTGAAAAATGAAGTTACAAAAATAAAGTTTTACAAACAAAATTAAGTTTCAAGTTAACAAAAAAAAAGCATCCTTTTCCCAAAATTGGGGGGAAAATGGCAGTGCGTCTTATAAAGTGAACACTGCCATGTTTACTTTGGTCATGCTGATACATCGCAAGCCGCGATGTATCAGAGGGGTGGGAGGAGGGGACGGAGGCTGGCAACACTCGCGGCGGGGCCCGGTGCAGTAACTGTACTGTAATACATCGGGCCCCGCTCACGGCAATTATCACATGTACAGTCTATAATCTTCAAGCAGTATCTCTGCTTTAAACTAGGGCAATCCTCTGTAGCAGTACAACTCACTATGAAAGCGGCAGGCAGAGCGGCAGCGTAACCTCGCGATGCTCACTCATTCACGCTCCACCCACTTCATTCATGGGAAGGAAGTGGGAGGAGCGTGAATGAGTAAGAATCGCGAGGTTACGCTGTCGCCCTGCCTGCCGCTTTCATAGTGAGTTGTACTGCTACAGAGGATTGCCCTAGTTTAAAGCAGAGATACTGCTTGAAGATAATAGACTTTACATATAGAAGTACTCACTATGAAAGCAGCGGTCCAGCCGGCGCGTGACGTCACTCACTCGGTCATGCTCCTCCCACTTCATTAATGAAGCTGGCAGGAGCGTGACTGACCGAGTGAGTGACGTCACGTGCTGGCCAGACTGCTGCTTTTAGTACTGTTATAGAAGAAAGCAGAGCCATTAAAAGATTTTACATATAAAGTCTACTGTGTGCCCTGTGGTGTAATGGGGGTCACTATTCGCACAGGGACAATATACTGTGACACATATGATACTGTGACCAGCATAAGATCATCTTATGCTGGTCACAGTATCATATGTGTCACAGTATATTGTCCCTGTGTGAATAGTGACCCCCATTACATAAGATGCTATATATGATGCTACATCCCCCGTAGTAGTGTATCATCCACACATCCCCCGTAGTAGTGTATCATCCACACATCCCCCTCATAACAGTGCGTCATCCACAGGTCCCACCATAACAGTGTCATCCACAGGTCCCCCCATAACAGTGTCATCCACAGGTCGCCCCATAACAGTGTCATCCACAGGTCCCCCCATAACAGTGTCATCCACAGGTCCCCCCATAACAGTGCGTCATCCACAGGTCCCCCCATAACAGTGCGTCATCCACAGGTCCCCCCATAACAGTGCGTCATCCACAGGTCCCCCCATAACAGTGCGTCATCCACAGGTCCCCCCATAACAGTGCGTCATCCACAGACCACCATTAGTTCAAAACCCCTCCAAAAGCACACCTTTTGGTTCAAATTTTTTTTTTCTTATTTTCCTCCTCAAAAATCTAGGTGCGTCTTATCATCAGGTGCGTCTTATAAAGCGAAAAATACGGTATATGTTTTTAATGCACATTAGAAGACCTGTGCATGCATATATATAGCTAATTATGCTTATTGGGCCTGTCAGTTTCCCTTTAAAGTTATAACCACATAAAGTGACACATGTCAGATTTGCAAAAAATGGCCTGGCCCTTAAAGGGATTCTGTCACCTGGATTTTAGTGACAGGGCTTTTAACATCATCACATCAGTTTGCTCGTTTTGTATTAAAATATACTAGTATTACTACCCTAAGGCCCCTTTCACACGGGCGAGTTTTCCACGCGGGTGCAATGCGTGAGTTGAACGCATTGCACCCGCACTTAATCAGGACCCGTTCATTTCTATGGGGCTGTTTACATGAGCGGTGATTTTCACGCATCACTTGTGCGTTGCGTGAAAAATCGCAGCAAGCTCTATTTTGTGCGTTTTTCACGCAACGCAGGCCCCATAGAAGTGAATGGGGCTGCGTGAAAATCGCAAGCATCCGCAAGCAAGTGCGGATGCGGTGCGATTTTCACGCACGGTTGCTAGGAGACGATCAGGATGAGGACCCGATCTTTATTATTTTCCCTTATAACATGTTATAAGGGAAAATAATAGCATTCTGAATACAGAATGCATAGTACAATATCGCTGGAGGGGTTAAAAAAATAAAAAATAAAAATTTAACTCACCTTAATCCACTTGATCGCGCAGCCCGGCTTCTCTTCTGTCTTCTTTGCTGTGTGCAGGAAAAGGACCTGTGGTGATGTCACTCCGGTCATCACATGATCCATCACCATGGTAAAAGATCATGTGATGGACCATGTGATGACCATGTGATGACCGTCACCACAGGTCCTTTTCCTGCACACAGCAAAGAAGACAGAAGAGAAGCCGGGCTGCGCGATCAAGTGGATTAAGGTGAGTTAAATTATATTTATTTTTTTTAACCCCTCCAGCGCTATTGTACTATGCATTCTGTATTCAGAATGCTATTATTGGCCCTTATAACCATGTTATAAGGGAAAATAATACAATCTACAGAACACCGATCCCAAGCCCGAACTTCTGTGAAGAAGTTCGGGTTTGGGTACCAAACATGCCGATTTTTCTCACACGCGTGCAAAACGCATTGCAATGTTTTGCACTCGCGTGGAAAAATCGCGCATGTTCCCGCAACGCACCCGCACCTTTTCCCGCAACGCCCGTGTGAAAGAGGCCTAAGTGTTGTCATTTGTCTAGAAAATCGCTTTTATTAATATGGTAAATACCTGAGTAAGGAGCCCAAGGGGCTTGTTCCTCCGGCCGTTGGAGCCCAGACGCGCCCCTTCTCCTAAAGCCCAGCACCACCCCACTGCTAATTTATTCACTCCTCATTGCCGGCTGGCACATGTGCAGTGCGTCCTGTGAGGCCGATTCCAGGCGCTGACATGAGTATCCACAGCGCATGCACGAGATTATGGCTCAGCGAACGCATTCCGTGGATACACATGTCAACGTTCATGTGCACCTTGAAATTTGGTTGCCCATGAATAGCCACATTGTGACATTTAGTGTTTCGTTTCAAGTCAATAACCCAAGCTTTCCAAAACATTTTCCACATGGTAACATTGAGGTTGCCAACAAGTTGTGGTAATTCTGCAATTACTGTGACTTGCAGGTAATTATAATCTGGTCCTTGGATTTGCCTTTTGTTACCTTGTTTAGCTAAATTTTATATATTAAATAACTGTTATTATTTTGTGTAGATACTGTATCATGGTTAAAATTCAATATCTTACAGAGTCTTGGATTTTATCAGTGTTATGACATATGACCTTCATGGCTCTTGGGAAGGATATACTGGAGAAAATAGCCCCCTATTTGGCAATTCCATAGAATCCAAATATTCAAATATTGTAAGTATAACAATATGAATGAAGAAATGTTTGCATTGTTTATGTTACATCTATAATTATAGAGGACATTTCACCATTTTATACTTTATTAAATCAATACCTCAGGCTGTAGTTTATGATTAGGAGATGTCACCTCGGTATTTTATGATCCGCTCCTCCATTGCGGCACTGTTTCTCCTGCTCTGTTTTGGCACCCTGTATTCTAATCAATAGTGTTGATCACGAATATTCGAATTTTGAATTTTTATCGCGAATATAGGTACTTTGAAAATTCGCGAATATTTCATTATTTTTTTTTTATCAGTACACATGATCCCTCACTGCTTCTAGCTTGTGGGCCAATAAGAAGGCTGCAATATACTTGACTTTAGGAGTAGTAGTGTTTGCGAATTTTGCTCTATATTGTTTTTTTTTTGAATATTCGCTATATTGCTATATATTCTTGTTTTAGAATATTACGAATATTCGAAAAAACTAAGTTATAGCAATATAGAGAATATTCGAAAAAAATCGAATATAGAGCAATTTAGCTAATATAGTGCTATAATCTTCTTTGTCTAATAGTTGTAAGTTGAAAAATTCTCAATAAAGAATTCGAATCCGAAAATTCGAATTTCCGAAAATTTGCATATTACATAATCATTACCTTTCCGATTTTCCGAGTAAAAAAAAAATCGCGAATATTCGACGAATATTCTACAAAATATTCGCGAAATATCGCAAATTCGAATATGACCCCTGCCGCTCATCACTACTAATCAATAGCATCAGTACAGGGAGTAGACGGGAGCATTTCTCAGGGGGCATCTCCTGCCCGGCTGTGAGCTGTCCAATTGCAGTGGACCACGTGACAGCGAGGGAGAAAAAAAACAGCTCACCGTCTCCCTGGCTGTGACGCGGTCCACTGCGATTGGACAGCTCACACCCGGGCAGGAGATGCCCCCTGTGAAAAAGGTGCAGTCTCCTCCTCCCTATACTGATGCTATTCATTAGCATATAGGGCACCAAAACAGAGTGAAAGGCACAGTGCCGCAACAGAGGAGCGGATTATTAAATGAAATATCGAGGTGACATCTCCTAATCATAAGCTACAGCCGGAGGTATTGATTTAATAAAGTATAAAGTGGTGAAAGGTCCTCTTTAAAGGCAAACTCCTGTGAAAATCATAGCTTCTCCTGTGAAGTATCACTTGTTGTTATGATGTCATTCTGAAGTAGAATGAATGCTACTACATAGACATAGTCTACAGCTACTCTTGTGCGTTTTTTGCCTTTCAACATGCTCTAGCACTCCATCACAAGACTCCAAATGACAAATAAAGTGTATGGAATTCTGGCCAGCATTTTTTTGTTCTTCCCATAGTGCTCTTGGTGCCAAGAGTTCCCCAGGTAAGTGACACACGTGAACCCGGCCATCCACATGATGTAACGTGACTCATCAGACCAGGTGGCCTTCCTCCTATAGTGTACCTGGTGCCATATGTTCTCCAGGTAAGCGACTTACATGCATCTGACTGTCAGGTTGCTTATCTGGAGAAGAGATGGCACTAGGTGCACTATGGAAAGAAGACTGCCTAGACTGATGAATCAAATGACATCATGTGGACAGTCAGGTGTGTTCGAGTCACTTACTTGGAGAAGAGATGGCACCATGTGCCCTATAGAAAGAATGCTGTCACATCATGAATCACATTACATCATGTGGAATTCTGGCCAGCATTTCCAAACACCACTTTTGTTCTTATAGTTATTCTTACATGTCGGTTGGGTGGCTTCGAAAAGCCTATGAGCTATGGTTCAATATGTGCATCTGGCCGAATGGTCCTGTGCTAATGGCTCAGTACTCGTTTGTGCTAAGCAATAGAAGCTTCCCATTCCCCTCCCCACATAGCAATATATATTCCCATTGCAGCCTACCACTAGCACTGCCTAGATGTGAAGGAGAAAGAAGTAAATGCTCATAGATATCATAGGGCCCCATAGCAAAACTTAGTATGGCCCCCTGCTGTCCCACCCAGTTTCCCAGTGCACATAGATTGATCACAACCAGGCAATGCAATACACAAAGCATAACATTCTTTTTTTTTTTTTAAGCATTAAAAATTTTGATTGAAAATTGTAATGAAGAAAAGTAGCCCTTGGCCTTACCCACCTTATCTGATGTCTTAACTGGTGCTTAAAAATATGGCACTCATTCTAAAAAGCATATTTTTCAAAGTATTTACAACAGCTGGCATAATGCATTGATAAATCCCCCCATATGGCTCTAAATCACCGCTTCCCTTCGGATAATATATTACTTAACTGGCTGTCTGCAGCCATAACTAGGGGAAGATAAGTGCGTAGAAATTCATACAGTTACTATTGACTGCAATGGAAGCTGTAATAATCTCTTTGCACTTGTGTTGGAAAGAGAAGGAGTTCAATGCCGCCCCCCCAGACCCTGAAGCAGTCGTGTGGTCTGCCTCCATTGAAGTTACACCACGGCTTTAAAGCTATCCTGCTTCCAGGGAAAGCAAGAAGTAGATGAGAAGTGTTAGACAGCAGCTATGTGGTAAATGAATGCTGCTGAATTGTTAGGTCATAGATTTTGACTAGTTCAGTTTATGTTTGTCACTTTAAAGAGGTTTCCCAGTTTGAATCAGCATCCTTTAAAATAATCATTTATGAAGGCAGCTGTAATTTTGTAGTGGGTTTCTTTCACCTTTATTATGTCTGTCTTCTGTTTCGGAAAGGGGTCATATGACTATGAATGGTCCAAACTCTTATTTCCTGTGATGTTATGTCCATGAGTGTGTCAAAGCAGTATCATGGATGTTTGTGTAACTAGCTGGGTGTTCTTAGGGACGATGCTGGAGCTATGGCAGAGAACCGAGAAATGCAGCAACAGGAAGTGCTTCATATACGATGTAAACAAACCAGAGTGATTTTTTTACATGGGGAAAATGGGTCAAGAGTCCAAATTGATAAAAAAATAAAAAATATGGGGAAGATTTTCATGAGGTAATTAAGTAATTAAGGAAAGCTCCTTTAGGGTGTATGTACAGTACATAAACCACTTTCTGATAAATTACTATAAAACTGCAACTTAGTCGTAACAGATAAATATATCCTTTCTAGGAATATGTAATGAATTACTGGAAGACCCATGGAGCTCCAGCTTCAAAGCTCATTGTTGGATTTCCAACATATGGACGTACCTTTTCATTGAAGAATCCATCTGACACGGCTATGGGAGCTAAAACTGTAGGTCCTGGACCTGCAGGTCCTTATACCAAGCAACCTGGCATATGGGCTTACTATGAGGTATTATTTTTTAATTCTCTACATTTCTGTCTCACACTTGCATGTGTATTGATGGGTTAATTGGCCTTAGGGCTTATGCACTCTGGAACGGAGCCTGTAGGGCTCCTGCAACACTGGAACATACAGCTCCTGTGCTCCATGCAGGATCTAGGGGAAAATATGTCTGTACATACAAAGAAGCATGCACATTTTTTTTTCTGTTAGATTTGTGCAGAATCTGACAGCAAACCCCTCCATATGTTTCCGCAATTACACTAGAAGGTTCTTGTTCATGATCTCGTAATGTGTGTATGTGATAAAAAAAAAAAAGAAGAAGATGTTTTGGAGCAATTAAGTGTTTGCTTTTTTTTTGTCAATGTGCTTTAATGTTTTAATATTTTTTTTTTCTTTACATCAGATTTGCACGTTTTTGAAAAATGGAGCTACTAGCAAATGGTCATTTGGAGAATATACTCCTTTTGCCTTCAAGGGCAAAGACTGGGTCGGATATGATAATATTGACAGCTTTCAACTTAAGGTAAATTAAATTATTAATTGGAGTATGCTAGCTAAAAAAATTACTTGCTTTGTAGGGTTGGTTGGTTTCATGAACAGTAGACATTCCTTTCTTGTAAAACCCGTAATAATGAGAAATTCATATTTTAATCTGTATGGAAATGAGGATTTAAGTGTCCATGGGTGAGGCAGTGCTGTCTAAGGCCGCAGTAAACGATTATTTTAGAAATCGAGTATTCTATCAATTATTTTTTTACGATTAATCGAGTAATCTAATAAGAAAAAATGAAAAATTAGACTGTTTTTCCTTTATAAAAACTTATCAGACCCCCTTGCCATCAGTCCCCAACACCCTTCCCCCCTGTGCGATCAGCCCAAGTGCATCTGCTGCCTTCAGCTCTTCCCCACCTCAGTGCCTTCAGCTGCCACCCTAGTGCCATCAAGCTGCCACCTAGTGCCATCAGCTTCCCCCCCAGTGCCACCAACTACCCCCAGCTTGCCACCAATGCCACCAGCTTGCCCCCCCCAGTGCCACCAACTGCCCCGAGCTTGCCCGCCCCAGTGCCACCAACTGTCCCCCAGTGCCACCAGCTTGCCCCCCAGTGCCACCAACTGCCCCCCAGTGCCACCAACTTGCCACCAGCTTGTCCCCCAGTACCACCAGCTTCCCCCAGCTTGCTCCCCAGTGCCACCAGCTTGCGCCACCAACAGCCACCAGTTCTACCCTCCCCCTCCTAGCCATTTCCCCAGTGACAGTACTTACCTTTCCTATAGGGGCACCACTCCACAGCTCCTCCATCTTCTTCTCTGTGCGCGCTTACGTGCACTATGACCTGACGATGTGTCAGGAAGAAAGTGCAGAGCAGTGCGGGCTGACGGGTGACCACGGAGCGGTAAGAATTAGCAAGCACTTCACTCCCGCTCCATGGTCACATCACACAAACGAATCCTCGATGCAAAAAATTTGCATCAAGGATTTTTTTGTCTCGAATTACTCGCTTAAATTGAGTAATCGTTTCAGCCCTAGTGCTGTCCAATGCACAATTGCTCCACCATTTTCATAACCCAGCCCCTTCAACTCAGCTTTGATTGGCAGGTTCAGACCACTGTGCCGATTGTTCAAACTTTGGCACATACGCAGAGTAGCGCGCGGTCCTGACCTCTATGCATTGTACTGTACATGGGCGGGTTTAAACAATTTATACAGATGAGGGAAGTTAACCCCTTATAGACCACCCATACACTTTTTTTTATACAGAGGTCACCAAGGGGCCTTAGGCAAGGTCACCATATTTTTATGGCGGCCTAGTCTAGGTGATGCATGGATCTCCTGAATAAGCAGCACAGGGTGTTATAGAATTGATCAAAAGATCACCTGTTAAATCCCCTTGAGGGGCTAGTAAATGGTTTAAAAAAAGTTTTTTAAAAGTTTTATTAAATAAGAAAAATACTGACATGTGTATCCACGGCGCATGCGAGAGCTTATGGCTCAGTGAACGCATTCCGTGGATACACATGTCAGCGCCTGGAATCGGCCTCACAGGACGTACTGCACATGCGCCAGCCGGCAATGAGGAGTAAATAAATTAGCAGTGGGGCGGTGCCGGGCTCCAGCGGCCGGAGGGACAGCCCCTTGGGCTCCTTAGGCTATTTTCACACTGCCGTTTCTGGGTCCGCCTGTGAGATCCGTTTCAAGGCTCTCACAAACGGCCCAAAACGGATCAGTTCAGCCCCAATACATTCTGAATGGATAAGGATCCGTTCAGAATGCATCAGTTTGCCTCTGTTCAACCTCCATTCCGCTCTGGAGGCTGACACCAAAACGCTGCTTGCAGCGTTTTGATGTCTGTCTGACTAAACTGAGCCAAACGGATCCACAATGTAAGTCAATGGGGACGGATCAGTTTTAACTGACACAATATGGTGCAATTGAAAACGGATCCGCCTCCCATTGACTTTCAATGTAAGTCAAAACGGATCAGTTTGCATTATCATGAACATTTTTGTTCATGGTAATGAAAACGGATCCGTTCTGAATGGATACAAGCGTTTGCATTATAGGTGCGGATCCGTCTGTGCAGATACCAGACAGATCCGCACCTAAAAGCAGGTGTGAAAGTAGTCTTACTCAGGTAATTACTATATTAATAAAAGTGATTTTCTAGACAAATGACAACACTTAGGGTAGTAATACTAGTATATTTTTATACAAAATGAGCAGACTGATGTGATGATGTTAAAAGCTCTGTCACCAAAATCCAGATGACAGAATCCCTTTAAGAGCAATGATGCAGAACAAACCACTCAAAGCAGAGTGGGAGGTGATGGGCAGTGGAAGTGGCAGAGCCATGGTGCACAGAACAATGGACATTTCGTTTTTTTTCATGTATCACTTCTACTCTACTATATACAGCAGACAAACCCATTTTACTGTTTAAATTAAGAAAGTGTATACGCTAGAAATATATATATATTCTGATTTAGTTTAATTTACCTTTCTCCCTATTACATTATTGCTCATTTGTGAAGAGCCATTTTATTTTTCCATTTTTACACATCTCAGTATTGCTTTGTAACCACAGATGGATAGTAGAATAATAAAAGTACAGTTTCCTGTAGGGGGTCCAGATAAAGAGATTCTTCAAGCTAGAGGTATTGATGACCTATCCTCAGGTTAGGTCATCAATATTGGATCTGTGGGAGACCGACACTCAGCACCCCCACCGATCAGCTGCTGTATTTCAGGCTACCACGGTGCCCAAAACTACACTGCAAAGAGGTCTGTACACTGTGTAGTGGCCATGTCTGGGTATTGCAGCTCAGCTCCCATTCAGGTGAATGGGCACTGTTATTTCCATTGTTCTGCTCCTTTATAGGAGCAAAACAACTAAAATAACGGAAGTGCTGGATCACTGTAGTTGTGCAGTGTAATACATGATAGTGGCTCCTCATGGAGCCTCCAATGCAAATGGCAATAAAGTATTAGGGTCACTAGATATCACTTACTGCATTCTTTCCTTTGTATTAGCTTTTGTGGTTCCATGTGCTGTTTAGAAAATACTTCATGTCAGCATGTGCTTTAACTTAAATTTAGGCAGAGTGGTTAATCCAGAATGGCTTTCGAGGTGCCATGGTTTGGTCAATTGATATGGATGACTTCAGTGGTACGTTCTGTAACCAGGGTAAATACCCTTTACTTTCCACACTGAAGAGCACCCTCGGCATTCACTCAACTGGTAAGTTATTTCTATGTGAAAAATCAATAGCTACCATAGATCAATGGAATGTAAAATTACAACTGGACTGGTTGGATTCTGTACTCAGAAAAATCCCAATGTACACGCACTTATAGCAGCAGCTCCAAACTTCCTAATTATAAAGCAAAAGTAGATACAATCAACGGCCATTAATGGTGGTTTTATGCACAATATAAAAAGCCACAATAAATAACCTCTTCATAGCTAGTCAAATCTGAGGCTCTTGACTGGCACCATTATACATATGTTTGCCACTGCTAAAATTCATCACATCAAATAAAATTCAGCATATATCAAATAAAAACATAAATAATACACTACAGTCATACAGTTAAAAGATAATGCCACTATACAAGTAAGTAACACAAAGTAACATACTTTCACTTAACACTGAACAGAACAAGTATGCTGAGCCGAGGCCAATATTACCAATGATAATGCAATCTAAGGACCAAATAATACCACCACACTATGATCACTTACCACCATGCAGTTGATAAATAATAAAAGCTGAACTAAGACCAAAATTACCACCATACAGTGACGATGGAGTAATAGAAGTTCTACACAGGTGTAAGTGATTACAGTACAATTAAAGGGATTGGACAAGACAATCAAAGGCTGAGATTTGATATAAAAAAAGAAATTCACAGGTGACGTTTTTTTCTGACTTGAGTAATTCAACTTACTTTTTTTCTCCATCTGGTCCATACTGTCATGACAACATCTGACCGCGACTCATTTCTGCAGGATTTAAAGGGAACCTGTCACCGGGATTTTGGATATAGAGCTGAGGACTAGAGATGTCCCGAACTATTCGCCCGCGAACAGTTCCCGGCGAACATAGCTTGTTCGCGTTCGCCGCGGCGGGCGAACATATGCGATGTTCGGTCCTCCCCCTAACATCATCATTGAGCAAACTTTGACCCTGTACCTCACAGTCAGCAGACACATTCCAGCCAATCAGCATACCCTCCCTCCCAGACCCTCCCACCTCCTATCAAAAAGCAAGGACAGCATCCATCTTAGATTCATTCTGAAGCTGCAGTGTCACAAATTTGACTAAGTTGTAATCGCAATGCGATTAATACAGGTTAATTCGCATTGCGAATTCAACTTAGGGCTGGGTTCCTAATGGTTGTATTGCTAGAATATAACGAAGATTGAGAATATAGTGTTATATTCGTTATATTCGTCAATTCTAGCAATACAACCATTAGGAACTCAGATCTAAGTTGTAATCGCAATGCGATTAATACAGGTTATATTAATCGCATTGCGAATTCAAATTAGAGCTGGCTTCCTAATGGTTGCAGTGGCGTTGTTATGGCTGGTGTCACCCGGTGCGGTAGAAAATGGTGTCACCCCTGCCCCCCCCCCCCCCCCCCGAAGCCATAATAAAGAGATAAAGAGAAAAAAAAAGAAGTCACTAAGTCACCTCCAATCAGATATCTGCATAGACCCAGAGTCTTGGTCTATGTGCAGATATCTGATTGGAGCTGACTTCTTATTTTCTCTTTTGCACATAAACGTTTAAACCATATTCCTTAGTAAAAATGACCAATCCACACCATGTGGGTCTATATATATGAGGGCCCCCCTGAGCAAAGATTAGTAAATGGGGCCGTCTCTATAATAATCCACAGTAATTTATGAATGGGGTCAGGTTATTAATTTATTATTATTGGGGTATTATTAAAATAATTTGGTCTATAAAGTCAGTGCCGCTCTACCTACCTCCTCCTCCCGGTACCAGAGACTCCTGCAGGGCAGCTGCCGTGGCGCCCCACCACTCACCAGGCTGCAGTGAGTCACACCTCCGTCCCCTTTTACCACGTGACGGCGCGACGTACTTGCTTGCGAAGTTTAGAAGTTGAACTTGTGAGTGAGAATCCCTGCGCCGGCAGGCCACGGGTGACACCCCATCAGACTGGTGTCACCCGGTGCGGCCCGCACCCACCGCACCCCCCTCGCAACGCCACTGAATGGTTGTTCTGCTAGAATATAACGACGATTGAGAATATAGTGCTATATTTGTCAATTCTAGCAATACAACCATTATGAACTCAGATCTAAGTTGTAATCGCAATGCGATTAATACAGGTTATATTAATCGCATTGCAAATTCAACTTAGAGCTGGGTTCCTAATGGTTGTATTGCTAGAATATAACGAAGATTGAGAATATAGTGATTTATTCGTTATATTCGTCAATTCTAGCAATACAACCATTAGGAACTTAGCTCTAAGTTGAATTCGCAATGCAATTAATACAGGTTATATTAATCGCATTGCAAATTCAACTTACCACACTCTGCGTCAACTACGTAATTTTCCATGGGAGTTTTGCCATGGATCCCCCTCCGGCATGCCACAGTCCAGGTGTTAGTCCCCTTAAAACAACTTTTCCATCACTATTGTGGCCAGAAAGAGTCCCTGTGGGTTTTAAAATTTGCCTGCCTATTGAAGTCTATGGCGGTTCGCCCGGTTCGCCAGTTCGCAAACATTTGCGGAAGTTCGCGTCCACGAACGGAAAATTTTATGTTCGCGACATCTCTACTGAGGACATGGGTTTCTAGATGGCCGCTAGCACATCCGCAATACCCAATCCCCATAGCTCTCTGTGCTTTTATTGTGTAAAAAAAAAAAACTATTTGATACATATGCAAATTATTCTGAGAGGAGTCCTGTATGTGAGATGAGTCAGGGACAGGACTCATCTCAGGTTAATTTGCATATGTATCAAATTTTTTTTTTTACACAATAAAAGCACACAGAGCTATGGAGACTGGGTATTGCGCATGTGCTAGCGGCCATCTAGCAACCCATGTCCTCAGCCCTATACCCAAAGGCTGGTTTCACACGGGCGTTGCGGGAAAAGGTGCGGGTGCGTTGCGGGAACATGCGCGATTTTTCCGCGCGAGTGCAAAACATTGTAATGCGTTTTGCACTCGCGTGAGAAAAATCGTGCAAGTTTGGTACCCAAACCCGAACTTCTTCGCAGAAGTTCGGGCTTGGGATCGGTGTTCTGTAGATTGTATTATTTTCCCTTATAACACGGGTATAAGGAAAATAATAGCATTCTGAATAAAGTAAAATAGGGCTGGAGGGGTTAAAAAAATATTAATAATTCAACTCACCTTAATCCACTTGTTTGCGCAGCCCGGCTTCTCTTCTGTCTTCTTCTTTGCTGTGTATAGGAAAAGGACCTGTGGTGACGTCACTCCGGTCATCACATGGTCAATCACATGATCTTTTACCATGGTGATGGATCATGTGATGGACCATGTGATGACCGGAGTGACGTCACCACAGGTCCTTTTCCTGTACACAGCAAAGAAGAAAACAGAAGAGATGCTGGCTGCGCGAGCAAGTGGAATAATGTGAGTTAAATTATTATTATTTTTTTTAACCCCTGCAGCGCTATTGTACTATGCATTCTGTATTAAAAATGCTATTATTTTCCCTTATAACCATGTTTTATCCTCTGAAAATCCAGTTTATTTTGTATGCAAATGAGCCAGTAAGGTGCCAAGAGGGGCATCATTCTTGCAGGAAGGAGCCCAGGCATGCCTCCTGCCACAATGTGTCCACCCACCCCTCCTACATCACATTCAAGCCATAACTCTGCCCCCCTTTTCCCTGTTCCCAGCATGAGGGCGGGCTTGGGTACTACCAGGAGGCGTACCTGGGCTCTGCCACAGGTAGTATGGGGAAGGAAAGACAACCAAAGGGAACAACAACAAAACAACTACAGACTAGAACCCAAGCCTAGGGAATAAAGAGGTCTCCTCCTAGCAAACCCTGACTTTCTCCCTAAGCTGCTAACCACATGTGCAAGTCTCAAAAGTAGAAATACACATGCACGGGAACCTAAGACTGCTGACACACTGCACCAAACCCTCAGTTTAGGGAACAGGGAAAGAGGCAACCAGCTCCTTCCAACCTGAAGCAGCCAGTGTCTCCCTGAGGCCTAGTCAGGACAGACACAACAAGAAAAGGGAAAGGACTTAGCTTGAGAAGCAACTGGAACAGGAGAATCACCACAAAAGCAGAGCACTCCTCAGAAGAACTATTAGCCACAGGGACACCAGTGAAAGGCGGAACATATAAAGGGGCCACCTGACTGATAATGAACAACACCTGCGAAGGGGTGGAAAACTGTCAGCAACAATGAAAATAATAGAGATCTGTCAGATCGACTCCCGAGTCTTCCGTCTATCTGAACTTCTAAGGCCTCTTTCACACTTGCGTTGTCCGGATCCGGCGTGTACTCCACTTGCCGGAATTACACTCCGGATCCGGAAAAACGCAAGTGTACTGAAAGCATTTGAAGACGGAACCGTCTTCCAAATGCTTTCAGTGTTACTATGGCACCCAGGACGCTATTAAAGTCCTGGTTGCCATAGTAGGAGCGGGGAGCGGGGGAGCGGTATACTTACAGTCCGTGCGGCTCCCGGGGCGCTCCAGAATGACGTCAGAGCGCCCCATGCGCATGGATGACGTGATCCATGCGATCACGTGATCCATGCGCTTGGGGCGCCCTGACGTCACTCTGGAGCGCCCGGGGAGCCGCACGGACGGTAAGTACACTGCTCCCCCGCTCCCCGCTACACTTACCATGGCTGTCAGGACTTTAGCGTCCCGGCAGCCATGGTAACCACTCTGAAAAAGCTAAATGTCGGCTCCGGCAATGCGCCGAAACGACGTTTAGCTTAAGGCCGGATCCGGATCAATGCCTTCCAATGGGCATTAATTCCGGATCCGGCCTTGCGGCAAGTGTTCCGGATTTTTGGCCGGAGCAAAAAGCGCAGCATGCTGCGGTATTTTCTCCGGCCAACAAACGTTCCGTACCGGAACTGAAGACATCCTGATGCATCCTGAACGGATTACTCTCCATTCAGAATGCATTAGGATAATCCTGATCAGGATTCTTCCGGCATAGAGCCCCGACGACGGAACTCTATGCCGGAAGACAATAACGCAGGTGTGAAAGAGCCCTAAGATCTCTCCCAGAGTCGGCGGTGACAGGCTCCTTCCTGTAAGAGTGACGACCCTATGGGCACCTTACTGGCTCATTTGCATACCAAATAGACTGGATTTTTAGAAGATAGAAAACATCTATTGCTGAAACAAAGGCACATCTGGAAATAAGGTACTAAGTATTATTAGGCTATGGCTTTACTTCAATAGCGATTATCCTGGTGACAGATTTCCTTTAAAGGGGCAGAGCGCTGTGGATGACACTGTTAAGGGAGCGGAGTGCTGTGGAGGTCATAGTTCAGGGGGCAGGTAAAGTGGCCATTCAAGTACCCTCAAAAGACAGACTTAAAAATCTCTCCCCCAAGTCCTGCTAAGCCATGCCCACGACTCGGTTAGGCCATGCCCCCTCCCACTTTGCAGCTGACGGGGATTGAAAAAATGAAGGTAAAAATCGAATTATGTCAGCTGCAGGGGATCGAGGGAGGATGACTTTCTCCCTGCAGCTCATGCTCAGACAGCACAGTGCTGCTGTCTGAGAGTGAGCTGTTTAAAAGGACATCCCTGTGTCCGTCTAGGCCTTGCGCTGGACGGAGGACAGGGAGTCTGAAAGCCAGACTGTCCTGCCTAAATCCGGACCCCTGTCCACCCTAGGGGCCTGCTGCTGTGGGGGTCACAATTAAGGGGACGGTCCGCTATGTGGTCAGTTTTTAGGGGCAGATTGCTGTAGAGGCCACTGTTAAGGGGGCGAAGTGTTGTGGAAATCACTGTTAAGGAGATGGGGTACTGTGGAGGTCACTAATAAAGGGGCAGGTTGCTGTGGAGGTCACTGTTAAGGTTATAGGATGCTGTGGAGGTCTCTGTTAAGGGGGCAGGGAACGGTGGAGGTCACAGTTTAGCGGATGCTCCGCTATGGAGGTCAGTCTTTTTTGCGTTCCGTATATGCAACCATTCATTTCAATGGATCCGCAAAAAAAACAGAAGGTACTCCGTATGCCTTCCGTTTCCGTATTTCTGTGCCGTTCAAACATAGAACATGTCCTATTAGGGTCCATTCATACGTCCGTAGTGTTTTGCGGTCCGCATATTGTGGACCGCAAAACACTGACGACGCACATTGCCGGCACTTAATAGAGGATTCCTATTCTTGTCCGCAGCTCCAGAGAAGAATAGGACATGCTCTATTTATTTCCGGAGCCACGGACCGGAAGTTCAGGGCCGCGGACCAGAAATGCGGATGCAGACAGCACACTATATCTTTTATGGCCCCATTGGATATGAATGGGTCCGCACCCATTCTACGGACGTCTGAATGGACCCTTATTGCTTTCAAATAATGATCCGTGGCTCCATTCAAGTCAATGGGTCTGCAAAAAAAACTGAATGCATACGGAATACATCCACAATCTATTAAAAAATGTTATGCTCAGGCCAATTTTTTTATGTACTTACTATATGCTTCCGTTTCTGTTAGCGATCCGCAAAAAAACAGATCACAAATGGAAACCAGACGGAAAAATGGAACGGCAAAATGGAACGGAAACAGAAACACTACTAAAACCAAAAAAAAAGAAAAACTGATCCATTTAAAACGGACCGCAAAACCATATGGTTGTGTGCAGGAGGCCTTACTTTGTATTTTAAATGGGAGTCTATGGAATACATACACATGTGTATGGGCATTTCCAGTCTCAGGCCTCTTGCACATTTTTTTCCCGTTTCCGTTCCGTTTTTGCGGATTACGTTTGTGGTCCATATGCTGAAATGTACTCCGTATGCATTCCGTTTTTGTATTTCCGTATATCCGTTCAGCTGAAAGATAGAACTTGTCCTATTATTGCCCGCAAATAACGATCCGTGGTTCCATTTAAGTCAATGGATCCGCAAAAAATACAGAATGCATACGGAACACATCCGTATGTCATCCGTTTTTTGCGGATCCATGCCCACTTTGCCCATGGGTATACTGTTAAAACACATTACTGTACATTACATTAATGATAAAAAAAATTATGTTTCTGTTTGCGACCCGCAACCAACGGATCGCATATGGAAACCATACGGAGATGTTTTGCGGAACTACAAAACAGAAACACAACAGAAAAAATGGAACAACGGATCCGTGAAAAAGGACTGCAAAATACAGAAAAAGGCCTCTTGCACACGACCGTATGTATCTTGCGGTCTGCAAAAAAAGCATCCGCAAAAAGTTCCGTATTAGGCGGAATGGAACAGCTGGCCCCTAATAGAACAGTACTATCCTTGTCCATGATGCGGACAATAATACATGTTCAATTTTTTTTGCGGAACGGAAATACGAACATATAGAAATGGAATGCACACGGAGTACCTTCTGTTTTTTTTGCTGACCCATTAAAATAAATGGTTTCGCATATGGTCCGCAAAAAAAAACGGAACGGAAACAGAAAGAAAATATATTCGTGTGCAAGAGGCCAAAGCCATACAGTCGTGTGCAAGAGGCCTCAATGAATGTAATATTCAAGCAATTTGTGAATCTGCTGTGTGAAGCATGTAAAGACCAGTTATACTAGATTCTACTAACACAGCAGTTAAATGACTGACCATTAAATGACTTATGTGAACTTTTTGTTTCTCAGATTGTACCTCTCCACCAAAAGTGCCTACAGAAAACCCTAAAACACATGGAACCAGCAGTCATGAAAAGAGTAGTGATTCTGGTAGTCATCCAAGAAGCGGTCATTTGGACAATCCGAAAAGCAATAAAAATCCAAGTAGTGATTCTCATAACCATAAAAAGAGCACTGGCTCTATTGACCACACAAAGAGCAATGAGCCTAAGGACCATTCAAAGGGCAGTAAACACCATTCTCCTCATAGCTCTGAAGGCAATGGATTTTGTGTAGGAAAAGCCAGCGGGTTGTACCCTGTAGCAGGAAAAAGAAATGCCTTCTGGAATTGCTGGAAAGGTCTCACCTATCAGCAAGATTGTCCCGCTGGCTTGGTTTTCAGTATGAGCTGTCGATGTTGTAAGTAATAATACTAAATACTATCAAAAATGTAATAAATAAATATATTGTAATTGTTATGAATGAATTCCTAGCAGTTTGCAAAGAAAGTCCAGATGGGTGTTACCAGTTGGAGATGTGTCCCTGCATAGTCTGACACTACACAGTCAGTGCTGCCAGGGGGTGCAATTAGTTGCTAAACCAGACATGTCAGAAGAGGTTACAGATCCTCTTTAAATAATATAATTTTTTTTATCCTCAACAGCGGTGTAGACAAGTCACATCCACATTGTCAATGTTCTCCGAGGTTGTACGAGATGAAAAAATATGTATTTTCTTCTGAAAACAGTGTGACCTTTGACCATAGGCTTTCTCTTCTATTGAATTTCACATGATTGGGGATGAGTTGCACTAGGAAACATAACTGCAGCGCTTGAACAAATTCACAACTGTAGCGGTTGTATTTATGTTCGCACAAGTGTCTATCCTTCAAAGCATGTGAGATCACTTTACTCACCCATTATGTCTAAATACTCTGATAGTTGCTGGATGATTTCACATTTTTTATCTGATACCGCCCAGTGGTCTGATCTCAATAAATATAAAAATAAGCATGGGCCCATCTGGTCATAATAAACTGCCCACTAATTGTTACATAGTTAATAAGGTTGAAAAAGACACAGGTCCATCTATTACAACTTATAGTCCTATTGTGATGATTCAGAAGAAGGCTGTGCTCAGACAGTAAAGAGCCCCCTTCCCTGTTGATGGTAAAACCTTCTTTCCTCTAGTAGAGGAGTCATAACTGTGGAGATAGCACCAGCCACTACATGCCATCTGTAAATGGCCATTCTCATTGATAGTGACTTGATAACAGTAAAATACTTGACAAGGTAAGATGAGTAATCAACTCCTGCTCGACATCTGCCATACCTATACAGCACTTGTCAGGTTGTTAAATATGGCACACGCTCAGAAGCTGAACGGGAGCCATAACCAGCAGGTGCCTGCTATTTTAGGCCTAGTTCACTTCCAGCGCCGATTCTAAATGTAAGACAGCTTCCGAGCTGTCTTTCATTTTGGCCATTTTCGATGCCTAAAACCAGGTGTAGAAAGTGATGAATGAGACAGGCCTACTGGTCCGTCCCCTTCCCCGCCCACACCACGCCCACTTTTTTAGACCTGGCATGAGCGGGGAATAAGTCTCAAATTCTGCCGCACTATGCATGCAACAGAATCTGCACCATATATACACCACAAAAGTGGCATATATCTGGTCATAAATGACCCCCAGAGTTTTTTTCTACAGTTCCAGAATTAAACATTCATGATGAATTCTTTGCAGTATATGTCTAATTGTTTGTTTGTTTTTCCACAGGTATGACTCCCGCTCCTCCAGCTAAGGGCAGTAGCAGTAAAGATGGCAAAAGCTTCTGTGTTGGTAAAGCGAGTGGTCTTTACCCAGTTGCTGCGAATAAAAATGCCTTTTGGAACTGCTGGAAAGGCCTCACCTACCAGCAAGACTGTCCCACTGGCCTAATTTTTGATCAGAGCTGTCAGTGCTGTAAGTGTCTTTGAAATCATTTATATTATATAGACTGTAATTGGATTAATTGTAGTGACTTACCTAGTATAATTATTATATGAAAACTAGTAGTCAGCCTAGACTGACAGATTGCAAAACTAAAGCCATATGGGGTCATTTAATAAGACCTGCGTTTTAGATGCCAGTCTTAATAACCCTGTGCTCTACATAACTTAGACTCTGGATGTGCGACTTGCTTAAAACTACGCCAACCCCCTAGCACATAAACAGGCATAGAAAAAGATAAATGAGACGGATCGAAACAAGCGCTGTTTTGGCCATATTGTGGCCATAGCTTGCCTTTTGATGACTGTTAAGTGAGCCTGGTCCTTGTGTAAGAGCATCAATTAGTCTTATCAACAGGTGTGTTTGCTGACACTTCCTTGAACTAGCGGATGCAGTATAGAGGCAAAATACACAGTTCTTGAATCAAACAGCGGTGTTTATTCACACATTGGTGAATAACAAAATGCAGATAAGGTGTATCACAAAATGCAGATGGCTTGGTGTTTGTTCATATGCAAGGAAAGTCCATAAACAATAAAAGTCATCTTTTCTCCTGGGTGTTAATTCACACCCTGTTAGCAGTTTAGCCTCATCAAGTCCTTAGGCGGCCTGTTCGCCTTTAGAGAGGCCTGAGTCCTCCAGCCTGGGTCAGAGCTCAAATCACAGCACAGCCCTCAGTTCACAGCACACAGACTCCTGAGCTCCACTGTCAGAAGGAGGTAAATCCACCAAACCTGGCAGTGCTGGCTGGTTTTTAAGCCTGGCAAAACCCGGCCTCGAATATGGGGAGTAGTCACCCACCCAGCACTTTGACTACTCCCAGTAAGAGCCGTCCCGAATCAGCTATAACAGCCATGCTAAATCTCACGGTGTCAATTAGCAATAGCTGCTGCTGACACATAAAATACCGGCTCTTACTTTACCGAGGCCAAGAACCTTCCATCCACGATGATTCCAGCTACCTTCTTACAGTAGCTACTTTTTAGGAGAGTATTCTCATTATTAATTGTCAATGTAGGATTGGCACACTCAAAACATGCGGAGCCCCACGGAGTTGAAACAATTTATTATAACTACGTTTGATAAAATATGATAAAATACAATAAAATGCATAAAATAAATTAAACAATGGTAGTAGTTTTGTAATATTCGAATCAACTTATTGCAGACAAAGTATCTTGGATGTTCTCAATAGTGGATGGGTCTGCAATAACACACAATAGATGCTTAACTGCAGATCCTGACAACAGGGTGTTGTCTTGCAAATAAAACGCACTCTAGGTCACTACAGTCCATATGTATACAAGTCACAAATATCCAGGAGGTTGCATCAAACTCCGGTTATATTCATATGCAAGAAAAACGCACTGAGAGACTCTACATGCAGAAAAGCGCATACAGTGATTTCCTATGCAGGCACTATATTCCTATCTCTGTATATCTACAGTTTCTGCAATCCATGCGTTCCAAGGTTGTTATAGGAGTTTTTCATAAGAATTTTCTGCATGCATTTATATTTGTATTTTTCTCAAGAATTCTATTCAGGAGGATCCTCAAAGAAGTTATTCCACACAAAGTCCCGATTGCAATATTCACATATGAACGCTATATTGTTGTTTCGTTATAAATGTAAGTTTGTAACGATAACCCACACTTGTGGGCTTACCTGGCCTTTTTATTCAGCTGTTTTTTTCTGGGTGATTGTCACCCAGAAAAAAACAGCTGAATAAAAAGGCCAGGTAAGCCCACAAGTGTGGGTTATCGTTACAAACTTACATTTATAACGAAACAACAATATAGCGTTCATATGTGAATATTGCAATCGGGACTTTGTGTGGAATAACTTCTTTGAGGATCCTCCTGAATAGAATTCTTGAGAAAAATACAAATATAAATGCATGCAGAAAATTCTTATGAAAAACTCCTATAACAACCTTGGAACGCATGGATTGCAGAAACTGTAGATATACAGAGATAGGAATATAGTGCCTGCATAGGAAATCACTGTATGCGCTTTTCTGCATGTAGAGTCTCTCAGTGCGTTTTTCTTGCATATGAATATAACCGGAGTTTGATGCAACCTCCTGGATATTTGTGACTTGTATACATATGGACTGTAGTGACCTAGAGTGCGTTTTATTTGCAAGACAACACCCTGTTGTCAGGATCTGCAGTTAAGCATCTATTGTGTGTTATTGCAGACCCATCCACTATTGAGAACATCCAAGATACTTTGTCTGCAATAAGTTGATTCGAATATTACAAAACTACTACCATTGTTTAATTTATTTTATGCATTTTATTGTATTTTATCATATTTTATCAAACGTAGTTATAATAAATTGTTTCAACTCCGTGGGGCTCCGCATGTTTTGAGTGTGCCAATCCTACATTGACAGTTATACAATTTGAAGGGTGAATTCATCAGATTGTGCACCTCTTATGGTTGTGGGACTAGTGAGCTATTTCCAATATATTTACTAAGTTTTATTCTCATTATTAAATGGAGTGTCAGAACTATAAAAATGAACCCTAACAAACGTTTGTTTTGATCAACTTTAGTCTAATGTGTGTAGATGTGTATAGCCACCTTTACACTGTCAGCATTTAAAAAATGTACTGTCCCTATATACTGTATAGTAGCTTCCCCCTGCCTCCCTGCACTTCCTGTAGTGAGCACTTACTGCTAGGTCAGGCATCGCTCCCGACGGCTGGTTCATTAGTCAGCACGCCGGGGGTGAAGGGGGAAAGTTCACTGACAGCGCCGGCCACACTGGTCAGTGAGCATATACATAGTTTAGAAGCCTATATTTAATAAGGGGGGAAGTGTATTTTTAATTTAAACCTATCAGGCTCCTGTCTCCAACAGTCTGTGAGGGAGCTAAGGAGGCTTGTCCCTGTTGTGGCCTGCTATTGGCTGCTTTACCTCGTCACTGGAGACGGAGGATGTATACGAGGGGCCTGGTCACTGGGGGGATCTTTTAGACTTCGGATAAAAAGTGTAACTGCCGTTTAATTTTTTGCGCTAATGTGTAGGGACAGTGACAAATGAGCGTTGCTAACTGAGTGAAAGAGAGCACTCCTTTTACATCGTCAT
The DNA here is from genome assembly GCF_905171765.1 of Bufo bufo. NCBI lineage: Eukaryota > Metazoa > Chordata > Amphibia > Anura > Bufonidae > Bufo > Bufo bufo. The sequence goes on along the minus strand of NC_053391.1, from coordinate 258,575,661 downwards.
CAGCTGATTCCTCATAGATTGCTACAGAACCTGTTCAACCCAAAATCCGTAATATCGGACCGCTATTTCACACCAATTACAGAATCAAGGACGAATGAATTTACTCATGTATAAATAAACGTGAACACCCCAAAATCAGTAGCATCATGCCGCAATTTCACCCTAATTACAGAATTAAGGATTAAAGGATTTACTTTTGTATAAAAGAATGTAAACATCCAGTGTCGGGGTGAGGGGGGCAGCCAATGGCAGGCGGGGACCGGAACGAGCCTTCCTAGCATCGGGGAGCAGGGTAAGTATATTCCGTGTGAGGGGCCCAGCACATGGGGGGGGGGCTATTTATGACATTGGATAACTCCTTTAATGTAATTACTTATGTAAAATAACAATGTAAACCCCACAAAATCATTAATATCAGAACGCAATTTCACCCTAATTACAGAATCAAGGATTAACAGAATTATTTATGTATAAAGTAGTATTAGAACACTTTTTAACCCCAATAAGTGCAGCAAGGTGTAATAGAATAGCTCCTATTAGCCAAGCTTTACACTGTTCTATTGGCCACTGCACTCTTTTACACTATCTCAGTGCTGTCCCTGAACTGTTGAAAACTAATATTTTTAAAATAAAGTCTTTGCTAATCACTGTCCCTAGCACTTGTAACATCTGTTCCTATGTACAGTTCACTGGAAAATGGCGGAGACCGGGCAGGATGAGGCTTTTTATAGGGCTGTGACATCGTAGGGGCTGGCTATCTGCTGATTGGCTGGATGCACGGCATTATGGGTGATCCCTCATTCCCAGTCTTCTTAGTTTCACTTTGTAACATGTACAGCAGCCAATTTAGAGAACATCCAATTCGTTAACAAGAATCGCCAGGAAATTCGGATTCGTGACAAATCAAATTTTTCCTAAAATTGGGATAGAATTCCACTTCGTCAACTTCGATTTTCTGAACACTAATCATGACGTACTTGTCAATTTGCGGGAAGTCACTTCCTGCTGTCAGGTAGTAGTACGTCAAATATCGGGAAGGGGTTAAAACACAAAATGTGCACAACAGGCGCAAATGCCTCCAAAACAAGCACAAAATCAGTTGGTTAATGAGACTTAAATAATAAGACAGTGGGAAACAGGCTTTTTACTCATGAAAACAGGTGCAGACACTATAGTAAATGTGCCACTGTGGTCAAAAGACCAGTGAGGTAACCTGAGTACTTACTGATTATGTCCAACACAATTGTATGGCTTTTTAAAGTATAACAGAACTTTATTGCAGTGACCCGTGTGCTTGTCTCAGTTTGATATAATGAGAGGTTTCCTCTGTCTATGCTGTGTTTCAGTTTTTCTTTGTTTTTCTATATGAATAGCAGCCATTTTAGTTCAATAAAAATAATCATTTACCTCTAATGCATCATTATATGTTGTGAGTACTTATATTATTTTACATATCTGTTATTAAAGGGGTTTTCCGAGATTTTAACACTGTTGACTGGAGATGCAAAGTTTTGAAAAACTCGATTCGGCAGATTCGGCAAATTTGATTTGTTGCGAATAGCTATAAATCAGTTATACCCAGGCCACTCTGCCTAATCATATTCTTCACACTTGTAGGCCCAATTTCAGTGTAAAGTCTTGGAAGTTAACCCTTTCCCAACTGCCGACAGTAAATTTACGTTGGCAGCCGGCCATGGTCATCTGGGTTTGCTCCGGCTCCCCCCCGGCGGGGATCGGGGGAGCCAAAGCATGTATGCAGCAGCCCCTTTCCTCCTGTGACAAGCAATAAAACAATAAAATTGAGGGATCCACAACAGAGATGACCATAACCCCAAAATCTCTAAAAAAAACTTTAAAGGGATTGTGCAGACAGTATATAGTGATGACCTATCTTTAGGACAGGTCATCAATATCTGATCGTCGGGGATCCTACACCTGGCACCCCCACTGCTCAGCTGTTTCAAGAGGGGGCAGCGTTCCATGCGAGCGCTGCTTTCTCTTCATTACACTTGCATTGTAATTACAAGTACTCGCTCCATTCAATAGCTATAGATATTCACTATATACTACCAGCATACCCCTTTAATTCATTTGAACAGAACATATAGTAATGGGTCCTGATTATTTACAATGCTGAAAATTAACCACTTTTTTCTTTTCTCAAATGTTTAACAGGTTCTACTTCAAGTCACCATGAGATTAATAATCCAAAAAGCAAGCCTAAGAGCCACCCTTCTGATCATCCTGAGAGCATTCCATCTCATAACATACCAAGCAGTAATTCCAAGAACAGTCACCATGAGAATATCCCCACTCATAGCATCCCTAAAATCAATCCCACTGGCAGCAGCCACAAAACCAGCCATCAAAACAGCCCACACAGTAATCCATCTGGCCCAAACCACAAGATCAGTCATCCTGAGAGCATCCCCTCTCATAACAACCCAAAGACTAGTCCATCAGGCAACAGACCACAGACCTCTCATCATGAGACTGTACCTAGTCATAAAAGTTCAAGTAGCAAGCCCAAGACCAATGACCATGAGAACATTCCCTCTCATAGCAAACCTAGGATGCATCCCACTGGAAATACCCCAAAAAGCACTCACCACGACAGTGTTCCCTCTCATAGCAACCATAAGAGCAGTCCATATAGAACAAGCCATGAAAACATTCCCTCTCACAGCACCCCTAGGAACAGTCCCTCAGGCAACATCCCTAAGACCTCTCATCATGAGACCATTCCCTCTCATAGCAGCCCTAGTAGCAACCCCAAGACCAATCCCCATGAACACATTCCCTCTCACAGAACCCCCAAGACCATTCCCTCAGGCAACATCCCTAAGACCAGTCATCATGAGAGCATTCCCTCACATAGCAACCCAAGCCACAACCCCAAGACTCACCATGATAATATTCCCTCTCATAGCAGCCCTAGGACCAGTCCCTCTAGAAGCATACCCAGAAATCATGATAAAATTCCCACTCATAGCAGCCCAAGCCACAACCCCAAAACCACTCACCATGATACCATTCCCTCACATAGCAGCCCAAGCCACAACCCCAAGTCCACTCACCATGAAAACATTCCCTCTCACAGCACCCCCAAGACCAGTCCCTCAGGCAACATCCCTAAGACATCTCATCATGAGACCACTCCCTCTCATAGCCACCCAAGCAGCAACCCCAAGACCACTCACCATGAAAACATTCCCTCACATAGTAGCCCAAGCCACAACCCTAAGTCTCACCATGATAATATTCCCTCTCATAGCAGCCCTAAGACCAGTCCCTCTAGAAGCATACCCATAAATCATGATAAAATTCCCACTCATAGCATCCCAAGCAACAACCCCAAGACCACTCACCGTGAAAATATCCCCTCTCATAGCATCCCCAAGACCAGTCCCTCAGGCAACATCCCTAAGACCAGTCATCATGAGAGCATTCCCTCACATAGCAACCCAAGCCACAACCCGAAGACCGCTCACCATGAAAACATTCCCTCTCATAGCAGCCCAAGTCACAACCCCAAAGCCACTCACCATGATACCATTCCCTCACATAGCAGCCCAAGCCACAACCCCAAAACCACTCACCATGAAAACATTCCCTCTCACAGCACCCCCAAGACCAGTCCCTCTAGAAGCATACCCATTAATCATGATAAAATTCCCACTCATAGCAGCCCAAGCAGCAACCCCAAGACCAGTCACCATGAGACCATTCCCTCACATAGCACCCCCAAGCCCAGTCCCTCAGGCAACATCCCTAAGACCTCTCATCATGAGACCATTCCCTCTCATAGCAGCCCAAGCCACAACTCCAAGACTCACCATGAGAACATTCCCTCTCACAGCACCCCTAAGACCAGTCCCTCAGGCAACATCCCTAAGACCTCTCATCATGAGACCATTCCCTCTCATAGCAGCCCCAGCAGCAACCCCAAGACCAATCACCATGAACACATTCCCTCTCACAGCACCCCCAAGACCAGTCCCTCAGGTAACATCCCTAAGACCACTCATCATGAGACCATTCCCTCACATAGCAGTCCAAGCAGCAACCCCAAGCCCACTCACCATGATAATATTCCCTCTCATAGCAGCTCCAAGACCAATCCCTCTAAAAGCATACCCATTCATCATAATAAAATTCCCTCTCATAGCAGCCCAAGCAGGAACCCCAAGACCAGTCCCTCTAGAAGTATACCTATTCATCATGATAAAATTTCCTCTCATAGCAGCCCAAGCAGCAACCCCAAGACTCACCATGAGAACATTCCCTCTCACAGCACCCCTAAGACCAGTCCCTCAGGCAACATCCCTAAGACCTCTCATCATGAGACCATTCACTCTCATAGCAGCCCCAGCAGCAACCCCAAGACCAATCACCATGAACACATTCCCTCTCACAGCACCCCCAAGACCAATCCCTCAGGAAACATCCCCAAGACCACTCACCATGTTAAAATTCCCTCTCATATCAGCCCCAAGACCAGTCCCTCTAGTAACATCCCTAAGACTACTCATCATGAGAGCATTCCCTCTCATAAAAGGCCAAGCAGCAACCCCAAGACTACTAACCATGAGAAAATTCCCTCTCATAGCAGCCCTAAGACTAGTCCCTCTGGCAACATCCCTAAGACCAGTCATCATGAAAATATTCCCTCTCATAGAAGCCGTACAACCAGTCACTCTGGACACAGCACCAAAACCAGTCAGCATGACAATGTTCCCTCTGGTAACAACCCTAAGAGCAGTCCATCTAAAACCATGCCCAAGACCACTCATCATGACAATATTCCCTCAAGAGGTAGCCACTCACATACAATTCCTAAAATTCATTCCTCTGATTTTTGCGTTGGTAAAGCCACTGGTCTCTACCCAGTAGCTGGGGACAAAAAGGCATTCTGGAACTGCTTTAAAGGCCTCACCTACAAAGAATTTTGCCCATCACACTTAGTTTTCGACCTGAGTTGTCAGTGCTGTAAGTATTCATGTTATTTGTTGTAAATATACATAGACTTTTAACATCACATAATTTCTGTATTACTTTTGAAAATACACTACTGTACATTTACTGGCAAAGTACAGCAAGATTTACCTGTCACATTTAAACCTGTTATTATTGTAAAGATATAATTTTTCTTTCTGTTCTTTTGATCCATCAGAAGAGCAGAATAATTTTTTAAAAACTGATCCGTTATTTTGGATATCAGTTATGATCATTTTGCATCAGTCTGTGCCACTTCTGTCAGAGATTAGTTATTTATGATAGGCGAAAAAGTCCTGCATTCAGTAATAAGTAATAATAAGTTCACACTTCAGTTATATGGTCAGTTATTTTCAACAGTTAGGGCTTATGCACACGACCGTTGGCTGTTTTGCTGTCTGCAAATTGCAGATCCCCAAAACACAGGACCGGCCCCTAATAGAACAGGCTTATCCTTGTCCTTAATGCAGACAAGAATAGGACATGTTCTAAAATTTTGCGGATGGCACAGAATAGACTTTTGAAGCCCCCATGAAGTGAATGGGTCTGCATCCGACCTGCAAAAAATGCAGATCGGATGCAGACCCAAACCATAGTCATGTACGTGATCCCTTATTGTCACGGCCTATGGTGTGCGCTGTGACACTGTTGCTACACTTGCGGTTGCCCACGGCAATGTGTTGCTGTGTGTGCATGCGGTGGCAGTGTCTTGGCCTTCTGGGTGATTGCCGGGACATGGTTGCCACGCATACTGTTGCCGATGGCAACATGTGGTTTTGTTTGCTTGTGTGTGCACTTCCCCTTTAAGTGGCTTCTTTCCTTTGTCTGGTGTTGGAAGGGTTAACTCCCCTCCTAGTGTTTTGTTAAGGCCTATTGCACACGGACGTTTTTTTTCCCCGTTTACTGGACGTTTTTTGCGTTCCGTATACGGTCCGTTTACGGAACCATTCATTTCAATGGGTCCGCAAAAAAAACGGAATGTACTCCGTATGCATTCCGTTTCCGTATTTCCGTTTTTCCATTCCGTTTTAACATAGAACATGTCCTATTATTGCCCGCAAATCACAGTCCGTGGCTCCATTCAAGTCAATGGGTCCGCAAAAAAACGGAACACATACGGAAATGCATCCGTATGTCTTCCGTTTCCGTTCCGTTTTTTGCTGAACCATCTATTGAAAATGTTATGCCCAGCCCAATTTTATCTATGTAATTACTGTATACTGTATATGCCATACGGAAAAACGGAACGGAAAAACGGAACAGAAACGGAAACACAACGGAAACAAAAAACGGAACAACGGATCCGTGAAAAACAGATCGCAAAACACTGAAAAAGCCATACGGTCGTGTGCAATAGGCCTAACACTGGGTTTATGTGTGTGTGGGTGTGGCTGCTTGGGCTATTTAGCCTCTGCTGGATGCCTGAAGCTGGGGGGTACTCCAGCCATGCTGTATGCTGGAGCTATCCTCCTGGTCTTCATATTCCATCTGTGCAGTGAGGGCCACCCTTGTAGTCATAGATGTTTGATGTTCTTATGGTGTCTCACGTTTAATGCAGCTATGGGGGTCCTGTGTTCCTGTGTGGTTGTGGTGTGTGCTGTGTCCTTTTAATGTCGGTGTGCACACCAGCACTTGTGCACGGGTTCCAGTCAGTGTGTCTGTGGCAGGTAAGTGTGTTACTGGTTTCACTTACCTGCCATCTCCTTATAGCTGTATGTGTTCCCCTCTCCTTGCAGCTAGGCCTTTAGAGACTCCTGTTCCTCTGTGTTGTGGAGGAACAGGTCGTCTTTACCTTGCTCCTAGTCCAGGGATTTCTTGAGGGTTAGTAGGGCCCCGAGGTTCCGGAGTATGAGCCCTCCTACCATCTGGGTTGGCTCATACGGTTAGGAGGTGACCTGCTCCCTGATCCCGGCATCCTGGCCTAGCAGCTACCCTTTATCCCTTTGATACCGCACGGTGGGGGGTTTCCCCCACTCCCCGCCGTGAGAGTTATGTACCCTCAGTAATATGCCCAGCTGTGCCCCCAGTAATATGCCCACATTAAGCCACCCAGTAAAATTCCCACATTGTGCCCCTCAGTAATATGCCCACATTGTGCCCCCAGTAAAATGCCCACATTGTGCCCCCCAGTAATATACCCACATTTTGCCACCCATTAATATGCCCACATTGTGCCCCTCAGTAATATGCCCACATTGTGCCCCAGTAATGTGTCCAAGTTATGTGCCCCTCACAGAATGTAAAAAAAAATAAACACCACATACTTACCTTCTTCCTAGCAGCAGCAGCAGGACATCGGTTGCTCTAGTCTGTGAAGGAGGCTGAGCCGAGGCTAATTGCCAGCCAGCCTTCCCCCCCCCCCCCCCCCCCTGCACAGACTAGAGGTGTGGAGAGTCGGCAGGGGAGCCGGAATGATGAAGCAGGGAGCTGATGCTGGCTCTTTGCTTCATTATTGTAACTGTCTCTGCTTCGTATGGATGCAGAGACAGCTGCCAGAAATCGGGACATACCTCCCCGTACCAGGACAGCGGGACAGCCACTGAAATCCGGAACTGTCCTGCTGGATCCGGGACGGTTGGGAAGTATGCAGTAGTGATTTCCCCAATGTTCACACATAGTAGAATAGACCCTTAGTTCCCCTTCAACAGTAGGTATGCCCCCCCTAGTACTCCCATATGGTAGAATGCCCCCTTAGTGCTCCCACACAGTAGTTTTGTCCCATTTGTGCTCAAACACAGTACAATTTTCCTTTAGTGCTGCCACATAGTACTTATGCCCCCATTACAGTGGTGCTGCCTCCTTGGTGACCAGTGGCCACCTTAAACTAATGAAGCTACTGTAGCTTTAACTAAAAAAAAGGAATACTCTCCACCATTGAACAGAGGATATCATGCTCTCCCCAGAAGCAGGTATGTTGCAGTGACATAATCCCCCCTGCTGAGCTGAGCAGGAGAGTGCACAGGTTGGGAGATGATCTCTGGTCTGTTCGCTCTCCTTCTCAGCCCAGGAAGCCTGTCACTGCATTGCACCTGCTGCTGGGGAGAGCACGGACCAGCGAATGGTGAAGCAGGGAGCTAATGGCTACCTACTTCACCTTGCATTCAACTGTATCTGCATCCTCAAGACAAAGATGAAATCCACATGCCACAGCCTTCCAGAAACTGCTAGACAGCCTGAGAAATCCAGGACTGTTCCGCCTGATCTGGAATGGTAGAGAAAGCGGGTGCTGGCTGTTGGACAGCTGACAAATGCCTGTAGAAAGGTGGCTTTAGTAGCAGCCCAGGCCTAATGAAGGCCTACAGGCCTGCCATGCTAGTCCTCTTATTACAATGCTAAAATCACAATACATTGCTGTTCAGAAGTTTTGCAGTGTATTGTGAGGCCATCAAGTAGTCACAGTTTAAAGGGGACTAAAAAAATAAAAATAAATAGTTTTTAGAAATATAAACTAGCTAGAAAAAGTACCTGTGGCCACCCAAGTATGTTGGTCTGTCTGTTTGTTTGTTGGATTTGTTCCAATGGTGCCCGGGAGGCCAATCCATCCCCTTATATTTTTTTTACGCAGCAGTTAAACACTGTTTATTTTATTTTTAACTGTCCCCCATAACAGTGACCTCCACAGCGCCCCACCCCCTTAACATGCGTTACAACAATGAAGAACAATGGCTGAGTTGTTATGGAAGCCTGGTGTAAAACTGTGTGTACGTCAGTCAGGAAAAGACTGAAGGTCCTGAGAGCTTCACAGGTCATGTGATAGTTCCATATTTGCAGTTTTTGGGAATATGTCAAGAACGGTACGTCCTTAACAGTTGCAGTATCGTGCTAAGGGGGAGGAGGGGGGAGGTCCACCCCAGCTGCCTGCTCTCAGAGGGGTCCCAGAGTCCAGAAGCAATGAGGGCTTCCATCAATACAGATGGAAGCGCTCATTGCTGGAGCGCTGGGAAGCTGCGGTCCTGTCACCCAGCAACCTGCGCTCCATCTCTACTGCACTGAATGATGAAGCAGGGAGACTTCTCCTTGCTCCAGCATTCAGCCTGCAGGCACATATCGTGCTGCCGGCCTGTGTGGGAGGAGTCTGCAGCTCGGGCATCTGCCTGTGCTCCTCCCACACAGTGCCGCAAAGCGATCTTAGTCTGCAGGGGAAGAGCTGGATCTGAGCTTCAGGAATGGTACAAGGCGAGTAGTTACTGTTTTTTTTTGTTTGTTTTTTAACACAGAGGGGGCTCAGAGAACTTTACTACTGTGAACGGGGAACAATAGGCATTTCTACTATGGAGAGGACACAAAGGTCATTACTACTACAAAGGGGACACAGAGGGCATTGCCACTACAAAGTGGCACAGAGGGCATTACTACTATTAAGGGGGCACAATGGTCATTACTATTGTGAATAGGACACAATGGGCATTACTACTGTGAAGGGTACACAATGCATATTACTACTACGAAGGGGGCACAATGGGCATTATTACTATAAAGGGGGCACAATGGGCATTATTACTATAAAGGGGTCGCAATGGGCATTACTACTATGAAGGGTGCATAATGAGCATTACTACTATGAAAGGGGCACAATGGGCATTACTGCTATGAAGGGGGCACAATGGGAATTACTACTATGAAGTGGGCACATAGGGCATTACTACTGTGAAGTGGGTACAGAGGGCATTACTCCTGTGAAGGGTGTGGGCATAACTGATATGGGACACAGAGTGGGCATTATTACTGTGAAGGGGGCAGAATGGGCATTACTACTGTGAAGGGGCACAGAGGGCATTACTATTGTTATGGGGGCACAGCGAGGGCATAATTACTCTGAAGGGCCACAGAGAGGGCGTTACAACTGTGAAAGGGTCACATATAGGGCATTACTACTGTGAAAGTGCCACAGAGAGGGCATAACTACTGTGAGTGGGGCTCAAAGAGGCCATAAATACTGTGAAGGGGGCACAATAAAGGGATAAGTACGTTAAGGGGACAGAATGTTGGCATAACTACTGTGAACGTTGTACAGTAAGGGCATAAATACACAATATGGGCATAACTACCGTACAATGAGGGAAATACTACTGTGAGGTGGTACAATTTTTTGGGGGGAAGAAGTGCCAGAGGAAGGACCCTCCCCAGGTGCCAAACTCCCTAGGCACGCCACTGCACAGCTGAGACTTTTATGAAAAGCTTCCTAGACACCTGATGTACCTATGTGCTAAATTTGGTGTCCAATGCTTCAGGTAGATGCCTATAGAGGACAGATGGACAGACACACAAACAGACATTTATTTTTATATAGTGTGGGGTTTTGCTCTGGTGGATGGTGGATAGGGTAAGCGGGCGCAGTACAGAAGCAAAATACAAGTTCTTAACTCAAAACATCAGTGTTTATTCACACTTGAGGCAATTGAACAAAACAGCACGCAACTTTGGAGTCTTGGTATTAATTCATACACAATGGAAAGTTCATATAACACAAGTCACCTTGCTGGCAGTTCTGCCTCCAGTAGTTTACAGCATGCTTTATGGGGCCTGTTTCCCCAGTGTGAGACTCTCAGCCCTCTAGCACGGCACAAAGCCTCAGATCCCAAAAACAGAGACTTCTCTGCTGAGTCCAGCTGCCTATTTAAGGATAGCCAGGTGCTGCCAAAACCCAGACCGGCACTTAGGCTGGGTTCACACTTGAGCGTTTTACAGCGCGTTCAAACGCGCTGTAAAACGCTCAACACATGAAAACCAATGCTTCCCTATGGCCCTGGTTCTCACTTGAGCGTTTTACAGCGCGTTTGAACGCGCTGAAAAACGCCATACGCTCAAACAAGTTCTTGAGCTTCTTTGGGGCGTTTTGACGCGCGTTTGTGGCCATAGGACACTGCAGTCAATCACACAAACGCGCATAAAAACGCGCGACAAAAACGCGCCTTAAACGCGCATATAAAATACACTCAGGTCTGAACCCAGCCTCAAACTCCGGTCTGATAGTTGACCTCACCTGGCTGGAAACCAGCGCAGCCACACATGCTGGGAGGAAAATACCTACCTTGCAGACACGACCCCTCACTGTGTCACAATAGATATTAAAATATTTAAACAAGTCTGAAATATTTTTATTTTCAGTGATACCACTTTGGAGTGTGTATGCCTTTTTGATAATTTTTATAAAAAAAATTGGGGGTGGAAAAGCAATGGAAAAAAGGAGAATTAATATTTTTATTCCATTGAACCATTCATTGTATGGGATAAGTATATTTATATTTTAATAGTCAGGCATATTGGGTGCGGTGGTTCAAATTATCTTAATTTTTTTTATAGGACAAGTGATTAGAATTTTTTTAAAATATTTTTAAAAACTGTTTTTTTTTACACTTAAATTAAGTCCCCTTGAACAGGTGATTGCTTGTCCCATAGACTGCAATGAATTACCATTGTGGCCTATGGGACATTCAGTATGTTCCTATGGAGCCCACTGCAGGGCTCCATAGGAACTATCGCTGTGGTAGCCTCCGATTCTTTAGAGGGACCAAGGCTACCACAGGGAACAAATGGCTCCCCCGATCGCCATGCGGGGGAGCCATTTGGGCCCAGGAAGTGAAGTGCACTAAGAGAAAGCAGCCTCAGATGGCATGGTCACAATTGACCATGACATATGAGGGGTTAAATGTCTGTGATCTGCATTAACACAGAGAACAGACATTAGCCCCGAGTACAGCAGAAACCCGTCATCTATGGCGCCCACTGCACTCACTTCTTTAAAGATCTGACCTGCACCGTACATGTTCGGCAGAGGTCAGGAAAAGGATAATGTATTCTTTAACATTTACAGTGTAATATGCAAGCAGCATGTTGTAGACCAGAATAAGCTGAGTAGATTGATATATAATTTTGAGAGAAAAAAATCTGTAAAACGTGTAATTTATACATTTTAATCTCAGTTTTACATGGGTGCCATATCATCAGTGATTAAAAGCAGTAGGTATACAGAGATAGCTGTCAATCACTGCTAAGATGGCCTTCCTGCAGAACTGAAGGAAAAAATAGCAGAAATATGCTATAAATGTATAAATTAAAAGTTTTGCTGAATCTTTTCCCACAAAACTATATATTAGAGATAAGTGAATCAATTCTATCCAAATTGGATTAGTTACAAAGTTAACATAAATTGATCTGCCAAACGAATCCAAAGTTTTTGTAATTCACTTCAGACAAATCACGCAAAAACGGCACTCAGCACCATTTTACTGTGATAATTGTTGGGTAAAATGACAGGAAGGAAGAAAATGGAGTCTCCCCTGCCCCTGGGGGAGAGGGAGGGACAGAGTGGGGAGTTCTTGACCTGATTGGCAGTCTGTTCAGCCAATCAGGGGCAGAATTCTGTCTGGTTCTAATGCTGAATACCATTCTGTGTTTCACTTGCAACCTGAGAGCCTGTGTCGTGACTGTGTCTGCGTAAAAAAGGAATTGCAAAGCATTCACAATCCCGTAATCAAGGTGTACAACTAACACACATGAGCATACATTCTGCTGCAAACACTGAGCCCCCTTTTTTTTTTCAAAAAACCTCAATTTACACTTTGTAATTGGCCATTTTCAGCATTGTATTAATGCCAGATACCGTTCACTTATAGCAAAGACATTTTACTGAAATAAAGCCATTAGAGAGTTCTGAGTCCTAAGAGTAACTTAAGCAGGGAGGAATCATGACTTCAGATGGAAAAAAAGACGAATATTCAAAAAACTAATATATTCGATATAGTGCTATATATTAGTTTTTTCGAATATTCGTAATATTCTAAAACAAGAATATATAGCAATATAGCGAATATTCGAAAAAAACAAAAAAACAAATGTAAAACAATTTAGCTAATATAGTGTCTTTTTTTTTTATAGTTGTCATTTTTTTCCAATCTGAACTTCAGATGAGAAAAAAATTACAACTATTAGACTAAGAAGATTATAGCACTATATTAGCTAAATTGCTCTATATTCGTTTTTTCGAATATTCGCTATATATATATTCCTGTTTTTGAATATTACAAATATTCTAAAAAACTAATTTTTTTATCTGTGCAGTTGTTCCACTTTGGCATACTCTTCCCCGACAAGCGTCCCTGTCACCATGGGAACGCCTGGGGGTTAGAATATACCATCGGATCTGAGTTTTCACAATCTTATTGATTCTCATTCCGAAAATTCTCATTCCGAAAATTCTCATTCCGAAAATTCGCAATCAACACTACTCCTAAGGCCTCATGCACACGACCGTTGTGTGCATCCGCAGCCGTTGTTCCGTTTTTTTTCGCGGACCCATTGACTTTCAATGGGTCCGTGGAAAAATTGGAAAATGCACCGTTTTGCAGCCGCATCCGTGATCCGTGTTTCCTGTCCGTCCTATTTTTGATGGACAACAGTTCATGGACCCATTCAAGTCAACGGGTCCGTGAAAAAACACGGATGCACACAAGATTGGCATCCACGTCCGTGGTCCGTGGCCTTAGGCTACTTTCACACAGACGGATCCGCAAAACCGTCTGCATAAAAGCTTTTTCATCTGAAAACTCAGATCCGACAGTATATTCTAACACAGAGGCGTTCCCATAGTGATGGGGACGCTTCTAGTTAGAATATACTTTGAACTGTGTACATGACTGCCCCCTGCTGCCTGGCAGCACCCGATCTCTTACAGGGGGCTGTGATCCGCACAATTAACCCCTCAGGTGCTGCACCTGAGGGGTTAATTGTGCGTATCATAGCCCCCTGTAAGAGATCATGTGCTGCCAGGCAGGAGAGGGCACACACCCCTCCCTCCCCAGTTTTAAATTCATTGGTGGCCAGTGGGCCCCCCCTCCCTCCCTTGTATTTAACACATTGGTGGCCAGTGTGGCCGGCCCCCCCTCCCTCCCCTGTAGTTAACACATTGGTGGCCAATGCGGCCGGCCCCCCCTCCCTCCCCTGTAGTTAACACATTGGTGGCCAGTGGGGCCGGCCCCCCCTCCCCTGTAGTTAACACATTGGTGGCCAGTGCGGCCGGCCCCCCCTCCCTCCCCTGTAGTACTGTAGATTCATTGGTGGCCAGTGGGCCCCCCCTCCCTCCCCTTAAAATCTCCCCCCCTATCATTGGTGGCAGCAGAGAGTACCGATCGGAGTCCCAGTTTAATCGCTGGGGCTCCGATCGGTAACCATGGCAACCAGGACGCTACTGCAATTTTTAGAAGCATTATACTTACCTGCGAGCTGCGATGTCTGTGACCGGCCGGGCGCTCCTCCTACTGGTAAGTGACAGGTCTGTACTATAAGCAATGCGCCGTACAGACCTTTCACTTACCAGTAGGAGGAGCGCCCGGCCGGTCACAGACATCGCAGCTCAACAAATAAGTATAATGCTTCTAAAAATGGAGGTGGGGGCCACTGGCCACCATTGAATCTACAGTACTACATGGCAGGGAGGGGGGGCCGGCCGCACTGGCCACCAATGTGTTAACTACAGGGGAGGGAGGGGGGGCCGGCCGCACTGGCCACCGATGTGTTAACTACAGGGGAGGGAGGGGGAGCAGGCCACACTGGCCACCAATGTGTTAACTACAGGGGAGGGAGGGGGGGCCGGCCGCACTGGCCACCAATGTGTTAACTACAGGGGAGGGAGGGGGGGCCGGCCGCACTGGCCACCAATGTGTTAACTACAGGGGAGGGAGGGGGGGCCGGCCGCACTGGCCACCAATGAGTTAAATACAGGGGGGGAGGGGGGTCTGCCCCCTGCTGCCTGGCAGCACCTGCCAGGCAGCAGGGGGCAGTCATGTACGCAGTTCTTTTAGTATATTCTAACCTGAAGCGTCCCCATCACCATAGGAACGCCTCTGTGTTAGAATATACTGTCGGATTTGAGTTTCACGATCTAACTCAAATCCAATGGTATATTCTAACATAGAGGCATTCCCATGGTGATGGGGACGCTTCAAGTTAAAATATACCATTGGATTGGAGAAAACTTTGATCCGATGGTATAAAAGGGACTCCTGACTTTACATTGAAAGTCAATGGGGGACGGATCCGTTTGCAATTGCACCATATTGTGTCAACATCAAACGGATCCGTCCCCATTGACTTGCATTGTAATTCAGGACGGATCCGTTTGGTTACGCACGGCCAGCCGGACACCAAAACGACTTTTTTTTCATGTCCGTGGATCCTCCACAAATCAAGGAAGACCCACGGACGAAAAAACGGTCACGGATCACGGACCTACGGACCCCGTTTTTGCGGACCTTAAAAAAAAATGGTCGTGTGCATGAGGCCTAACAAATATTCGAATTTGCGAATATTCTACAGAATAATCACAAAATATTGCGAATTCGAATATGACCCCTGCCGCTCATCACTTATTAAATCCCACCAAACAGCCATTAATGGTATTGATTATTGTTTTACAGGTAATTATCCACCTCCATCAGATAAAACTCCAAAAGACTTCTGTAGTGGGCGAGCCAATGGACTCTACCCAATGGCTAGTGACAAAAATGCTTTCTGGCGTTGTTCTAATGGAAAAACTTACAAGCAATACTGTCCAACCAGCTTCGTATTTGATGAAAGCTGCAAATGCTGTAAGTAGCAATTATCCTTACAAAGAGGTCAATGTGAAAAGTAAAAATACAGAAACGCTTGCTGAGAATGATATGGAATAAGTTTATATTACAATTAAGCTATATTCAGGTTATCATAAAGGTTATCCCCTATCCACTGAATAGAGAATAAGCATTATATCAGTTAGAGTCTGATTGCAGGGACTGCTAGTAATCATGAGAATGGGGATCCTGGGGGATACTTTCCAAGCTTCAATAATAGTAATTGGTACAGTAAAAATAAGCTTTGTTATAATTACTACTTTTTTTCTTAGGGCTCTTTCACACTTGCGTTGTTGGGTTCCGGCATAGAGTTCCGTCGTCGGGGCTCTATGCCGGAAGAATCCTGATCAGGATTATCCCAATGCATTCTGAATGGAGAGAAATCCGTTCAGGATGCATCAGGATGCCTTCAGTTCCGGAACGGAAAGTTTTTGGGCCGGAGAAAATACCGCAGCATGCTGCGCTTTTTGCTCCGGCCAAAAATCCTGAACACTTGCCGCAAGGCCGGATCCGGAATTAATGCCCATTGAAAGGCATTAATCCGGATCCGGCCTTAAGCTAAACGTCGTTTCGGCGCATTACCGGATCCGACGTTTAGCTTTTTCTGAATTGTTACCATGGCTTCCAGGACGCTAAAGTCCTGGTTGCCATGGTAAAGTGTAGTGGGGAGCGGGGGAGCAGTATACTTACCGTCCGTGCGGCTCCCGGGGCGCTTCAGAGTGACGTCAGGGCGCCCCACGCTCATGGATGACGTGTCGCATGGATCACGTCATCCATGCGCATGGGGCGCTCTGACGTCATTCTGGAGCGCCCCGGGAGCCGCACGGACTGTAAGTATACTGCTCCCCCGCTCCCCACTACTACTATGGCAACCAGGACTTTAATAGCGTCCTGGCTGCCATAGTAACACTGAACGCATTTTGAAGACGGCGGGCACCTCCGGCAAATGGAGTGCACGACGGATCCGGACAACGCAAGTGTGAAAGAGGCCTTAGCCATATTTCACTAGCAACTAAATGTTTGTAATTGACAATTAGTAGAAATTACACATATGCCCCTTTAATATTTTTTCGGTCCCCCCGAGTGGCTAACTGCCACATGCAGATAGCTACTCAGTCAAGGCTACCCCCCTCTATGTCAGTCACGTAATAGTATCTCATGGCCACTTAATGTAAAAGCACCAGAGCTATTCAATTTGATGCCAAAGAGAGTTTTTGCTTGGAGATTAACAGTAAGTACAAAAGGGTCAGAAGAATGTTGAACAGAGATATTATAACCTCTTCAGGACCAGTGCAATTTTTTCTTTCTGTTTTTCCACCCTGCCTTCACAAGAGCCAAAAGATTTAAAGTTTTTCATTCACATACTTGTAGGGGGGCTTTTTTTGCAGGACATGTATATTTTAAGGTCATCATTTAATTCACCATATATCTTAATTTAAAAATGGGGGGAAAAAATTGTGAGGTAAAACAGAAAAAAAAAAAAGCAATTTTACCACTGTCTTTTAGTTTGGGTTTTTATAGCATTCACTGTGCAGTAAAATAACTTGAAAACTTTATTTTGTGGGTCAGTAATGCATTTTTTTAATGCATCTTTTTTTTTTTTTTGTGGAAGTTCAAATGATGCACTTATATAAAGACAGCAACATAAATATATAATTTTTCCCCAATAAACCTAACCCCCCATTCATATCCAAACAACCCTCCCTCTTGCGATGTGTCTCCCGTACCCCCCAATCAATAAACAAAAAGGGGGTGAATAATGAGGCAATAGAAGCAGGAAAACCATTAAAGCTTCCATTCTGCCCAAATTTTTATCCATATCTCCCCAGTGTTTCTACGTCTATATAGAATATTTTTATATCTTATTAGCAAGGTTTAACAATGTAGTAATATTTGGAGTATTTCGGGAAAACCATTCCCGGGTAATCAAAAGTCTTGCCAAAAACATTATCCTAATCAAAAGAGTTTTTTTATATTTTGGGCATCCCACCTTGGAAAGGTCACCTAGGACCCAGCATTACCTAGGACCCAGAAGTACCCCTTAGACCACATTTATTCAACCATAAAGGTGTAATATAAGTTCGGTGCAAAATATTAAATTGAACCAAAACATGATAAAAATTATGAGAAACTAAACTTAAATTTCCCAATATATCATCCCACTCTTCGAGACAAATTCCTGGACAATCAATTTGCCAGGCCTTTTGTCTGAGGGAGCTTATCTTACTAAATCTTGCTTTAACCCCTTAAGGACTCAGCCCTATTTCACCTTAAGGACTTGGCCATTTTTTGAAAATCTGACCAGTGTCACTTTAAGTGCTGATAACTTTAAAACGCTTTGACCAGTTCAGGTCTGAAGTCACTTTGCGAGGCTTACATAATAGAAACCACCAAAAAATGACCCCATTCTATAAACTACACCACTCAATGTATTCAAAACTGATTTTACAAACTTTGCTAACCCTTTAGGTGTTCCACAAGAATTAATGGAAAATAGAGATACAATTTCAAAATTTCACTTTTTTGGCAGATTTTCCATTTTAATATTTTTTTCCAGTTACAAAGCAAGGGTTAACAGCCAAACCAAACTCAATATTTATGGCTCTGATTCTGTAGTTTACAGAAACACCCCATACGTGGTCGTAAACCGCTGTACGGGCACACGGCAGGGCGCAGAAGGAAAGGAATGCCATACGGTTTTTGGAAAGCAGGTTTTGCTGGACTGTTTTTTTTTATACCATGTCCCATTTGAAGCCCCCCTGATGCACCCCTAGAGTAGAAACTCCATAAAAGTGACCCCATCTAAGAAACTACACCCCTCAAGGTATTCAAAATTGATTTTACAAACTTCGTTAACCCTTTAGGTGTTCCACAAGAATTAATGGAAAATAGAGATACAATTTCAAAATTTCAAATTTTTTGGCAGATTTTCCATTTTAATAATTTTTTTTCCAGTTACAAAGCAAGGGTTAACAGCCAAACCAAACTCAATATTTATGGCCCTGATTCTGTAGTTTACAGAAACACCCCATATGTGGTCGTAAATCGCTGTACGGGCACACGGCAGGGCGCAGAAGGAAAGGAATGCCATATGGTTTTTGGAAGGCAGGTTTTGCTGGACTGTTTTTTTTGACACCAAGTCCCATTTGAAGCCCCCCTGATGCACCCCTAGATTAGAAACTCCCAAAAAGTGACCCCATTTTAGAAACTACGGGATAGGTTGGCAGTATTGCTGGTACTAGTTTAGGGTACATATGATTTTTGGTTGCTCTATATTACACTTTTTGTGAGGCAAGGTAACAAGAAATAGCTGTTTTGGCACCGTTTTTATTTTTTGTTATTTACAACATTCGTCTGACAGGATAGATCATGTGACATTTTTATAGACCAGGTTGTCACGGACGCTGCGATACCTAATATGTATACTTTTGTTTTATTTATGTAAGTTTTACACAATTATTTCATTTTTGAAGCAAAAAAAAACATGTTTTAGTGTTTCCATAGTCTGAGAGCCATAATTTTTTCAGTTTTTGGGCGATAACCTTGGGTAGGGTATGATTTTTGCGGGATGAGATGACGGTATTATTGGCACTATTTTGGGGTGCGTGTGACTTTTTGATCGCTTGCTATTACACTTTTTGTGATGTAAGGTGACAAAAAATGGCTTTTTTTACACCGTTTTTATTTTAATTTTTTTACGGTATTCACCTGAGGGGTTTGGTCATGTGATATTTTTATAGAGCAAGTTATTACGGACGCTGCTATACCTAATATGTATACTTTCTTTTTATTTATGTAAGTTTTACACAATGATTTCATTTTTGAAGCGAAAAAAAAATCATGTTTTAGTGTCTCCATATTCTGAGAGCCATAGTTTTTTCAGTTTTTGGGCGATTATCTTAGGTAGGGTCACATTTTTTGCGGGATGAGATGCTGGTTTGATTGGCACTATTTTGGATTAATATGACTTTTTGATCGCTTGCTATTACACTTTTTGTGATGTAAGGTGACAAAAAATGGCTTTTTTTACACCGTTTTTATTTTAATTTTTTTACGGTATTCACCTGAGGGGTTTGGTCATGTGATATTTTTATAGAGCAAGTTATTACGGACGCTGCTATACCTAATATGTATACTTTCTTTTTATTTATGTAAGTTTTACACAATGATTTCATTTTTGAAGCGAAAAAAAAATCATGTTTTAGTGTCTCCATATTCTGAGAGCCATAGTTTTTTCAGTTTTTGGGCGATTATCTTAGGTAGGGTCACATTTTTTGCGGGATGAGATGCTGGTTTGATTGGCACTATTTTGGATTAATATGACTTTTTGATCGCTTGCTATTACACTTTTTGTGATGTAAGGTGACAAAAAATGGTTTATTTAGCACAGTTTTTATTTATTATTTTTTACGGTGTTCATCTCAGGGGTTAGGTCATGTGAAATTTTTTAGAGCCGGTCGATACGGACGCGGCGATACCTAATATGTATACTTTTTTTTTATTTATATAAGTTTTACACAATAACAGCTTTTTTAAAACAAAAAAAATGATGTTTTACTGAGCCATAGTTTTTTTATTTTTTGAGCGATTGTCTCAGGTAGGGGCTCATTTTTCGCGGGATGAGGTGACGGCTAGATTAGTACTATTTTGGTGGGCAAACGCCTTTTTGATCGCTTGCTGTTGTACTTTTTGTGATGTAAGGTGACAATTTTTATTTTTATTTAGCACAGTTTTTATTTTTTATTTTTGATCGCTTGCTGTTGTACTTTTTGTGATGTAAGGTGACAAAAAAATGGTTTATTTAGCACATTTTTTATTTTTTACGGTTTTCATCTGAGGGGTTAGGTCATGTGATATGTTTATAGAGCCGGTCGATACGGACACGGCGATACCTAATATGTATACTTTTTTTTCCCCCCTATTTATTACCAATTTTTTAAACTTTATTTGGGAAAAATGACGTTTTTGTTTATTTTTTCTTGAAACTTTTAATTTTTTGGGGGGAAAACTTTATTTTTTCAACTTTTTTCTTTCACTTTATTTTTTGTCCCACTTTGGGACTTGAACTTTTGTGGGTCTAATCCCCTTTACAATGCCGCACCAGGTAAAAGCCGCAAACTGCAGGTCTGAATTGACCTGCGGTTTGTGGCGATCGCCGATGCGGGGGGGTCACAATACCCCCCCGGAGTTGTGACAGGATGCCCAGTGAATGATTTCAGCGGACATCCTGTTGCGATTAACCCCCACCGCGCCGCAATGCCGTTTTAAAGTTAGGACGTACCGGTACGTCCTGGGTCCTTAAGGACTTGCCAAACATGGGGTTATACAAAGGGGTTAAACAAAACTTTATAAAGTTGTGAAATTTTAAACTTGACCTGTGTTTCCTATAAAGTGATTTAAAGATGTAGAACTATCTATCTCCAAAATATATTTTTTCTTTATACTCGCTAGTGCCGAACGTAGCTGAAAATACCTAAACCAAGACAAATTCAATATACTTTCTCTTTCTGCTAACTCCAAAAATGAAAGTATATTCCCATTCCCAACCACTTGTGCAACATAAAGGATATAGTTTTTTTGCCAATACTGCTCACTTACCAATTCATTTAGAACTTGCAAATGATAATTGTACCAAAGTGGGGTGCAGCAAATAGAACCCTTTATACCCAGCCAACCTCTGCTGGTGCTCCAAAGTTAGTAAATAACTTCGTGGCAGCTCTATAATCCTTTTCATACCCAATTAGTTGGCTGGATTCTAATAGATCCCTAGAAGAAGCCTGTTAGGCGTAACGGCGTTGGGTGGAGGAGGCTCCAGGGTCGACGTGCCACACACAGTAGTACAGCAAAGTTTATGCTTTGCTCCTGCTTTTCCAGCATTAATATTCCAAGTTTTTTTTACCTTGAGATACTTCATGTGCTGGTAGCCGTAGGCGTATACTCTGTTATTTCTTTCTTTTGTTTTTTGCTGTTGCTGGTGTGGCCAGCTGACTCTGCGGCCCCCTTTTTGTCCTCTTTGGGGGGGTTTCCATTTGCTGCTATTTTTCATTGTTTATTTGTTTTATGTATTTCTGTCATATTGAATAAAGATATCTTACTATTTCTATACAGAGGTTTGTGTTTACTTGATATCGGTTATGCGGATTCTAATAGGTTAAACATATTATCATTCTGGGAATCTCTCACCAGAGTTATACAAAGTGGGCTGTTCTTCTATTCACAAAGAAACCACAGCTGTGCAGCTTCAAAATATCCCTTAAAACAAGGAAGATTAAGCCCTCCCTGCTTCATTGGCTTATAGAAATACTCTAATTTTAAGCTTACCCTTTTTCTCTGCCAGAGTAAGTAATGTAAAGAACTTATCCTCAATCCACACTGGGGAGTTCCTAAGAGTATAAAGTAATTGGGGCAGAATCACCATCTTGACTAGGGATATTTTATCGGCTCTCGATAACGTAAGCTGGAGCCATATAGTTATTTTAGACCTCAATTTATTAATCAGTGGCATAAGATTAAGCTGTACAAAATCTTGAGTCCTTGGATATATTACTATGCCTAGATACTTAAATGAATCAGAGATTTTAAGAGTATTCAGGGGTCCTTCTTGGGGAAGTTCAAGTCTATCTAGAGGCATAAGACTAGTTTTATACCAATTTATATCAAGTCCCGAAACATCCCCAAAAGAGTTAACCGTTTGAATAATTTTTTGGAAGTACAATATTGGTATGTTGTATATAAAATAAAATATTGGCCTATAAGGAGATTCGATCCTCAACTCCTAATACCCCAAAGCCTTCAATCTGAGAATCTTGTCTGACCCTAGCTGCAAGAGGCTCAATATAAATATCAAATAAAAGAAAGAGGACATCACTGATGGGTACCTCTTTCTAAAACAATACTCCTTGTAAGAAAACCGTTTAAATTTAATCTCGCTCTAGGGAATCTATATAGAAGCTTAATCATTTTAATAAATCTTGTGCCAAACCCCATCTTATGTAGCACTCTCCAGAGGAGAGTCCACTCTCCAGTCCACCCTATCAAAGGCCTTGGAGGCATCTAGAGGAAGGATGGAAGTGGAGACCCCTCCGGGAGACTGTACGTTAGCAAAGAGACAGTGCAAATTATAATTAGTACCCTTATTGGGAATAAAACCATTTTGATCAGGATGTATAATTGACAAGATAACCTTAGAAAGCCTTGTGGCAAGAATCCTTAAAAGATGCTTGACATCAGTATTAAGAAGAGAGATAGGTCTATAGGACCCTATATCCTGAGGATCCCTATCCTCTTTCAATATCACTTTTATCACAGCCTCTGCCATTGATTCTGGAAGTACTCCTTTCTAGAGTTGAGCGAACCCGAACTGTAAAGTTCGGGTTCGTTCCGAACTTTAGGTTTTTCGGCACCCGGACCCGAACCTGAACATTTACGTAAAGGTTCGGGTTCGGTGTTTGCCGCTTTCTTGTCGCTTTTTGAAAGGCTGCACAGCAGCCAATCAACAAGCGTCATACTACTTGCCCCAAAAGGCCATCACAGCCATGCCTACTATTGGCATGGCTGTGATTGGCCAACTGCCGCATGTGACCCAGCCTTTATTTAAGCTGGAGTCATGTAGCGCCGCCCGTCACTCTGCTCGGATTAGTGTTGGGAGAGGCTGCAGCTGCTGTGAGGGAGAGATCAGGGAGAAATCTTATCAAGAACTGCTTTTTTTACTCAGCGATCTACAGCAAATGTGTTTTGTGGGTGCAGTGCACAATTTTTTTCAGCCTGCCCTGAGCCAACTACTGATGAAAACAAACTTTTTTTACTTCAGTTTGTCAATATCAATACATAATCGGCAGCCATTTTTGGTTACTGGGGTGAAAAAACCCTCTAATATATACTGCACATCTGGGATTAGGTGTGCATAAGTGACTGTCACATTTAGGCCAGAAATACGACTTTTTGGTTACTGGGGTGAAAAAATCCTCTGATATACTGCACATCTGGGATAAGACGTGCATAAGTGAGTGTCACATTTAGGCCAGAAATACATCTTTGTGCTTACTGGGGTAAAAAAAAAACTCTAATATACTGCACATCTGGGATTAGACATGCATAAGTGACTGTCACATTGAGGCCAGAAATACGGCTTTTTGGTTACTGGGGTGAAAAAACTCTCTAATATATACTGCACATCTGGGATTAGACGTGCATAAGTGACTGTCACATTTAGGCCCGAAATAAGGCTTTTTGGTTACTGGGGTGAAAAAACCCTCTAATATATACTGCACATCTGGGATTAGACGTGCATAAGTGACTGTCACATTTAGGCCAGAAATACGGCTTTTTGGTTACTGGGGTGAAAAAACCCTCTGATATACTGCACATCTGGGATTAGATGTGCATAAGTTACTGTAAAATTT
Source organism: Bufo bufo (assembly GCF_905171765.1). NCBI lineage: Eukaryota > Metazoa > Chordata > Amphibia > Anura > Bufonidae > Bufo > Bufo bufo. The sequence goes on along the minus strand of NC_053391.1, from coordinate 258,551,657 downwards.
AGGCCACAAATACCGCTGTCATATAGAGTTTAAAAAAAAAATTAAGTGCAATACCCTACATCAGGGTTTTTATTGACGGTTAATTATTTTTAACAGACTTAACCACTTTTTACTTTGCTTTGTGAATGCTAATTATGAGGCAAACATCTAATAAGGGACGCGGTCATGGTCGTTGTGGTGGTGCTGGTGGAGCCTCTGGTGCAGGGAGAGGACGTGGTCGTTCTGCCACAGCTACACGTCCTACTGAACCTACTACCTCAGGTCCCAGTAGCCGCCAGAATCTACAGCGATATTTGGTCGGGCCTAATGCCGTTCTAAGGATGGTAAGGCCTGAGCAAGTACATGCGCTAGTCAATTGGGTGGCCGACAATGGATCCAGCACGTTCACATTATCTCCCACCCAGTCTTCTGCAGAAAGCGCACAGGTGGCGCCTGAAACCCATGCCCATCAGTCTGTCACATCACCCCCGTGCATATCGGGGAACTTGTCTGAGCCTCAAGTCATGCAGCAGTCTCTTATGCTGTTGGAAGACTCTGCTGGCAGGGTTTCCCAAGTGCATCCACCTAGCCCTTCCCCAGGGATGGAAGACATAGAATGCACTGACGCAAAACCACTTATGTTTCCTGATGAGGACATGGGAATACCACCTCAGCACGTCTCTGATGATGATGAAGCACAGGTGCCAACTGCTGCGTCTTTCTGCAGTGTGCAGACCAAAAAGGATCTCAGGGAGGAAGACTGGGTGGAAGACGATGCAGGGGACGATGAGGTCCTAGACCCCACATGGAGTGAAGGTCGTGCCACTGACTTTCAGAGTTCGGAGGAAGAGGCAGTGGTTAGACCGAGCCAACAGCGTAGCAAAAGCGGGAGCAGAGTGCAAAAGCAGAGCAGCCGTCACCAAAACAATTAGCCTGCTACTGGCCACCGTCACCAGGGACCGAGCACACCAAAGGCAGCTTCAAGGAGTACCCTGGCATGGCACTTCTTCACCCAATGTGCTGACGACAAGACCTGAGTGGTTTGCACGCTGTGCCATCAGAGCCTAAAGCGAGGCATTAACGTTTTGAACCTTAGCACAACCTGCATGACCAGGCATCTACATGCGAGACACGGGCTGCAGTGGAGTAAGTACCTTCAAAACCAAGAAAGGGCTCAGGCCCCTCCTGCTCCCTCTTCTGCTGCTGCCTCGACCTCTTCCTCCACCTCTGGAGGAACGTTGGCACCTGCCTCCCAGCAAACAGAGGATGTGCCACCAACAACACTCCCTCCGTCACCAAGATTCTCCACCATGTCACACGGAAGTGTTCAGCTCTCCATCTCACAAACCTTTCATAGAAAGCGTAAATTGCCACCTAGCCATCCTCCATCCATGGCCCTGAATGCCAGCATTTCTAAACTACTGGCCTTTGAAATGCTGTCATTCAGGCTGGTGGAGACGGACAGCTTCAAACAGCTCATGTCGCTTGCTGCCCCAGAGTACGTCGTTCCCAGCCGCCACTACTTCTCCAGGAGAACCGTGCCCTCCCTGCACAACCAAGTATCGGATAAAATCAAGTGTGCACTGTGCAACGCTATCTGTGTCAAGGTCCACCTAACCACAGATACGTGGACCAGTAAGCACGGCCAGGGACGCTATATCTCCCTAACTGCACACTGGGTAAATATAGTGGCGACTGGGCCCCAGGCGGAGAGCTGTTTGGCGCACATCCTTTCGCCGCCAAGGATCGCAGTGCATCATTCTTTGCCTCCTGTTGTCTCCTCTTCCTACTTGGCTTCCTCCTCCTCTTCTACCACCTCCTCATCCGGTCAGCGACAGACCTTCATCACCAACTTCAGCACAGCCAGGAGTAAACGTCAGCAGGCCGTTCTGAAACGGATGTGTTTGGGGGACAGGCCCCACACCGCGCAGGAGTTGTGGCGGGGTATAGAACAACAGACCGACGAGTGGTTGCTGCCAGTGAGCCTCAAGCCCGGCCTGGTGGTGTGCGATAATGGGCAAAATCTCGTTGCAGCTCTGGGACTAGCCGGTTTGACGCACATCCCTTGCCTGGCGCATGTGCTGAATTTGGTGCTGCAGAAATTCATTCACAACTACCCCGACATGTCAGAGCTGCTGCGTAAAGTGCGGGCCGTCTGTGCGTGCTTCCGGCGTTCTCATCCTGCCGCCCCTCGGCTGTCTGCTCTACAGTGTAACTTCGGCCTTCCCGCTCACCGCCTCATATGCGACGTGCCCACCAGGTGGAACTCTACCTTGCACATGCTGGAGAGACTGTGCGAGCAGCAGCAGGCCATAGTGGAGTTTCAGCTGCAGCACACACGGATGAGTCGCACTGCGGAACAGCACTACTTCACCACCAATGACTGGGGTTCCATGTGAGACCTGTGTGCCCTGTTGCGCTGTTTCGAGTACTCCACCAACATGGCCAGTGGCGATGATGGCGTTATCAGCGTTACAATACCACTTCTATGTCTCCTTGAGAAAACACTTAGGGCGATGATGGAAGAGGATGTGGCCCAGGATGAGGAGGAGGAAGAGGAGTCATCTCTAACACTTTCAGGCCAGTCTTTTAGAAGTGGCTCAGAAAGAGGATTTTTGCAACAGCAGAGGCCAGGTACAAATTTGGCCAGCCAGGGCCCACTACTGGAGGAGGAAGAGGAGGAGGATGAAGCATGTTCACAGCGGGGTGGCATCCAACGCAGCTCGGGCCCATCACTGGTGCGTTACTGGGGGGATACGGAGGACACAGACGATACGCCTCCCACAGAGGACAGCTTGTCCTTACCTCTGGGCACACATGAGCGACTACATGCTGCAGTGCCTGCGCAACAACAGCAGAGTTGCCCACATTTTAACGTGTGCTGACTACTGGGTGGCCACCCTGCTGGATCCCCGTTACAAAGACAATGTGCCGTCCTTAATTCCCTCACTGGAGCGTGATCGGAAGATGCGCGACTACAGGCGCACGCTGGTAGACACACTTCTGAGAGCATTCCCGACTGACGCCGGGGGACAAGTGGAAGCACAAGGTAAAGGCAGGGGAGGAGGAAGAGGTCGCCAACGCAGCTGTGTCAGCGCCAGCACCTCAGAAGGCAGGGTTAGCATGGCCGACATGTGGAAAAGCTTTGTCACCTCGCCGCAACAACCGGCCCTAACTGCTGATATAGAGCGTGTTAGCAGGAGGCAGCATTTTAACAACATGGTGGAACAGTACCTGTGCACACGCCTACACGTACTGACTGATGGTTCTGCCCCATTCAACTTCTGGGTCTCCAAATTGTCCACATGGCCAGAGCTTGCCCTGCAGCCAGTGTACTCTCTGAACGTGTGTTTAGCACGGGAGGAGGCGTCATTACAGACAGACGCAGCCGCCTGTCCACAGCCAACGTGGACAAGCTCACGTTCATTAAAATGAACCAGGCTTGGATTCCTCAGGACTTGTCTGTACCATGTGCAGAATAGACAGTTCTAACAGCCTCAACCATCCATCCTTGTACTCAAGTGCACTTATTCCTTTTTTTTTTTTTATATGTCCCAATATTTTGGGGGATACCCCTATGTAAAAATGCAAATTAACACACATCTGTGTTGGCTACCTATTCCTCCTTCGCCGCCGCTTCCACCTAGACCGCCACATGAGCCTACACGGCCACATCCACCCATTCACCGCCTCCTCAACTTCTTCCTCCTACATCATTCCTAATTTTTTTTTTAAGGTCTTTTATGTTTTTTTAATTCATCTCCCTATCCACATTTGTTTGCAGAGCATTTGCCATGCTCTTAAGCACATTTTGCTGCCTTTTGCAGCCCTCTAGCTCTTTCCATGACATTTTTACAGCCATTTTAGTGCTCAAAAGTTCGGGTCCCCATAGACTTCAATGGGGTTCGGGGTCAAGTTCGGGTCAAGTTCGGGTACCGAACCCGAATTTTTTTTTCAAGTTCGGCCGAACATGCTGAACCTGAACATCCAGGTGTCCACTCAACTTTACTCCTTTCTCCAGTGACTCAGTAAATACCTTTAGAAGACAGGGAAGAATAACCTCCATATACTTGCGATAAAATTCATATGGGAATCCATCAGCTCCCGGAGAAGAACTTCCTGAGCAAGCCTTTAATGCATCTTCCAGCTCTTGAAGTGAAAGATCCGCTTCAAGAAATTCTCTTTGAATATCTGTAAGGGCTGGTAAAGAAATAGGATCAAAATATGAATCTATAGCTTCATCTGAAAAAGTATTATCAGATTTATATAATTCCAAAAAATAATTAACAAATATTTCCTTTATAGAATCCTAATCATCAATAATCTTACCCTCTGGAGACCGTATGCTAAGAATCTCCTTTTTTTTCAATTCCTGATTAAAGATCACCCTAGCCAACATTTTCCCAGGGCGCCCTGATTAGCAAAAATATGTTTGTCCTTCAAAGAAAAGCCTCTGCTGGGCCTTAACCAGGAGAAAATCAGAATAGGCATGACCTGTCTCTTGCATAATTACCCTATTACCTGTCGTTCCATTCCCGGAAAACTCCTCCATTCCAGCCAATGCTGCTTCCTCTAAATACCTCTCTTTCTTGGCGTAGCATTTTCTCAAAGTGCAAATGTTACTAATGAAACCCCCCCCCCCCCCCCCCTCATAAAGGCCTTGAATGCATCCCGCACCAAATGGGTCTTCACTGAACCATAATTTCTATCCCAAAAAGAAATGATCAAATTTTTTATCAACTCATGATTATCCATAATGGAAATCCAGTGGGGATTCAGTCTAAAGGGGGCCCTTACATTAGACAATTAGAGGTGAGCAAAGTTTTGAAAAATTCAGTTCAGAAACTTTGTTGAAGTTCGCCAGGAAATTCTATTTGTTTTGAATTCATTTTTCTCAAATCAAATTAAGCATACTCAGGCCACTCTGCGGCCACACCGAGCGGTGGAGCTGTGGGCGGATCGCGGCTATGCTGTGGCCAATTAGCCGCTGTTACCTTTCATTTAATAATGAACACCACATTGTATAGTCGGTTTTCATTGTTAATGGCCCCGCAGCACTTTTAATGCATCTTTAAACAGGGGCTGTTGCTGGTATGGGGTTTGGCTGGTAGATAGGGGGAACAATATGCATATTATTGCTGTTCTGTCCTGTAATCTCCTGCAGTAAACACAGTAAACACAGAATATTAATCAGTTTTGGCATACCCATTTCTCCAACCCCAGCACTATCCTGCCCTATGAGTGGGAGCGCTTCTTCCGCTATCTGCTTTTCCTTCTTTTCCACATCATCTAATATCAATGAGGATATGTCATCAGGAACATCCAGCTCCTCCTCTCTCTGCATCTTGCTGACTTTTCTAGGAAGTAAAGCTAGCAAAAGATGAAAATGGTCATCATTAAGACCTGGCCTCCTTAAGGGGTAGTGACTGGATGGTATTGGTTGGCCCGCTGGGCATTGGAATAATGTTTTCAACAACACTCTCTACATCTCTCCCTATGCTGACCTCACAAGCAGAATGGCGGAACTGCGCTGGATGACGGTTTTATAAGGCTGTGACATCACAGGAGATGGATATCCGTGGGTTGGCTGGCTAAACAGCATTATGGGTGATCTTGCGTTCCCGGGCTTGTCTCCTCTACACTTAATTTTGTTTTGTAAAATGTGCAGCCTTTAAAGATGACATCTGCTGCGCTCACAAGCCAGGTTTCTGCTGAGGCCAGGAATTAATGTCTGCATTTGATAGTAATACTGATTATGGACATTTAACCCCTCAGATACCGTGGTCGAATGTGACCATGGCATCCGGGAGAGCTAAAACCGGGAGCCAGGCACTTTCTTCCCCTGGCTGAGATTGGGGAAGGGGGCCCATACTAGTAATAGGCCTAAGCCTGTATAAGGGTAACAGGCCAATTACTAGTATATTCCAATACAGGCATGCAGGTGGCAGCACTGCATTGAAATACACTGAATTCAGTATTGTGTAATGCATAGATATAAATTACAGAATACAGAATGCAACCAAATGATTGCACGTTACAGTCACCTAAGGTGACTTAAAAAAGTAAAAAAAAAAAAGAAAGTCACCTCCCTTTCTCTAGAATAAAAATAAATTCAAAAATTTAACATAAAAAAGCCTGTACCATTAAAATATAAAAATATTTATCCCATACAGCGAATGGTGTAACGGGAAAAAAAAATGGCCAATTTTCCGATTTTTATTACTTTACCTCGCCCCCAAAAATTCATAAAAAGTAATCAAAAACTCATACACATGTCAAAATGTTATCAATGGGGGTGAATTCTTTTTTTTACCAAAGTAAGAATATAAAAAGCTATATGAATGTGATATTGCTCTGATCATACTGACCAGGAGAATGAAGGTAACTGGTCAGTTTTACCATAAAGGGAACTCCATAAAAACAAAACCCAAAAACTGTGGCCTAATTGCGTTTTTTTTTTTTCCAATGTCACCCTATTTGGAATTTCTTTCCAGCTTCCCACTATATTGTATGCAATAGTAAATGGTGCCATTGAAAAGTACAACTTCTCCTTTAAAAAACAAGCCCTCATATGGCTATGTGAACAGAAAGATGAAAAACGAAAACACAAAAATGAAAAACTGCAGGGTCCTGAAGGGGTTAAATGAAGTTCACAACAGATTATGGATGTTCTGTAAATTCTGCAAATGTGCAGCATAGTGCACACGCAGTAATACTTGCAGATATAGTAATACAGCATATATTATGCAACGTGCAAATCTAGTCTAAAGTAAGTCTTCAATAGTAATAATAAAATTTGCATAATCCAATTTGTTTGAGGAAATTTGTTGAAGAGACTGGCATAGTGAAAATAGATTGACAAATTATGAAACCTTTTCTTGAAATAGAACTGTGCATATTTTTGCCAAACTCTATGAAAGCTGTAGTGTATTTTTATTTAATGTTCTTGCGTAAAATATTCTTACTTTTGAAAAGTAAAATAAAAATAAGATACAGCCTTAACATTTCTCATAGCTTACTAAAAATAGTGACTCTGATTTTATTAAAGGCGTTTTCGTTTTCCTGTTAGGTTAATAATGCTAAATGACTGTGTAAATGAAAAGATACACATTTTTCTATTGTACTTTGGGTGAATTTATCACTCCCAGAATTCTGGTTTCAAAATATCACAAAATATCACAAATTGTGCCCTTTTAATCTTTATGCTTGATTTATAAACGAGTTATAAATGAGTTAACATCTCAACACAGAAGAGTTATTATTATTATTATTTATTATTAAAGCGCCATTCATTCCATAGCGCTGTACATATGATAAGCGGTGGACATACATAATACAGACAATTGCACTAATCATAAACAAGACAAGTTACAAACTGGTACAGAAGGAGAGAGGGACCTGCCCATGAGGGCTTACAATCTACATGGTATGGGAGAAGGACACAGTAGGTGCGAGTTAAGTTGGTCATGGCGGTATAGAGGCAGCAGGGTCACTGGTTGTAGGCTTGTCTGAAGAGGTGGGTTTTCAGGTTTCTTTTGAAGGATTCCAATGTAGGTGAGAGTCTGATATGTTGGGGTAGCGAGTTCCAGAGTATGGGGGATGCACGGGAGAAATCTTGGAGTCGATTGTGGGAAGAGGCGATAAGAGGAGAGGAGAGAAGGAGGTCTTGTGAGGATCGGAGAGTGCGTGTGGGGATGTATCGGGAAAGTAGCTCAGAGATGTAGGGAGAGGACAGGTTATGGACGGCCTTGTATGTATTTGTTAGTACTTTGAAGTGAATTCGCTGGGCATTGGGGAGCCAGTGAAGGGATTGGCAGAGGGGAGAGGCAGAGGAGTAATAGGGTGAGAGGTGGATTAGTCGGGCAGCAGAGTTGAGGATAGATTGGAGGGGTGCGAGAGTGCTAGATGGAAGGCCACAGAGGAGAATGTTGCAGTAGTCTAGGCGAGAGATAATGAGGGCATGTACAAGAATTTTCGCAGATTCAAAGTTAAGGAAAGCACGGATGCGGGAGATGTTTTTGAGTTGGAGGCGGCAGGTGGTGGAAAGAGCTTGGATTTGCGGTCGGAAGGAAAGTGCAGAATCCAAGGTCACTTGTAACGGTCACGTCCACACACAGGGGGAAGGGTAGTGACCACTGCGCTCCACCCTCACCCTTGGCCCTGCCTACTTGCCTCACGAGTCCTGATGACAGGGGACAACTGGACGGCAATCCCTAACTTAGGATATGTGCAGGGAAGACAGACAAGACAAAAATACGGAACATGAACGGACCGGGTCAGAACCAAGAGAGCTACGCAGTACAACGGATTAAGCAAAGAATGGTCAGGAGAAGCCGGGGTCAAATACCAGGAGAGTAGCGAAGTACAAGAGGAGTCCTAAGAGAGTAGTCAGGTGGGAGCCGAGGTCACAATACCAGGATGTATGCGCAGTACAGGAGGAGCAGGCAGAGGATCGTCAGGGAACAGGATCAGGTAAATATTCAGTAGTCCAACAAATAGCCAGGAACCTAGAAATTAACAGGCAACCTGTAGCCAGCAGGCTGCCTGTATTTATAGTGGGGAGTGAGGGTCATGCGACGTGGCCAGCGTCACATGACCGACAGACCAACCAGTCGAGCACCGAGTGATCAGCTCGGCGCTCAAGGCAGACTAGGAGCAGGGAGCCACCCAGCTAGTAAAGCCGCCCTGGGAATGAGGTCAAACACAGAACCTCATTCCAAAAGCTAAGCAACAGTTCTGCGGGCAATGGGGGACCGAGTGCACCTTCGGAACCCCGTGACAGTACCCCCCCTTTTACGAGGGGCCACCGGACCCAAGACTTCAGGCGATGGCTTTTCAGGGTGTTCTAAATGAAATTTACGAACAAGTCTAGGAGCATGAACCTCCCTGGCAGGTACCCAAGATCTCTCTTCAGGTCCATACCCCTTCCAGTGAATCAGGTACTGCAAGGAATTACGCACCTTCCTGACATCCACTATTTTAGACACCACATACTCGACAGCATCATTAACAAGAACCGGCGGAGGCGAGGCTTTTGATGGTACTAAATATTTTTTAAGAAGAGATTTATGGAACACATTATGAATGTGGAATGACTCGGGCAGCTCCAACCTAAATGATACCGGGTTAATCACCTCCGTGATCTTATATGGACCAATAAAACGAGGAGCAAATTTTCTAGAAGCTACCTTGAGAGATAGATTCTTGGAGGACAACCATACTTTATCCCCAACCTGAAAGTTTACCCCCCTTGAACGTCTCCTATCGGCCTTGAGTTTTTGAGAACTTTGAGCCTTTTCTAGGTTCGATTGAACCCGGGCCCAAACAGTGCACAGTTCGGAGGAGAATTTATCAGCTTCAGGGTTAGAGGAGGAGACGGACGACCCAGAATGAAAACGGGGATGAAAACCATGGTTACAAAAGAAAGGGGAGACCCCAGCAGAAGAATTGACACGGTTATTCAGAGCAAATTCAGCCAACGGAAGGAATTTGACCCATAATTGCTGGTCATCAGCAACATACAACCTCAGGAATTGTTCCACAGACTGATTAAGGCGTTCAGTCTGCCCATTACTCTCAGGATGGTAGGCGGAAGAAAAAGACAACAAAATTTTACATCTTTGACAGAAGGCCCTCCAGAATTTGGACACAAACTGCACACCCCTGTCCGAAACAATATTTTCCGGGATGCCATGTAAACGAACAATCTCTCTCACAAAAATAGATGCCAGGGTTTTAGCATTCGGAAGTTTAGACAGGGGAATGAAATGAACCATCTTGCTAAACCTATTGACCACTACCCAAACCACAGTCTTACCCTCCGCCAGCGGTAGGTCAGTTATAAAGTCCATCGAGATATGGGACCAGGGTCTACTGGGAATGGGTAGGGGTCGTAGGTTACCAGCAGGGCGAGTCCTAGGTGTCTTAGACCTGGCACAAACCTCACAGGCTGACACGTAGGACTTGACATCCCTGGTCAGAGTGGGCCACCAATAAGATCTAGAAACCAGATCCTTAGTGCCCTCAATACCCGGATGTCCACAAAAGGCAGAATCGTGACACTCACCCAACAGCTGGAGACGAAATTGTACGGGAACAAACAACTTATCTGTTGGGGTGGATACCGGTGCCAGATGTTGTTCAGCCTTAATGCGAGCCGAGATATCCTGAGTTAGAGCCGCTAAGAAGATGTTTGCTGGTAGGATGGATTCAGGCGGCGTCTCAGTGGGTTGAAAAGCATGGAAGCTCCGAGATAATGCGTCTGCCTTCACATTTTTACTTCCCGGCCTGAACGTAATGGAGAAATCAAAACGGGTAAAAAACAGAGCCCATCGGGCTTGTCGGGGATTCAACCTCTTAGCGGACTCGAGAAACATTAGGTTTTTATGATCAGTGACAACAGTTACTCGATGCCTTGCCCCCTCCAAAAAATGTCTCCACTCCTCAAATGCCCATTTAATGGCCAACAGCTCCCTATTCCCTATGTCGTAGTTTCTCTCCGTGGGAGAGAATTTCCTAGAGAAGAAGGCACACGGTCTCAGGTTAGTGAGGCTAGCAGGACCTTGTGAAAGGACTGCTCCTGCGCCGTCCTCGGACGCATCCACCTCCACAATAAAGGGTCTCTCCTGATCAGGCTGGATCAGAATGGGAGCGCTACTAAATGCCCTTTTTAATGTTTCAAATGAAGAAATGGCCTTGATAGACCAATTCTCCAAATCCGCCCCTTTCTTAGTAAGGTCGGTCAATGGCTTAGCAATTACAGAAAAATTCATGATAAATTTACGGTAGTAATTAGCGAAACCCAAAAACCGTTGTAAAGCCTTTAAGGATGAAGGCCTTACCCATTCCTTAATTGCTAAAACCTTACCAGGATCCATCTTAAAGGCGTGAGGAGTCAAAACATGCCCTAGAAACAGTATCTCCTGTACACCAAAGACACATTTCTCTTGCTTAGCGGATAGCTGGTTCTCCCTCAACACCTCTAATACTTGTTTGACATGGGACACATGAGATTCGAAATCTGGAGAGAATATCAAAATGTCATCAAGATAGACAATAATAAATTTACCTAAGAACTCCCTAAGAATATCGTTCATTAAGTTTTGGAACACAGCTGGGGCATTGCTGAGTCCAAAAGGCATCACCTGATATTCAAAGTGTCCTATCGGAGTATTGAACGCTGTCTTCCATTCGTCTCCCTCCTTGATTCGGATTAGATTGTATGCCCCTTTCAGGTCAATCTTGGAAAACCAGGTTGCCCCCAAAACCTGGTTAAATAAATCCGGAATCAATGGGAGAGAGTATCTATTTTGGACAGTGATTTTATTTAATCTCCGGTAATCAATACAAGGCCTAAGACCACCATCCTTCTTTTTAACAAAGAAAAACCCTGCTCCCATAGGAGAGACTGAAGGTCTAATATGCCCTTTAGCAAGGCTCTCCTTAATATAATCTTCCATAGCCTTGCGTTCGGGCCCTGAAAGATTATAAATTTGACCTTTAGGAAATTCGGCACCCTCAATTAGCTCTATGGCGCAATCATAAGGTCTATGGGGGGGTAGAACCTCTGGAGTAAGGGACGAGAACACATCAGAATATTCCTTAATAACAGAGGGTAATGTATTAGACCTTACTGAAACCCCAGCCTGGACCACGGACAAGCATGAGTCACACTTAGATCCCCATTTCACCAACTCTCCTTTAGACCAATCAATTGTGGGGTTATGTAAACGGAGCCAAGGCAACCCTAGTACCACCTCAACCGGTAGGTTCTCCAGGACTAGAAGAGAACATCTCTCAGAGTGGCACACACCCACGGACAGAGAAATTTCAGAGGTACATGACCTCACCGTACCACCAATCAGGGGAGTAGCATCAATAGCCATGACATGGATAGGTGTAGGTAAAGCAAACATTGGAATACCCAATTTACAAGCAAACTCAAAGTCAATAAAGCTGGCCGCTGAACCGGAGTCAATAAAGGCCTTACCCGGCCACTTATTAACCCCCAGAGAAATTGTTATGGGTACCAAAAGCTTACCTTTAGAAAAATCAGGGTGTACCTGGTCTTTAGGTTGTCTTGCCTTAGAAGACTTGTCAGAGAGGTCCCTCTTAGGACACTTGTTGATCCAATGGCCAGGATCTCCACAGTAGAAGCACTCTCCGCGTCTGCGACGAAGATTACACCGGGTCATGCCAACCTGCATGGGTTCCTCAGTGGAGACCTCAGTGTTGTCCCTGGAAAAGGCCTCTGGCTGGACCACCATCTGAGAACAGAACTGTCGTTCTTGTCGTCTCTCTCTAACTCGTCTGTCAAGTCGGACAACTAGGGTCATCATCTCCTCTAAGGTCTCAGGAATTTGGTAATTGACCAATAGATCTTTTAAATTATCAGATAGACCAGACCTAAACTGACTCTTCAGGGCTGGTTCATTCCATCCTGAGGGGACACACCACCGTCTGAATTGGGTGCAATACTCCTCCGCAGGGAGATGGCCCTGAACCAGTGCCCTAAGAGCTGTCTCGGCTACCAGGGCCCTGTCTGGTTCGTCATAGAGGGTACCCAGGGCCTGAAAAAACCCCTACACAGAAGTTAGACAACTGGCCCCAGGAGGTAACGAAAATGCCCAGTCCTGGGGATCACCCTGTAGTAGAGAAATGATAATCCCCACGTGTTGGCTCTCGGGACCGGAGGACACGGGGCGCAAACGGAAGTAGAGTTTGCAATTCTCCTTAAAGGAGAGAAACCTCTTCCGGTCTCCAGAAAAGGGTTCTGGGAGCTTGATCTGGGGTTCAAAATATGGACTGGAGGACAGAGGAGTGGAAGAACCTTGCCCTAACTCACAAGAACGGAGTTTCTCTCCTAACTCCTGCACCCTCTGTGTCAAGTTAGAGACATGGTCAGTCAGGGTAGTAAGAGGATTCATGATACAGTGGTTATTGGGCCTGTTAATCTGTAACGGTCACATCCACACACACACAGGGGGAAGGGTAGTGACCACTGCGCTCCACCCTCACCCCTTGCCCTGCCTACTTGCCTCACGAGTCCTGATGACAGGGGACAACTGGACGGCAATCCCTAACTTAGGATATGTGCAGGGAAGACAGACAAGACAAAAATACGGAACATGAACGGACCGGGTCAAAACCAAGAGAGCTACGCAGTACAACGGATTAAGCAAAGAATGGTCAGGAGAAGCCGGGGTCAAATACCAGGAGAGTAGCGAAGTACAAGAGGAGTCCTAAGAGAGTAGTCAGGTGGGAGCCGAGGTCACAATACCAGGATGTATGCGCAGTACAGGAGGAGCAGGCAGAGGATCGTCAGGGAACAGGATCAGGTAAATATTCAGTAGTCCAACAAATAGCCAGGAACCTAGAAATTAACAGGCAACCTGTAGCCAGCAGGCTGCCTGTATTTATAGTGGGGAGTGAGGGTCATGTGACGTGGCCAGCGTCACATGACCGACAGACCAACCAGTCGAGCACCGAGTGATCAGCTCGGCGCTCAAGGCAGACTAGGAGCAGGGAGCCACCCAGCTAGTAAAGCCGCCCTGGGAATGAGGTCAAACACAGAACCTCATTCCAAAAGCTAAGCAACAGTTCTGCGGGCAATGGGGGACCGAGTGCACCTTCGGAACCCCGTGACATCACTCCAAGGCAGCGGACTTTGTTGACCGGGGAGAGTGTGCAGCCATTGATCATGATAGATAGGTCTGTTGAGGGGGTTGAACAAGATGGGGGAAAGATTATAAATTCTGTCTTATCCATGTTAAGTTTTAGAAAGCGAGAGGCGAAGAAGGATGATATAGAAGATAGACATTGTGGAATTCTTGATAGTAAGGTGGTGATGTCTGGACCAGAGAGGTCAGACAGAGAGTTAGACTTAAAGGTTATGTACACCTATTTTTTTCATTATTACATTGCACTCATTTTGCGATAACATTTTTATTTTATTTTTTCAAATGTATTTATTTGTTAAAATGAGCCCCTTTGTATGTACAGCCTTGAGATTCTCTAGTAGCATGCTGTCTTCTTTCACTCTGTTCCATCAGGCAGCTCAGCTCCTTATCTCTAATCTCATAAGCACTCATTATAGCTCAATTCTTATCTTCCTGATAAGAATGTGGCTCAAATAAGTGTTTTTGACCTTTTAGTAATTTAGAGATAAGGTATATTAAATGACCAGCACAAAGTGAAAGTATGATTAACATAGCTAGACAGTCCTTTGTGACAGAAGATTTTTTAGCCCAAAATGAGTAAAATGCAATCACTAAAAAAAATTGCCCCCATAGGTGTATATAGCCCTTAAGTCTAACTCTTATGTGTTGAGATGTTACTCAGTTGATAAATCTGGCTATTTTGCGACTTTTTGATGCCAGAATTCTGGAGTGATACATTCTCCCAAAGTGCTCCAAAGTTATCAAACATCATGTTACATTTGATAAATTTGGTGCAAATTAAGGCAATGCAAACACCTGCAAAACAGACACCAGAAATTGCTCTCATGATAAATCTCCCCCTTTTACAGTTCCTCACCATTTTGTGTATGAGGACACTCTTTACATGCAGAGGCTCAAAACCTGTGCGTAGCTAGCACTGCCCGTAACTGAGAACTACAAACAGTTATGTCCAGTGTATTCAGTACTCTGTGAGCTAAATACACTGCTCAACATCGAAATTTCAACACAAAGAAGTACAAAGAAGTACAAGCCATAAGGGCATTCAAACTAAGGCAGCAGTAAGTGTCGCTAAAATCTGCAAATGATCAAATTTTCAAGCACCTAGCTTTAATCTGTGGAATGTGGGTGTAGCATTCGAGCTAGATTGAAAGCAACATTTTTTTGAAGCATGAAAACTCATAAATCATATCAAGTTGTGTGGCATGATTGTGTGATGTCTCCTATAAATCAACATGCCAGTGTCACAGATGTACCGAGACATATGGACATCCCCGCGACAGTAGATGACAGAAGATCTGTGAGACTGGCAACACGTGCTTTGATCTGACAGGTTTCCTTGTGGATCAATAAACGTCTATGTTGTTTCTGATACTGTCCACACCTCTAACCTCCCAGTGTTGCTTTTGTGGTCATTTGACTTTCCTTATTTATAGTTGCTTCTCCCACAATACTGTGCGCTTTATAGCTTCAGTCGTATGTGTGGTCTGCTGGTGTTTGGTTCACGGCTGAGTTCCTGTTGCTGCCATAGCTACTGGAAAGTTAAGTGTTTCCTTTCCCTTTTGCATTTTGTTTTAGATTATCTGTGTGTTTTTTTTCCCCCTGCCCTTTGTTGTAGGCCTGAGGGAGACTCCTGATCTTCCTTCCTTTCTGGAGGAACAGGTAGTCTCAGTCCTGTCACTATCACCAGGGTCGTATAGGGTGAGCTAGGACTCTAGGTACTCCTGTGTATGAACTCACCTACTTTTGGGGTCTGCTCATGCTGGTAGCCAGTCAGGACTGTGAAAAAGAAGAATAAAATCCCTTTATTGTCCCTCAGTGGGGACATTTTGGCATAACAGCAGCAATCACATTCACAACAGGAGCAAAATAAGAGTAATTAGAAATTAAAGTGTAAAATACAAGAAAAAATTACAGAATTCACTTAAAAAATTCACTACTGGGTTTCTGCTAACAGTGGTGGTTATAAATCCTAACCGCTGCTGGGAGGAAGGACCTTTGATAACGTTCCTTCGTGCACCTAGAATGCAGCAGTCTCTCACTGAAGGATCTCTCCAGCTCCACAACAGCTTTGTGCATGGGGTGGGAGACATTGTTAATTTTGCTAGAGTTTTTCTGTCACCCACCTCCTGCACTGGATCAAGGGGACAACTTAGGACAGAGCTGGCCTTCTTAATGAGCTTATCTAATCTCTGTCTCTCAGCCACAGATAAGCTGCTGAGACAGTGACTAGAAATTTGACTAGGAGGTGTCCTTCTTTCTTCCCTAGCTTTCAGCCTTGTTCCTTGTTCCCTCTCCTTTTTTGTCCGATGTGGTGTCTCCCTCCCACACGGGCGTGACAGACAGTTATCGCCACTTATCGCAAAGTGAGAGGGACAGGATCATTAAAATGAGACTTTGGGTTATCACTGCAGCAGATTGCTACATGCCTAGGTTGAGATATCAAAACAGGTTCAACTTTACATGTCCCTGTGGTTGGGAGAACAAAGAAGAACTGGAATGCACTTCTGTACAGATGGATCATCTGACTAGAAGAATGTCACGCTGAGGATGGCAAACACATTCCACACAAATTATCAAAGTGTTTGCACAACATTGTGCTATGAGCCAGACATCCAGCTACATCTTAGCAATAATTGCTGGAGATTGGTCTGGAGACCACATAGTCAACGCTCACACTGGTCCTACTTCCGGGATTATGGTGTGGGATGGCATAATGTACGGTAGCCGGATTTCTCGAGTCTTCATTTCAGGTACATTAACATCTCAGTGTCGCATTGATTTGCTCATGAAACCAGTGGTACGGACATTTCTCTGAAGTGTTTCGGGAGCATTTTTTAAACATGACAATTCCATTTTTTTTTTTATTATTTGCATTCCATGTTTTTTCCTTCATAATGTTGTAATTTCAGTGTTGAGGAGTGTATATCATCAGCATCTGCACAATTCTCTCACATAGTTTGCATTTCAGGCTATTTAGCTCACAGAATATTATTTTGGCCAGCAGAAGGCAACTGTGGTAAGGTAGAACACTACTGTAGTAATACAGAAGTTACTAAAGATGTACCGTGATTTAAAAAAAAAACATCCTGTTTTCACGAAAAAAGAAGTGGCCAAGACATGCTGCACTTACACTGACAAGCAGAAGGGTAACAATGTTTTGAACTTTTGACTTTCAGGCTCCAGAGCTCACATCCACTACAGCTTCTAACGTGAAACTTCCATCCTTTTATAGACAATCATCTTGACTATCGCATACATATATTATACCTGCAACTATTTAGCATATGATTAGTTATGCAGATTCTTGTAATGTAACTGCATTGTTACCGTTTTGCTCCTGGTGGTGGAACAAGCTTTTTTTTCTTGTATACTGCAAATTACAACCTGTCCTCACATTCCCTAATAGCTCAGTGTGTTTTTAGGTTTATTCCCAAGCAAAAGGTCACTGGTTCAAATCCAGGAGCAGCCATGCAAACTTCCCAAGAAAAGAGAAAGAGCATCATTCAGCTCATTGACACCTGTATCTCAGCCAAGAAAATTGACACACTGCATTATGTGAGTGTCATGACAGTTGGAAGAATATGAAATGTAGTCCTTCCATCCATTCCAAAGCCAAGAGGTGTTCCAGGCAAAATATTGGAGTCAACAAGTTGGCTCATCACAAAGTCTATCAGTTCTACAAACACAGGAGCGGAGGTGGCTTGTATGTTTTGTAATAGTGACGTCCATGCAGGTACCATGTGACACGCATTACACAAGTCTGGAATGGTAGCCGGAAAAAAAGTGAAGAAGCCTCAACTTCAATATCGTGATAAGAGGCATCGGCTGAAGTTTGTAAAAAAAATATGGTGGACCGTAGAAGATTTGAAATGGGTGATTTGGAGCGATGAGATGAAAGCCAATAGACTGGGCTCTGGTGGGTGCAAGTGGGTCTGGAAGAAACAAGGAAAAAAGGGGCTAATGAGTCGAGAAATTTAAGGAGCTGACAAGTTTTGTGGAAGAAGCCTAATGATATGACATTGTTTCACAGCCAAAGGCATTGGATACTTGAACAGGATCGATGGTGGTCTCAATGCTGAGCTGCATGTGATTATCCTACCAGACGAGTTACGTTGTACACTTGAGTACTATGAAAAGGATGACATAGTGTTCCAGCAGGACAAAACACTAAGCATATGTCGAGATTGGCAAAGAAATGGTTCAATGAGAATGAATTAGAAGTGCTGGATTGGTCTCCACAGTCCCCAGACCTAAACCCAATTGAACACTTGGGTAGTTATTGTCTATAAAATGATGGTAGTCTCACGTTAGAAGCTTTAGTGGATGGTGAGCTATGGAGCTTGAAAGTCAAAAGTTCAAAACATTGTGCTCACAATTCTTTGAAAAATCTGATCTGACGTGTTGGAATTTTTTGAGTCATTGTCAGGTGTAGTCATTAGTAATACCTGTAAACTTGTTTGCACCAAACAATGGGTATACACCATATCAATATGTTATTTTGACTAATGGTGTTGTCATTCAGATCAACAGTCTTCACAAACCAACACTAAAAGACAAAGTCACTTAGACTGCAGTCTCTAGTGTATGACCAGTTGAAAGTACAGTACTCCACTCGGGAACTGTCAGAGATCTACTAGCAGATTCCAATCTACTGGTCGACAAGATAGGATTTAAACTGTATGAAATTGTATTAATCTATTAGCTGAGCATAGGACAAGCTATTTACTGTACATAGTTTTAAGCCTCTGAATGCAAGCAACAGTTCTTATTCATTCACAGCAAAACTAACATCTTGAATTGAAACATAAAGAATAAGGCTATGCATAGTATATATTTATAGTTATATAGTGATCAAGTTTTGTTTATACAGTATAAAACCTATTTTCACCTCTGGGAACAATCTGGTGCGGGTGACGAAATGCAGTGATGTTATAATGCCATCTAATGTCTTCTGTGTGCTTCTGACCTCCTGGGAGCCCATACACTGTAGAAGCCACCACAGGTCTATAATAGTGTTGAGCGCGAATATTCAAATTTTTTTAGCGAATATCGGCACTTCGCTAATTCGAGAATATTTTGAATATAGCACTATAAATTCGCTATTTCGAATAGTTGCTTTTTATTTTTTTTTGTTATATTTTTTTCTTTCCCACTTCCCAAAAGTAGTTCTTACCTGGCCTGAGGATTCCTGGCTTCCTGGCTGCTCCAGTCAGTGGCCGTTGCCGCTTCTGCCGACTTCCGTGCTCATGGAGCGTCCCCATCACCATGGGAACACCTCCATGCTAGAATGTACTGTCGGATTTGAGAATTACGTTGAAATCGCAATTCGATTATTATAACTTGAATTAATCGAATTGCGATTTCAACTTAGCACTGCTATATTCCATATTCGTTAACTTCGTTAATTCTAGCAAGCAGACCCATTAGAAACACAGCTCTAAGTTGAAATCGCAATTCGATTATTATAACTTGAATTAATCGCATTGCGATTTCAACGTAGCACTGCTATATTCCATATTCGTTAACTTCGTTAATTCTAGCAAGTAGACCCATTAGAAACACAGCTCTAAGTTGAAATCGCAATTCGATTATTATAACTTAAAAGTCATCGCATTGCGATTTCAACTTAGACCTGGTTTACTATGGTTGGCTTGGTAGAATTAGTGAAGATGACGAACGAATATGACCAATGTATTCGTCATATTCCTCAAAACGAAGATAAAAAAGTATTCTCCATCTTTGTTTTAGCTCCATATTCGTCAACTTCGCTAATTCTAGCAATCAAATAGGAAAGTTGACTATAGAAACAACTGTGTTTAATTCGCTATGCGATTATAATACTTAGCTTTTTTTTTTTTTAATAAATAGAATAATTATAATAATTATCAAGTATTATAATTATTTTATAAAAAAAAAAAAGAAAAGTAATATTATCGCATAGCGAATTAAAAACGTAGCTGTCTCTAGTCAACTTTCCTATTTGATTGCTAGAATTAGCAAAGATGACGAATATGGAGCTAAAACGAAGATGGAGAATACTTCGTTATCTTCGTTTTGAGGAATATGACGAATACATTCGTCATATTCGTTCGTCATCTTCGCTAATTCTAGATATCAAACCAATAAGGAAGTTACCTTAAGTTAAAATCGCAATACGCGATTATTTAAATCGTATATTAATCGCAATAACTAGAATAATGGCGAATATTCGATTTCGACGAATATGAGACGAATATTCAAGCGAATATTCGCGAATTTCGTTGAAATCGAATATGGCACCTTCCGCTCATCACTAGTCTATAACTGCCCTACCAGAGTAAGTGGTGGGACAGGGAGTCAAAGGCTCTCTGCTCAACCATAGCTTTCAACTGGATCCACATCCATTGTTGTGCTAATCGGCACAGTGAGGATTTTATTTTTTTCGAAATGCAACATGCATGAGTTCTAGGCATTTTGTTCCCATAGGTTTCTGTATAGAACTTCCAATATTCCTAGAAATGCATGTTTAAAATATTAAAAATTATTTGCCCTATTACTGTATTTAAGAGCATAACACTTTATAATTTTTGAAGATTAATAATAAGATTGATAATATTGCATTACTATAAATGTTGGCAATGAATTAACACATTTTCTTTTATAATTTGTTTTAAAGGTTCCACCACTTCTACACAAAAAACACCAGTTAAAACTCACAGTGGTTCTGAAAATACTAACCATAAAGAAAGTCACTCTGGTAGCAGTCCCAAGACAGGTCATCATCAAATCATTCCATCTCATGCCAACCCAAAGACCAGTCATACTGGGACCAGTCACTTTCACAACAGTCCTAAGACAAGTGACCATAAACAGGTTCCTTCTCATAGCACTCCTAGGACAAGTCCCTCTACAAGCATTCCCAAATCTATTCATCATGAGAGAGTTTCTTCTCATAGCAGTCCAAGCAGCAACCCAAACACCAATCAGCCTGTAGGCATTCCCTCTCACAGTGTCCCTAAATCCAGTCCTTCTGGCAGTATCCCCAAGACCAGTCACCCTGAGGGCATTCCCTCACATAGCATCCCTAAAACCAGTCACCACAAGGACATTCCTTCTCATAGCAGCCAAAACACAAATCCATCTAGTAGCATACCCAAATCAAATCATCATGATGCTCCCTCACATAGCAGTCCGAGCAGCAACCCCAAGACCAAGACCCCAAAGACTAAAAACCCTGGAAGCATTCCTTCTCGTAGCACCCCTAAAATTAATCCCTCTGGCAAGATACCCAAAACTAGTCACCATGAGATCATTCCTTCTCATAGCAGTCATAAAAGCAGTCCCTCTGGAACCAAACCTAAGACAAGTCACACAGAGAACATTCCCTCTCATACCAGCCCTAAAACCAATCCCTCTAGTACTAGTCCTAACACTGGTCACTCAAAGGGCATTCACTCTGATGACAGACCTAAGGGAAGTTCCACTGGCACAGGCCCAAAGATTAACCACTCAGAGAATATTCCTTCTCATAGCAGTCCTAAGAGCAACCCCAAAACAAATCATCCTGAAAGTATTCCATCTCATAGCACCCATAAAACCAGTCCATCTGGTACCATTCCCAAAACAAATCACCCAGAGAATATTCCATCTCATAGCAGCCCTAAGACCCATTCATCTGGTAGCAGTCCTAAGACCAGTCACTCTGAGAAGATTCCTACTCACAGCAGACCTGAAGGCAGTCCTTCAGGGAGCAGCCATTCACATACTCATCCCAAAGGTAAGTGTTATGGCCATATGAAAGCAACCTAAAGGGATGCTCACACAACTCTTTTAGGGCTCTTTCACACTTGCGTTGTTGTGTTCCGGCATAGAGTTCCGTCGTCGGGGCTCTATGCCGGAAGAATCCTGATCAGGATTATCCCCATGCATTCTGAATGGAGAGAAATCCGTTCAGGATGCATCAGGATGCCTTCAGTTCCGGAACGGAACGTTTTTTGGCTGGAGAAAATACCGCAGCATGCTGCGCTTTTTGCTCCAGCCAAAAATCCTGAACACTTGCCGCAAGGCCGGATCCGGAATTAATGCCCATTGAAAGGCATTAATCCGGATCCGGCCTTAAGCTAAACGTCGTTTTGGCGCATTACCGGATCTGACTTTTAGCTTTTTCTGAATGGTTACCATGGCTTCCAGGACGCTAAAGTCCTGTTTGCCATGGTAAAGTGTAGTGAGGAGCGGGGGAGCAGTATACTTACCGTCCGTGCGGCTCCCGGGGCGCTTCAGAGTGACGTCAGGGCGCCCCACTCGCATGGATGACGTGATCGCATGGATCACGTCATCCATGCGCATGGGGCGCTCTGACGTCATTCTGGAGCGCCCCGGCAGCCGCACAGACTGTAAGTATACTGCTCCCCCGCTCCCCACTACTAGTATGGCAGCCAGGACTTTAATAGCGTCCTGGGTGCCATACACTGAACGCATTTTGAAGACGGATCCGTCTTCAAATGCTTTCAGTTCACTTGCGTTGTTACGGATCCGGCAGGCATCTCCGGCAAATGGAGTGCACGACGGATCCGGACAACGCAAGTGTGAAAGAGGCCTTAGACATGAATGTGCCTGGTATTGTGGTGCTAAAATGTGCATGTGTAACCTTGCAGATTTACCATTTGCAATGCTAAAAAGCTAATCTACTTTGGAAGCTGTAATGTAGGTTGTTCTGATTATTACTCAGTCTAACTATATATTTTTCACTCCAAAATTCTTTGCTGAAATATTTCATCATATATCTTTACAAGTTGGAGTAGATTCACATATGCGGCAAACAATTCCAGCAGTCTGTTCTGGCTGGATACTGCCGCACACTCTCAGATCCTCATTGACTATAATGGCATCCGACGAAGATCCAGTTGCTTTCCTGCATAAATCAAGTGGTTGTGCAGGCAGTGTTCAGCTAGGAAACACAAAGAAGGCGCACCATAGGGTAATAATGTACGTATACAGTGAGAGAGTGTCTCCAAACGAGAGGCTCACCTTGTGTGGTTGTGCTATGCGTAGACATACAGTACAGACCAAAAGTTTGGACACACCTTCTCATTCAAAGAGTTTTCTTTATTTTCATGACTATGAAGGCATCAAAAATATGTAATAACACATGTGGAATTATATACATAACAAACAAGTGTGAAAGAACTGAAAATATGTCATATTCTAGGTTCTTCAAAGTAGCCACCTTTTGCTTTGATTACTGCTTTGCACACTCTTGGCATTCTTGTGATGAGCTTTAAGAGGTAGTCCCCTGAAATGGTCTTCCAACAGTCTTGAAGGAGTTCCCAGAGATGCTTAGCACTTGTTGGCCCTTTTGCCTTCACTCTGCGGTCCAGCTCACCCCAAACCATCTCGATTGGGTTCAGGTCCGGTGACTGTGGAGGCCAGGTCATCTGGCACAGCACCCCATCACTCTCCTTCATGGTCAAATAGCCCTTACTTTCAAAGTTTTCCCAATTTTTCGGCTGACTGACTGACCTTCATTTCTTAAAGTAATGATGGCCACTAGTTTTTCTTTACATAGCTGCTTTTTTCTTGCCATAATACCAATTCTAACAGTCTATTCAGTAGGACAATCAGCTGTGTATCCACCTGACTTCTCCTCAACGCAACTGATGGTCCCAACCCCATTTATAAGGCAAGAAATCCCACTTATTAAACAGACAGGGCACACCTGTGATATGAAAACCATTTCAGGGGACTACCTCTTGAAGCTCATCAAGAGAATGCCAAGAGTGTGCAAAGCAGTAATCAAAGCAAAAGGTGGCTACTTTAAAGAACCTAGAATATGACATATTTTCAGTTGTTTCATACTTGTTTGTTATGTATATAATTCCACATGTGTTAATTCATAGTTTTGATGCCTTCATAGTCATGAAAATAAAGAAAACTCTTTGAATGAGAAGGGGTGTACAAACTTTTGGTCTGTACTGTAACTCTAGTGTAAGCTCATCAGAGGTTGTTTTGGGGCTGGTGTGCAGCCAAGGATACAGGTGCTTCTGGTTAGGGATGCCTGGAGTCCATCAGAAGATGCGTGGATTAGCAGAGAAGATGTCCAGCGGTGCAAAAAAACAATCCAATAGTTTGAATCAAGTTCAGAGGTTTTTATTCAGCAAGTGGTACAACGCGTTTTGGGGACAATGGTCCCTTTTGTCAGGTACCACTTGCTGAATAAAAACCTCTGAACTTTATTCAAACTATTGCATGGTTTCTTGTGGTGCAGGGCATCTTCTCTGCTGTTCCTGCATAAATATCAGCTTTCTGTTGGACAAGTAACTCTGCATTTATGCTGTAAAGTAGCTAAATCCCTGTCGAATCTCATTACAGCCAATAGGGTTCCAGCGATGTGTGGCAGTATCCGACTGGATAAATTAACTCTGGTGCTCTGCTCCTCTGCTGGAAAAGACTACTGGAGTTGGTTACCAGAGATTTGACTTGAAAGTTTAAATGGTTTGTACTATCCACTGTAATACTTTTGTGTATTAAGGTGTATAGGGATTCTTGCAGGCATTCTATTACATTCTGACAGAGACAGGGTGTAATAGTGGCAGGCATATAGCAGGCCTGGGGGACCTTCAGAATTTTCCAGGCTGCCATGACAACTGCTCAGCACCCCACAATTTCATTAGCAGGGTGCTGATCAGAGAACAGAGGGTGCTTTCTCCCTCTGTCTAACTACTCAGATGCTGCAGTTGCTATTGACTGTTAAACTTCCAGGATTGGCATGATCTCCAATCCCAGAAGTAAGAGCAGGCTGCCAGCTGAATTATAAGCTGGCAGCCATAAGCAACAACACAGGCCTAGCTCCCGTGCTTGCACCATCACTGTGATGCACTATTACCCTACTGAATCAGTCACTAAAACAAAAAAATATATATATTTTAAGTGTCATTTACTTTTTTTTTTTTTTTCTCCAACTAAGGCTAGTTTCAGCAGGATGTTCCAGTGGTCCCCATAGTAGTTAATGGGGCCAGATGACATCCCTGTAGCTTCTGACAATGTTGGATACAGAAAGATCCGGCAGGCTAGTGTGGAACTAGCCTAATAAACTGCTGAATGATTATTCCTTTACTTGTAATTAGCAATGTATTTTAATGTTTCATGGCAATCTTAAAGCTCACTGAACAGTTATTGTCTGTTTTGCTGTCACAGGCAATTATCCCCCTGCACCACCAGCTAAAACCCAAGAAGAATTCTGTGCTGGTCGGGCAAGCGGTCTCTACCCAGTAGCTGGAGACAAAAATGCATTCTGGCACTGTGCTAATGGAATAACCTACAAACAATACTGCTCAGCTGGCCTGGTATTTGAGGAGAGTTGTGAGTGCTGTAAGTAACCAAGATCTCTCATAAAACTACTGCACTGAGGTAGTACTGTGTAGGTGCAGTGTAGTTCAAATAAACGGACTGTAATGGCCTAGTTGAGGAAACACACACTACTGTACTGAAAATGGCCCACAGAAGATGGAGAGATTCTTATATCAATGCATATTTAACATTTACAAAGCTTTAGAACCTCATTATATACAAACATGTCAGGGACAATGCCACTCATGAGGGGCAATCACCCCAAAACAGCTGTCTGCAGATCAGACGCTGTCCTATTTATCATGTTTCAGGGCCTTTGAAAAGGTCAAACATTGACTTATAGGATAGTTGCCTTAGGCTGGGTTCACACGAGCGTGTCCGGATTAGTTCCGGATGCGTCCCGGTGTGTTGCGGCAAACCCGCGCGAGTAGGAATGCAATTGCAGTCAGTTTTGACTGCGATTGCGTTCCGATGTTCAGTTTTTATCGCGCGTGTGCAATGTGTTTTGCACGCGCGTGATAAAAAACCGACTGTGGTACCCAGACCCGAACTTCTTCACTGAAGTTCAGGTTTGGGTTCGGTGTTGTGTAGATGTTATTATTTTCCCTTATAACATGGTTATAAGGGAAAATAATAGCATTCTGAATACAGAATGCATAGTAGGTGATCAATTGAGGGTTAAAAAATAAAAAAAATTAACTCACCTTCTCCTCTTGTTCGCGTAGTTCTCCCGGTCTTCAGTTCTTTAAAAAGATGAACTATGGGCTAAAGGACCTTTGGTGACGTCAGATCACATGCTCCAATCACATGGTACATTACCGCGGTGATGGACCATGTCATTGGAGCATGTGATCTGACGTCACCAAAGGTCCTTTAGCCCATAGTTCATCTTTTTAAAGAACTGAAGACCGGGAGAACTACGCGAACAAGAGGAGAAGGTGAGTTTATTTTTTTATTTTTTCAACCTTCAATTGACCACCTACTAAGCATTCTGTATTCAGAATGCTATTATTTTCCCTTATAACCATGTTATAAGGGAAAATAATACAGTGAATAGACTGTCACCTAGCAACCGTGCGTGAAAATCGCACCGCATCCGCACTTGCTTGCGGATGCATGCGATTTTCACGCAACCCCATTCACTTCTATGGGGCCTGCGTTGCGTGAAAAACGCAGAATATAGAGCATGCTGCGATTTTCACGCAACGCATAAGTGATGCGTGAAAATCATCGCTCATCTGAACAGCCCCATTGAAATGAATGGGTCCAGATTCAGTGCGGGTGCAATGCGTTCACCTACCGCATTGCACCCGCGCGGAAATCTCGCCCGTGTGAACGCAGCCTTACAGCTGGTAGCCTTAGATGCAGAGCTTGTTAGGAGCTCATTTGCATCCCTTCTTCTCAGAATTCCAGAGGAGCATTCCTGGCCTATAAAAATCCTCACGCCGTTTAAGGCATCCTCCATAAGGAGATATTGTATTCCCTAAATCCTTTACATGTTACAATGATGTAAAAATTATATGACAGTGCATATAATATATTAAAGACATTAGAATGTAGACTACAGGTATAAATGAAAAATAATTGTACCAATATTTGTTTTGAATGAATATAAAAAGTAAATAATTGATATGTTTTACCTTTTTATAAAAAAAAAATACAGAAAATGTACAATAAAAGTATAAATAACATTTACCCAACTGAGGGAGACGGAGAGAGAAAAGAAAAGGGCTCTTATACAAATAGTCTATGGGTACTCAACAGGTGGATTATGAAAAAAATCTGTCTGGACCTCTGCTATCTGCACCAGAGCGCTGTGTGCACATTAATAAGGGAGCCGCGTGTTTGAGAGGTCTCATAGCCCCATTAGTTTAGCTTTCATCAAAAGAGATGACAGTTAGGAGAGGTTCTTTCCTTTGCTGCAGTAGCACCTAAGTGAGGTTGTAGCTGCAAAACATAATTAGGCGCTGCCAGGGCAGAGAAGGAATGTTGTCCCCTGCCATCATTGACAGTGAAGGTTGAGGGGGGGGGGGGGGGGTGCAGAATGTAGGGAAATGAGGAAGAGGAATAGGAGGAGATAGTGGTGAGCAGGAATGTTTCTCTGTGGGTAAGGACTACCTCCCACAGTGTTAGTGGGAGGTCTCTGTCTCTGTCTGTGGATGTTGCACTGTGCTTGGGCAATTTAAAAAGTAAAACATATAAAATGAAAAACATAATTTATGTTGATCAGATTTTTGGGCTGCATCCTGGGCTCTCACAAAAAACATTTTCAGAACTGCTTTTTTTTCTATTCCGCAAACAAAAATAATTATAAATGCTAATCAATACTTTTTGTGTACCTTAAAATGGGGCCAATTAAAAGTACTCTCTTCCCGCAAAAAAATAAGCCCTCATACAGCTATATTGACGGAAAAATGTAAATGTTACAGTTCTTAAAATGTTTGCTTGAAATATGCTATTTCTGTGCAAAAGTAGTATCAGTGTAGTCATACTGACTCTACTGACCTTACTGTCACACACTAATAATGCTGCACAGTGAGCAGTGTAAAGTTAAAATACGAAACTAGTGGTCATATGTGCCAAAAATGGTTCTTTTAAAATATTTCATCCCGTTAAATACAACAATACAATTTTTTTTGTGCTATTATTGTGCAACAGTAGTAAAACATAATCAAACTTTACATATCTGGTATCACCATAATTGTATCTTCCCTTGATGGCAGATCCAGGGAAGATGACCTTTACAAAAAAATAGTTGAGTACTACAATATAATCAATCTGAAGTCATTGTAGGCAGTGGAGCAAATATGTAAATCACTGTGCCTGGACTGATTCTTGATTTGTGCCAATTGTGGCACATCCTTTAAGTGTATGTCCCAAAATTTTCTTTCACTTATGACGTAATAAACTCAAACTAAATTTTTTTTGATTACTTTTGCGGCCGATGTTTGTCTGTGTTCACTTTGCACCTTGTTTTGTCACAATCTTAGGCCTCTTGCCCACAAATGTAAGGGCTCCAGGCCCGTGCTGTGGATCACTTGAATGGGGTCTGCGATCCATCCGTTCCGCAAAAAGATAGAACAAGTTCTTTTTTTGTGTGGAAGATACACAGCCTTTTTCACATGAATGTAAGCGCTCCGTGCCCGCATACGGCGGTTCCGCAATACACTGGTCACAAGCCGTGTGCATTCTGCATCACGGATATGGACCTATTCACTTGGGTGAAG
The DNA here is from genome assembly GCF_905171765.1 of Bufo bufo. Classification (NCBI taxonomy): domain Eukaryota; kingdom Metazoa; phylum Chordata; class Amphibia; order Anura; family Bufonidae; genus Bufo; species Bufo bufo. The sequence goes on along the minus strand of NC_053391.1, from coordinate 258,523,447 downwards.
AATGGAAGCACGGAACGGAACCCCACGGAAGCACTACGGAGTGCTTCTGTGGTATTCCGTTCCGTGCTTCCGTTCCGCAAAAAGATAGAACTTGTTCTATCTTTTTGCGGAACGGATGGATCGCGGATTCCATTCAAGTGAATGGGTCTGCCCTCTGCATGCGGCTGCCCCACAGTCGGTGCCCGTGCATTGCGGACTGCAATTTGCGGTCCATTGCACGGACACGGAGCCCTTATGTTGGTTGGCAAGAGGCCTTAGACAGATGTTGCTACATTTTTTACAAAATCTATCCAAGGTGGTAAAAAATTGTGTAAAGTTCTAGCAGTATAAAGCCCTGAGGTGCATTGTGTGGCAAATAAGCAGTTTTGTGTGGCATTCTATCACATCTTTCCTTCACCACTACCACTAAAATGGCATCACAGATTTATATACATTTAACAATCCAAATCATAAATTTGGTGCAAACTAAATGGTGTAGGCACAATATTCTAAAGTAAAACAAGAGACTAATTTCCAAAAAATAAGGTTGAAACGAGAGTCTTTTTAGTCTGAGGCTACATGAAAACATGCGCAATAGCAAATTTTGCAAAACTATTGTAGAGCTGTGAGTTGACTGTAAAAACACAGCCTAATCACAGAAATGTTGAAGGCAAGACACAGTCGTACTCGACTTGCACTGTAGACTATTGTAGCAAAGTCACGTGCGACTTGCAACCAAAAATCCAACAGTGTTGGATTTTTTGTGACTGCTGCATCGCGTTGCTGTTTGTTGCCAGTCTCACTGGAACTCCATCAACAATCAGTAGACCCAATGTTGCAGTGCAATATCGCAACCTTCATGTAGAGTTAAATATGTTGCTGTGTAACTCCAGCATTACTCATTTAATGTGTTGGCATGAATGAAAATTAAAGCCAATGCTGCCCCCCGAAAAGATCTAAATCTGACGGTACAGAGAAATTTAGTTTGTTTCTGATCACAGATAAGACATGAATCCAGTAGTCCCTAAACTTTGGACATAGCCACACTTAGCTTCATTCACCGTACACCTTGCACTACCAAAAATATTGTATAATGTAGCCTAGTAGTAACATAAATTGTACTATTTATTAGTGTTGAGCGTGAATAATCGAATATCTAATTTTTTTTGCGAATATCGGCACTTCGCTAATTCGCGAATATTTCGAATGTAGCACTATAAATTCGCTATTTCGAATATTCTTTTTTTTTTTTTTGTTATTGTTATATTTTTTTTCTTTCCCACTTCCCAAAAGTAGTTCTTACCTGTCCTGAGGATTCCTGGCTGCTCCAGTCAGTGCCCGTTGCTGCTTCTGCCGACTTCCGTGCTCATGGAGCGTCCCCATCACCATGGGAACGCCTCCATACTAGAATGTACTGTCGGATGTGAGAATTAAGTTGAAATCGCAATTCAATTATTATAACTTGAATTAATCGAATTGCGATTTCAACTTAGCACTGCTATATTCCATATTCGTTAACTTCGTTAATTCTAGCAAGCAGACCCATTAGAAACACAGCTCTAAGTTGAAATCGCAATTCGATTATTATAACTTGAATTAATCGAATTGCGATTTCAACTTAGACCTGGTTTACTATGGTTGGCTTGGTAGAATTAGTGAAGATGACGAACGAATATGACCAATGTATTCGTCATATTCCTCAAAACGAAGATAACAAAGTATTCTCCATCTTTGTTTTAGCTCCATATTCGTCAACTTCGCTAATTCTAGCAATCATATAGGAAAGTTGACTATAGAGACAGCTGTTTTTAATTCGCTATGCGATTATATTACTTTGCTTTTTTTTTTATAAAATAATTATAATACTTGATAATTATTATAATTATTCTATTTATAAAAAAAAAGCAAAGTAATATAATCGCATAGCGAATTAAACACAGTTGTCTCTATAGTCAACTTTACTATTTGATTGCTAGAATTAGCGAAGTTGACGAATATGGAGCTAAAACGAAGATGGAGAATACTTTGTTATCTTCGTTTTGAGGAATATGACGACTACATTGGTCATATTCGTTCGTCATCTTCACTAATTCTAGATATCAAACCAATAGGAAAGTTACCTTAAGTTAAAATCGCAATACGCGATTATTTTAATCGCATATTAATCGCGATAACTAGAATAATGACGAATATTCAATTTCGACGAATATGAGACGAATATTCAAGCGAATATTCTGGAATTTCGTTGAAAAACGAATATGGCACCTCCCGCTCATCACTACTATTTATGACAAACCTTGAATATACAATCACCATGGGAACGCCTCCATACTAGAATGTACTGTCGGATGTGAGAATTAAGTTGAAATCGCAATTCAATTATTATAACTTGAATTAATCGAATTGCGATTTCAACTTAGCACTGCTATATTCCATATTCGTTAACTTCGTTAATTCTAGCAAGCAGACCCATTAGAAACACAGCTCTAAGTTGAAATCGCAATTCGATTATTATAACTTGAATTAATCGAATTGCGATTTCAACTTAGACCTGGTTTACTATGGTTGGCTTGGTAGAATTAGTGAAGATGACGAACGAATATGACCAATGTATTCGTCATATTCCTCAAAACGAAGATAACAAAGTATTCTCCATCTTCGTTTTAGCTCCATATTCGTCAACTTCGCTAATTCTAGCAATCATATAGGAAAGTTGACTATAGAGACAGCTGTTTTTAATTCGCTATGCGATTATATTACTTTGCTTTTTTTTTTATAAAATAATTATAATACTTGATAATTATTATAATTATTCTATTTATAAAAAAAAAGCAAAGTAATATAATCGCATAGCGAATTAAACACAGTTGTCTCTATAGTCAACTTTACTATTTGATTGCTAGAATTAGCGAAGTTGACGAATATGGAGCTAAAACGAAGATGGAGAATACTTTGTTATCTTCGTTTTGAGGAATATGACGACTACATTGGTCATATTCGTTCGTCATCTTCACTAATTCTAGATATCAAACCAATAGGAAAGTTACCTTAAGTTAAAATCGCAATACGCGATTATTTTAATCGCATATTAATCGCGATAACTAGAATAATGACGAATATTCAATTTCGACGAATATGAGACGAATATTCAAGCGAATATTCTGGAATTTCGTTTAAAACGAATATGGCACCTCCCGCTCATCACTACTATTTATGACAAACCTTGAATATATTGAATATAGAGGTGAGCAAATCAATTAATATTCATATATAAACAAATAATATTCATTACTCATTTCACAAAAATTTGTTCACCAAACAAATCTTAAGTTTTTTTAATTGCTTTGGACGAATCATGTACTTACGCCTATAAATATGACCCCAAAAATATCCAATTGCAATTAAAGGCATCAAAGTTTATTATATGAAACATAAAATCAAATAGGACTGAAGATTAAAAGGCAGCTAATCACTTAGAAAAAAAGAGAGGAACCCAGGCAAGTATATCAAGAATGCAATAATTTAGACATCAAGTAGTCCAGATGAAATAAATGTCCTCCTTCTCTCGGTCTTCTTGTAATTGGAAATGTGGCGCAGTTCCACGCCTTCACCAAAATTTTATTCTCCTGTTTGATATTCATACTGCTGCCCAGCTGTCCGTTCTTTTTAATTTATTTAAAGAGCACCTGTCAGCAGATTTGGGAAAACTGGCTGACCTGTTGCATGTGCACTTGGCAGCTGAAGGCTTCTGTGTTGGTCCCATGTTGATATTAGTCCGCATTACTGAGAACAATTATGTTTTATTATAGGCAAATGAGCCTCTAGGAACAACAGGGGTGTTGCCATTACACCTAAAGTCTCAGATCTCTCGTCAACTGCCATACCCTCTGAACTTTGATTAAGGCCTCATGCACACGACCGTTGTGTGCATCCGTGGCCGTTGTGCCGTTTTCCGTTTTTTTTTCGCGGACCCATTGACTTTCAATGGGTCCGTGGAAAAATCGGAAAATGCATCGTTTTGCAGCCGCATCCGTGATCCGTGTTTCCTGTCCGTCAAAAAAATATGACCTGTCCTATTTTTTTGACGGACAACGGTTCACGGACCCATTCAAGTCAATGGGTCCGTGAAAGAACACGGATGCACACAAGATTGGCATCCGCGTCCGTGGCCGTAGGTTACTTTCATACAGACGGATCCGAAGATCCGTCTGTATGAAAGCTTTTCAGAGCTGAGTTTTCACTTCGTGAAAACTCAAATCCGACAGTATATTCTAACACAGAGGTGTTCCCATAGTGATGGTGACGCTTCTAGTTAGAATATACTGAGAACTGTGTACATGACTGCCCCCTGCTGCCTGGCAGCACCCGATCTCTTACAGGGGGCTGTGATCCGCACAATTAACCCCTCAGGTGCTGCACCTAAAGGGGTTAATTGTGCATATCCTAGCCCCCTATAAGAGATCAGGGGCAGACCCCCCTCCCTCCCCAGTTTTAATTTCATTGGTGGCCAGTGGCCTCTATTGTATTATTTTCATTGGTGGCACAGTGTGCGGCCCCCCCGCCCCCCTCTATTGTATTAATATCATTGGTGGCCAGTGTGCGGCCTCCCCCCCCCCGATCATTGGTGGCAGCGGAGAGTTCCGATCGGAGTCCCAGTTTATTCGCTGGGGCTCCGATAGGTAACCATGGCAACCAGGATGCTATTGCAGGCCTGGTTGCCATGGTTACTTAGCAACATTACAATATTAGAAGCATCATACTTACCTGCTGCGCAGTCTGTGTCTGGCCGGGAGCTCCTCCTACTGGTAAGTGACAGGTCTGTGCGGCGCATTGCTTAATGATCTGTCACTTACCAGTAGGAGGAGCTCCCGGCCGGACACAGACAGCGCAGCAGGTAAGTATGATGCTTCTAATATTGTAATATTGCTAAGTAACCATGGCAACCAGGCCTGCAATAGCGTCCTGGTTGCCATGGTTACCGATCGGAGCCCCAGCGAATAAACTGGGACTCCGATTGGAACTCTCCGCTGCCACCAATGATGGGGGGGGGGGAGAGGGGAGGCCGCACACTGGCCACCAATGATATTAATACAATAGAGGGGGGGCCGGGGGGGCCGCACACTGGCCACCAATGATATTACAATAAAGGGGGGGGTCGGGGGGGCGCACACTAGCCACCAATGATATTACAATAAAGGGAGGGAGGGGGGGCCGGGGGAGGCCGCACACTGGCCACCAATGATATTACAATAGAGGGGGGGGGCCGCACGCTGGCCACCAATGATATTACAATAAAGGGAGGGAGGGGGGCCGACGGAGGCCGCACACTGGCCACCAATGATATTACAATAGAGGGGGGCGGGGGGGGCCACACACTGGCCACCAATGATATTCAAACTGGGGAGGGAGGGGGGTCTGCCCCCAGCTGCCTGGCAGCCCCATATCTCTTACAGGGGGCTATGATACCCACAATTAACCCCTTCAGGTGCGGCAACTGAAGGGTTAATTGTGCTGATCACAGCCCCCTGTAAAAGATCAGGTGCTGCCAGGCAGCAGGGGGCAGTCATGTACACAGTTCGTAGTATATTCTAACTAGAAGCGTCCCCATCACTATGGGAACGCCTCTGTGTTAGAATATACTGTCGGATCTGAGTTTCACGATGCAACTCAAATCCGATGGTATATTCTAACATAGAGGCGTTCCCATGGTGATGGGGACGCTTCAAGTTAAAATATACCATCGGATTGGAGAAAACTCTGATCCTATGGTATATTAACTCCTGACTTTACATTGAAAGTCAATGGGGGACGGATCCGTTTGAAATTGCACCATATTGTGTCAACGTCAAACGGATCCGTCCCCATTGACTTGCATTGTAATTCAGGACGGATCCGTTTGGCTCCGCACGGCCAGGCGGACACCAAAACGACTTTTTTTTCATGTCCGTGGATCCTCCAAAAATCAAGGAAGACCCACGGATGAAAAAACGGTCACGGATCACGGACCAACGGAACCCCGTTTTGCGGACCGTGAAAAAATACGGTCGTGTGCATGAGGCCTAACAGGGCCAGGCAGTGTAAACGTGAACACACTTGTTCTTGAATTCTACTAAAATCTCAATCTGCACCATGCTTCAATACTGCGCAGTACAGGAAAGAGGCTCGCAGTAAAAAATTGAACTGCCAATGAGCCTCTTTCCAGTAATGTGCTGGATACTGAAGCGCATTGCGCAGAGTGAGAATTTGGGAGGACTCAGGTCTAGGCATGGCGATGACATTTACACTGCCTGGTCCTGTCAAATAAAGTGCAGAGGGTTTGGCAGTTGCAGAGGGAGTTGAGGCTCTAAAAGTAACAGCTAAGCCACTGTTACTCCTATATGCTTATTTGCATATATTAAAACTTCATTTTTCTCAGCAATTCTGGCACATATGAACATAGGACCAACACATATGCCTTCAGCTGCCAAACACACATGTAGTGCCAGATTCATAGGTACAAATCTGCCGACAGATGACCTTTAAAAGGAGGAGGGGGGAGCAAAAAAAAAAGAAACGAGTCCTAAGATACCTCAGAGTGTCATATACCAATATCTATCTATCTAAATTATATAATAACATATTATATGTTTTTATGTTAAAGGTAACTATCCTCCTGCTCCTCCAGCCAAAACCCAAAAAGAATTCTGTGCTGGGCGAGCCAGTGGCCTGTATCCTGTGGCTGGGGACAAGAACGCTTTCTGGAACTGTGCCAACGGAATTACCTACAAACAATATTGTTCTGCTGGTCTTGTCTTTGATACAAGTTGTGAATGCTGTGAGTAACTTTAAAGTAACTTTAAAATTTGTTTATGTAGGATGTGATAATATAATTTTTATTTTTTTTACAAAATTAGTGGCTAAATTCCTGTTTATTTTTTATTCACTCACCTACCCCCCCACACCCCAAAAGAAAAAAACATAATAACATATGTATAGGTTGGGGCAACCAAAATTCCAACAGTGTTGCTTTTTTGTGACAGTTGTGTCTTGCATGTGTAGCATTGTGACCCAATCGGCAATCGTTTGATGCAGAGCTGCAACATGTAACCCCAGCTTTACTCATTTAATGTGTTGCAAAGTATTAAAATTAAAGCCACTTCTGTACCCCAAAAAACATAAAAAAGTAATTATATAGAGCAATTTAGTTTGTCTCTGATTACAGATAAGACATCAATACAGAAGTCCCTAAACCTTGGACATAGCCACACCACGTAGATCAAATTAATTTCATCCAGCTTACACCTTGCACTGCCAAAAATACTGCTTTCTCGACATACCAACCTGGACATATCAATATTTTTACCCAGACAGCCCCACTAAGATGAGCATCAGAGCATTTCATGCTCCGATGCTCTCCTTTGCCCTGCGCTGAAACTTGAGGGCAAAGGCATTTTCAGGAGATCCGATGACATACTGGGCTCTACTTAGGGCTACCAGGCAGAGGCTTCCGCACAGCAGTGAGCCTGGTGACATCAACGGCACTGATGGGCGCGCTTTAGCACTGCCCTAGCCTGTAAATCCGGCCCTTCAGAGCCGGTAACGTCACGGAACACACTGCTGGGTGGAAGCCACCGCCTAGCAGTGTGTCTAGGTAAACAAACAAGCACTTGCCCTGTGCGATTCAGCAAAGGGCAAGGGAGAGCATTGGAGCATGAAATGCTCTGATGCTCATCTTAGTGGGGCTTTCTGGATGAAAATATGGGTATGTCCGGGTTCATCTCTGAACCCGGACAACCCTTTTAACAGTGACCTCCACAGTACCCCACTCCCTTTAATTGTGACCTCCACAGGGCCCCCTTAACTGTGAACTTCACAGCACTCCCTTATCAGTGACTTCCACAGTGCTCCACCGCTTAACATTGACCTCCACAGCGTCCTGCCCCTTAATAGTGACATCCACAGCACCCTGCCCCCTTCACAGTGACCTCCACAGCACCCCCTCCCCTTGACAGTCACCTATAACAGGGAAAAAAATGCTGAGTTGTTATGGAAACCTGTTGCAAAACTGTGTATGTCAGTGAGACAAAGACTGAAGAACCTGGAAGCTTCTATTGGCCGATAAGGGCTATGTGATGGTGCCATATATTTAAATTTCTCAAGAACTCTACGTTCTAGAGAGCTTGAACTGAGTATAAAACCTTTCTAAGCACCGGATTTACCTTTGTTCCAAATTTGGTGCTGATTGGTGCAGTCATTCGGTCATGCATAAAGAACAGACAGACATACAACAGAAATTAATTTTTATATGAGATAAGATACTTTTTTTAAACATATTATATGTTTTTATGTTGAAGGCAACTATCCTCCTGCTTCTCCAGCCAAAACCCAAAAAGAATTCTGTGTTGGGCGAGCCAGTGGCCTGTACCCTGTGGCCGGGGACCAGAATGCGTTCTGGAACTGTGCCAACGGAATTACCTACAAACAATATTGTTCTGCTGGTCTCGTCTTTGATACAAGTTGTGAATGTTGTGAGTAGCTTTAAAATCTATAAACACCTTCTTGTGCCATTTTGTAAACATTGCATTTTACTCATTTTGGGCTAAAACATTTTTTAATGTATCTTACTTTCAGTTTCACACGGAGCTGTCAGGTTTCTTCTCTGACAGATGGATGTATAGCCCTTATATTTCAATACTTATTATTAGGTTGGAACTGGCTCACAAGGGAACAGGTGAATCCCTTTGTAGACCCCTAGTCCCCCACCCTCTACACCAGTGGCACATGGCATAGTAACATAGTTTATAAGGCTGAAAAAAAAATCTGTCCATCTAGTTCAGCCTGTTATCATGCAAGTTGATCCAGAGGAAGGCAAAAAAATAAAACATGTGAGGTAGAAACCAATTTTCCCCACTTTAGGGGGAAAAAAATCCTTCCCGACTCTAATCAGGCAATCAGAATAACTCCCTGGATCAACGACCCCCTCTAGTAGCTATAGCTTGTAATATCATTACACTCCAGAAATGCATCCAGGCCCCTCTTGAACTCTTTTTGTAAACTCACCATCACCACCTCCTCAGGCAGAGAGTTCCATAGTCTCACTGCTCTTACCATAAAGAATCCTCTTCTATGTTTGCGTACAAACCTTCTTTCCTCCAGACGCAGAGAATGTCCCCTTGTCACAGTCCTGGGAAAAAATAGATGACGGGAGAGGTCTCTGTACTGACCCCTGATATATTTATACATAGTTATCAGATCTCCCCTTAGTCGTCTTTTTTCTAAACTGGATAACCCTAATTTTTGATAATCTTTCTGGGTACTGTAGTCCACCTATTCCAGTTATTAGTTTGGTTGCCCTCCTCTGAACCCTCTCCAGCTCTGCTATGTCTGCCTAGTTCACAAGACACCAGAACTGCACAAAGTACTCCATGTGTGTTCTGACTAGTGATTTGTAAAGTGGTAAGACTATGTTCTCATCACTGGCATCTATGCCCCTTTTGATGCAACCCATTATCTTATTGGCCCCGGCAGCAGCTGCCTGACACTGGTTTCTACAGCTTAGTTTGCTGTTCACTAAAATGCCTAGGTCCTTTTCCATGTCAGTGTTACCCAGTGTTTTACCATTTAGTATGTACGGGTGACTTGCATTATTCCTTCCCCTGTGCAAAACCTTACATTTGTCAGTGTTAAACCTCATCTGCCACTTATCTGCCCAAGCCTCCAATCTATCCAGATCCCTCTGTAGCAGTATACTGTCCTCTTCCGTGTCAAATACTTTACACAGTTTAGTTAAGATCATTAATAAATATATTGAAGAGAATAGGGCCCAATACTGACCCCTGAGGTACCCCACTAGTGACAGTGACCCAATCTGAGTGTGTACCATTAATAACCACCCTTTGTTTTCTATCACTGAGCCAGTTACTTACCCACATACTAACATTTTCTCCCAGTCCAAACATTCTCATTTTATATACTAACCTTTCATGTCAAATGCTTTGGAGAAGTCCAGATATACGACATCCATTGATTCGCCGCTGTCAAGTCTAGAACTTATCTACTCATAGAAACTGATTAAATTAGTTTGACATGACCGATCCCTCATGCTTATAAGGCGTTATTTGCTTATTTTCATTGAGGTGCTCCAAGATAGCATCTCTTAGAAAATCTTCAACCAGTTTACTTACGACAGATGTTAAACTTACCGGCCTATAGTTTCAGGACTCTGTTTTTGGACCCTTTTTGAATATTGGCACCACATTTGCTATACACCAATTCTGTGGAACACTCCCTGTCAGTATAGAGTCCTTAAATATCAGAAATAAGGGTCTAACTATGACATTACTTAATTATCTTAGGATACATGAGTGTATGCCATCTGGTCCTGGCGATTTGTCAATTTTAATCTTTTTAAGATGCTGATGTACTTCTTTCTGGTTCAGACAGGGCACTTTTAATGGGGAATTCACTTTTACATTCTGCATTTTATCTGACAGTTTATTTTCTTCAGTGAATACAGTAGAGAAAAAAATATTTAATAGCTTTGCTTTCTCCTCATCGCTCTCTGCAACTTCCCCCTCATCACTCTGTAAAGGGTCGACACCTTCAGATTTATACTTTCTACCATTTATATAATTGAAGAACATTTTAGGGTTAGTTTAACTATCTTTGGCAATTAATCTCTCGATCTCTAGTTTGGCAGCTTTTATTTGTCTTTTACATATTCAATTTTTTTCCTTATAGTTTTTCAATGCTTCCTTGCTACACTCCTGTTTTAGTGATTTAAATGCCTTCTTTTTGTCATTTATTGCTTTCTTTACATTTCTATTTATCCACATTGTTTTTTTCTTGTTCCTTAACCTTTTATTCCCATAAGGTTTGTACCTCTCACAATTAGATTTTAGGATGCTTTTAAAAATATCCCATTTTGTGGCTGTATTTTTTTTTTTTTAGGACTTTGTCCCAGTTAGTTAGGCCTATGGCCTCTCTTAGTTGGCTAAATTTTGCTTTTTGAAGTTTGGTATTTTTGTTCCTCCCTGAAGAAACACTCTTTTGAATGACAATTGGAAGGTTATTCCTTTATGGTCACTATTTCCCAGGTGTCCCCCAACCTGCACATCTGTTGTTCTGTCAGATCTATAGTAGATTGACTGCACTACATGTGCAGTAGATAGGCAGTGTACAACTTCTCAAGGAGCCTATTCATTCATTTAAAACTAGGTAAATTACTTAAAAAACTACTTATTTTGTTATAAGTGGGGGAGATGACTTGTGGATGAAAGGTGCAAACTTGCCATTATAAACTTTTATCAGGGATCTCCCTTCTTGAAGTCACAGCAGCCCCCCCCCCCCCCCCCCCCATAATCAATCATTTTGTAGCTTCTTGCTACTGCCTGCCGGTGTGTGAGAAGACAATATTGTGTAGCTGCACAGTGCACCCCCAGAACAAATTTAACTAGTGGGTGCTAGGAACCCTTACACTGGCAGTCTGACACTGCTCCTTATAGGTACATTCTTATCAAACTGATAAGAATATACCTTAAATAAGCATCTACAAGCTGTCAGGTGTACAAAGGATACATATTCCAATGGTCCAAATGGGTTTGACATCTGTTTCCACATGCATGTGGGTCCGCCTCTATGGCATTTCAGTCTGTGCCTCTGCACCGCAAAAAAATAGAATATGCTCTATTTGTTTGTGGTGGAAACGGATCGTGGATTCATTCAAGTTGAATGGATCTGCTTCCGTCAGGGGAGGCCACACAGACGGCGCTCGTGCATGTTCATATGCATGAGCCCTAACTCCCATAGACTTCAGTGAAAAGAGCCATGCATATGCCGTCACTGTGGATGCAACAGCTGCCTCACCTTTCACGATGAAGGTTAGTTGCTAGACGCCCTCAATTGTTGTATTTAATACTGGTAAATTAAAATGCATTAACAGCAGCACTACATGAACTCAGTGTGTTGTATGGTCCACTGTTCTACCCTGACAACTGAATTAATTATTAAAATCATTAGAAATAACATCACATACAGTACAGACCAAAAGTTTGGACACACCTTCTCATTCAAAGAGTTTTCTTTATTTTCATGACTATGAAAATTTTAGATTCACACTGAAGGCATCAAAACTATGAATTAACACATGTGGAATTATATACATAACAAACAAGTGTGAAACAACTGAAAATATGTCATATTCTAGGTTCTTCAAAGTAGCCACCTTTTGCTTGGATTACTGCTTTGCACACTCTTGGCATTCTCTTGATAAGCTTCAAGAGGTAGTCCCCTGAAATGGTTTTCACTTCACAGGTGTGCCCTGTCAGGTTTAATAAGTGGAATTTCTTGACTTATAAATGGGGTTGGGACCATCAGTTGCGTTGAGGAAAAGTCATGTGGATACACAGTTGATAGTCCTACTGAATAGACTGTTAGAATTTGTATTATGGCAAGATAAAAGCAGCTATGTAAAGAAAAACGAGTGGCCATCATTACTTTAAGAAATGAAGGTCAGTCAGTCAGCCGAAAAATTGGGAAAACTTTGAAAGTAAGGGCTATTTGACCATGAAGGAGAGTGATGGGGTGCTGCGCCAGATGACCTGGCCTCCACAGTCACCGGACCTGAACCCAATCGAGATGGTTTGGGGTGAGCTGGACCGCAGAGTGAAGGCAAAAGGGCCAACAAGTGCTAAGCATCTCTGGGAACTCCTTCAATACTGTTGGAAGACCATTTCAGGGGACTACCTCTTGAAGCTCATCAAGAGAATGCCAAGAGTGTGCAAAGCAGTAATCAAAGCAAAAGGTGGCTACTTTGAAGAACCTAGAATATGACATATTTTTACATAGCTGCTTTTATCTTGCCATAATACAAATTCTAACAGTCTATTCAGTAGGACTATCAACTGTGTATCCACATGACTTTTCCTCAACGCAACTGATGGTCCCAACCCCATTTATAAGTCAAGAAATTCCACTTATTAAACCTGACAGGGCACACCTGTGAAGTGAAAACCATTTCAGGGGACTACCTCTTGAAGCTTATCAAGAGAATGCCAAGAGTGTGCAAAGCAGTAATCAAAGCAAAAGGTGGCTACTTTGAAGAACCTAGAATATGACATATTTTCAGTTGTTTCACACTTGTTTGTTATGTATATAATTCCACATGTGTTATTTCATAGTTGTGATGCCTTCATAGTCATGAAAATACAGAAAACTCTTTGAATGAAAAGGTGCGTTTTTTTTTAGTACCTCTGTACTCTAGCGACAGGTGAGGGTTACAGTGGCTGGATTCCCTGCAAATTCTGCTTGTCTGAGGTGATGAGCAATTTTGAGAATATCACTCTAAGGGTGGGTATCACATCTGCATCCTGGATTCTGTTATGGCTTTCCGTTTTAACATGGTTATAACGTAAAATAACGGAATCCATAAGATGGAAGTCAAAGCAGAAGCCTTTAGAGGCATTCCGTTTTGATCTGCCATAGTTGAAGTCTATGGGAATCATAACGGATCCGTCTGGTTCCCGTTATGCATAACGGAACCCAGACGGATCTGATATGCTTCCCCATAGACTTCTATTATGACGGAAAGCAGAACGGAATGCCTCTTAAAGGCTTCCGTTTTGCATTCCGTCATAATCGAAGTCTATGGGCAGCATAACGGATCCGTCCTTCCATCTTATAGATTCTGTTTTTTTCCGTTATAACAATGTTATAATAACGGAAAGCCATAACGGAATCCAGAACGCAGGCATGTGAACCTACCCAAAACTGTTGCTACTTGCTCTTAAAATAATCTTTTTTTTTTTCCCCCAGGCAATTACCCTACGGCCAGTGACTAGTAGCAGTGAAGATTACGTAATATTTTAAAACCTTCAGGAATGAACAAGCGCACTTACTGGAATTGTCCCAAGACACATAATTTCCATAGGCAATTTAATGGTAACCACTGAAAGGTTTGAAGGGGGTCTGTCAGCAGTTTTTGCCTTCCAAAACTGCAGACAGTGCTAGGTACGAGCCAAGAAGAGCAGGGTAAACATAGCTTTACCATTATTCTGCTGGGCTGTACTTCAGAGTGAGGGGCCACCTTTGGGGCACTTGCAAGAGCAGCACTCAGGGAGAATAAAAAATAGATATATTCACAATGATGCTCTTCTAAAGGTATGTTTACCCTGCTCTCCTTAACCTCTCCCTAGCCCTTTGAGTAGTTTTGAGGGGTCGAAACTACTGACAGACTTTCTTTAAATTATCTTTTAATGAAATGGCTTTTACAGCAAAAATGCTATAGCAATAAAACATTGTTTCCAAACTCGGAAGAAAGAACTATTACATTTCATAATAAAACTTCATGTTAAGAAATGGTATGTAGTTTCGGAGAGTGTGTCACTTCTTTCTTGATTGTAAATGTTTCAATAAAAAGGTGAATTCTATTTTTAACAATTACTTGAGCATTTTTATCCAAATGCAAGAAATACATTTACAAAGACAACCTTGTCTGTGATTCACACATGTGAAGCAACATACTGGGGCATATTTATCAAGGTACTTATGCTAGTGGACAAACCATTTCAGGAAAAGTGAGCTTCAGTTCAGAGTATAACTCATTTTAATCCCTGAGGGTTTTTCAAATTTTCATTTTTCACTCTGTCTTACTAGGGCCATAATTATTTTATTTTTCCATTCACATAGCTATATGAGGACTTGTTTTTTGGGGGGACAAATTGTACCTTATAATGGCATCATTTAATATTGCATACTATGTGGTGGGAAGCTGGTAAAAAATTCCAAATGGGGTTTTATCAGTCTTGTTTTTATGGCGTTCCTTATGAGTTGAAACTGACCTGTTACCTTTATTCTACCACATATGTATAATTTTTCTTGCGTTTTAATACTGGAAAAAAAAAAACTTCAAAAAAATCATTGCCATATTCTGACTAGGGATGAGCGAACCCGAACTGTATAGTTCGGGTTCGTACCGAATTTTGGGGTGTCCGTGACACGGACCCGAACCCAAACATTTTCGTAAAAGTCCGGGTTCGGTGTTCGGCGCTTTCTTGGCACTTTTTGAAAGGCTGCAGAGCAGCCAATCAACAAGCGTCACACTACTTGCCCCAAGAGGCCATCACAGCCATGCCTACTATTGGCATGGCTGTGATTGGCCAGTGCAGCATGTGACCCAGCCTCTATTTAAGCTGGAGTCACGTAGCGCCGCACTTCACTCTTTGCTCTGATCAGTGTAGGGAGAGGATGCAGCTGCTGTTGTTAGGGCGAGATTAGGCAGGGATTTATTTACTGAAGTGATCGATATACAGCTGTGTATCATAGAACCTCTGCTATTCAATTGCTCACTGTTTTAAGGCTGCCCAGAGCGTTTTTCAGTCACTTTTTTCTGGGGTGATCGGCGGCCATTTTGTGTCTTGTGGTGCGCCAGCACAAGCTGCCACCAAGTCCATTTTTAACCATCAATAGTGGCTTGGCTTGGCCGTGCTTGCTATTTTATTGAGGGGTAAAATACAATTGCCAAAATAGCAGTACCCTAAATCTGGTGTTTCAGCTGTGGATAGCCAATTGTAATACTGTCTGCTGTCTGCCGAAGCACAGTTTTTGTTCTGGGTTGAAATACAATTCCCAACTTAGCAATTCCCTAAATTAGTGGTTTCTGCTCTATCAGGCCAAGTTTAAATCTATCCATAAAAGGGTATATTAGATTGAAGGTGCGGATAGGGTCATCCTCAATAACTTCACACGCTACCGTGCATTTCCAAGTCTAATTCTGTCCGTAAAAGGGATACCTGTCATCCAGCGCCTAAATACTAGGCCTACAATTTATATTCAGCTAAATCTGTCGTTACTGCTGTGCCTGTATTAGTGTAATACGGTACCTAAATAGATAGCCAGATAGTGTTAGGTGCCTGTAAAAAAAGGCCTGAATTTGAATTCAATACATTGGGCCAAATAATTTTTTTCTTATTGTGGTGAACGGTAACAATGAGGAAAACATCTAGTAAGGGACGCGGACGCGGACATGGTCGTGGTGGTGTTAGTGGACCCTCTGGTGCTGGGAGAGGACGTGGCCGTTCTGCCACAGCCACACGTCCTAGTGAACCAACTACCTCAGGTCCCAGTAGCCGCCAGAATTTACAGCGATATTTGGTGGGGCCCAATGCTGTTCTAAGGATGGTAAGGCCTGAGCAGGTACAGGCATTAGTCAATTGGGTGGCCGACAGTGGATCCAGCACGTTCACATTATCTCCCATCCAGTCTTCTGCAGAAAGCGCACAGATGGCGCATGAAAACCAAGCCCATCAGTCTGTCACATCACCCCCATGCATTTCAGGGAAACTGTCTGAGCCTCAAGTTATGCAGTAGTCTCTTATGCTGTTTGAAGACTCTGCTGGCAGGGTTTCCCAAGGGCATCCACCTAGCCCTTCCCCAGGGGTGAAAGAGATAGAATGCACTAACGCACAACCACTTATGTTTCCTGATGAGGACATGGGAATACCACCTCAGCACGTCTCTGATGATGATGAAACACAGGTGCCAACTGCTGCGTCTTTCTGCAGTGTGCAGACTGAACAGGAGGTCAGGGACGAAGACTGGGTGGAAGACGATGCAGGGGACGATGAGGTCCTAGACCCCACATGGAATGAAGGTCGTGCCACTGACTTTCAGAATTCGGAGCAAGAGACAGTGGTGATACCGAGCCAACAGCGTAGCAAAAGAGGGAGCAGTGGGCAAAAGCAGAACACCTGCCGCCGAGAGAGTCCGTCTGCTACTGACCACCGCCATCTGGGACCGAGCACCCCAAAGGCAGCTTCAAGGAGTTCCCTGGCATGGCACTTCTTCAAACAATGTGCTGACGATAAGACCCGAGTGGTTTGCACGCTGTGCCATCAGAGCCTGGAGCGAGGCATTAACGTTCTGAACCTTAGCACAACCTGCATGACCAGGCACCTGCATGCAAAGCATGAACTGCAGTGTAGTAAACACCTTAAAAAGAAGGAACTCACTCAGGCTCCCCCTGCTACCTCTTCTGCTGCTGCCGCCGCCTCGACCTCTTCCTCCGCCTCTGGAGGAACGTTGGAACCTGCCGCTCAGCAAACAGAGGATGTACCACCAACACCACCACCTCCGTCACCAAGCATCTCAACCATGTCACACGGCAGCGTTCATCTCTCCATCTCACAAACATTTGAGAGAAAGCGTAAATTCCCACCTAGCCACCCTCGATCCCTGGCCCTGAATGTCAGCATTTCTAAACTACTGGCCTATGAAATGCTGTCATTTAGGCTGGTGGACACAGACAGCTTCAAACAGCTCATGTTGCTTGCTGTCCCACAGTATGTTGTTCCCAGCCGCCACTACTTCTCCAAGAAAGCCGTGCCTTCCCTGCACAACCAAGTATCCGATAAAATCAATTGTGCACTGCGCAACGCCATCTGTGGCAAGGTCCACCTAACCACAGATACGTGGACTAGTAAGCACGGCCAGGGACGCTAAATCTCCCTAACTGCACACTGGGTAAATGTAGTGGCGGCTGGGCCCCAGGTGAAGAGCTGTTTGGCGCACGTGCTTCCGCCGCCAAGGATCGCAGGGCAAAATTCTTTGCCTCCTGTTGCCTCCTCCTTCTACTCGGCTTCCTCCTCCTCTTCTTCCACCTGCTCATCCAGTCAGCCACACACCTTCACCACCAACTTCAGCACAGCCCGGGGTAAACGTCAGCAGGCCATTCTGAAACTCATATGTTTGGGGGACAGGCCCCACACCGCACAGGAGTTGTGGCGGGGTATAGAACAACAGACCGACGAGTCGTTGCTGCCGGCGAGCCTCAAGCCCGGCCTGGTGGTGTGCGATAATGGGCGAAATCTCGTTGCAGCTCTGGGACTAGCCGGTTTAACGCACATCCCTTGCCTGTGCTAAATTTGGTGGTGCAGAAGTTCATTCACAACTACCCTGACATGTCAGAGCTGCTGCATAAAGTGCGGGCTGTCTGTGCGCGCTTCCGGCGTTCACATCCTGCTGCTGCTCGCCTGTCTGCGCTACAGCGTAACTTCGGCCTTGCCGCTCACCGCCTCATATGCGACGTGCCCACCAGGTGGAACTCCACCTTGCACATGCTGGACAGACTGTGCGAGCAGCAGCAGACCATAGTGGAGTTTCAGCTGCAGCACGCACGGGTCAGTCGCACTGCGGAACAGCACCACTTCACCGCAAATGACTGGGCCTCCATGCGAGACCTGTGTGCCCTGTTGCGCTGTTTCGAATACTCCACCAACATGGCCAGTGGCGATGACGCCGTTATCAGCGTTACAATACCACTTCTATGTCTCCTTGAGAAAACACTTAGGGTGATGATGGAAGAGGAGGTGGCCCAGGAGGAGGAGGAGGAGGAGGAAGAGGGGTCATTTTTAGCACTTTCAGGCCAGTCTCTTCGAAGTGACTCAGAGGGAGGTTTTTTGCAACAGCAGAGGCCAGGTACAAATGTGGCCAGACAGGGCCCACTACTGGAAGACGAGGAGAACGAGGATGAGGAGGAGGTGGAGGAGGATGAGGATGAAGCATGTTCACAGCGGGGTGGCACCCAATGCAGCTCGGGCCCATCACTGGTGCGTGGCTGGGGGGAAACGCAGGACGATGACGATACACCTCCCACAGAGGACAGTTTGTCCTTACCTCTGGGCAGCCTGGCACACATGAGCGACTACATGCTGCAGTGCCTGCGCAACGACAGCAGAGTTGCCCCCATTTTAACGTGTGCGGACTACTGGGTTGCCACCCTGCTGGATCCCCGGTACAAAGACAATGTGCCCACCTTACTTCCTGCACTGGAGCGTGATAGGAAGATGCGCAACTACAAGCGCACATTGGTAGACGCGCTACTGAGAGCATTCCCAAATGTCACAGGGGAACAAGTGTAAGCCCAAGGCGAAGGCAGAGGAGGAGCAAGAGGTCGCCAACGCAGCTGTGACACGGCCAGCTCGTCTGAGGGCAGGGTTAGCATGGCAGTGATGTGGAAAAGTTTTGTCACCACCCCACAGCTAACTGCACCACCACCTGATTCGGAACGTGTTAGCAGGAGGCAAAATTTCACTAACATGGTGGAACAGTACGTGTGCACACCCCTCCACGTACAAACTGATGGTTCGGCCTCATTCAACTTCTGAGTCTCCAAATTGTCCACGTGGCCAGAGCTAGCCTTTTATGCATTGGAGGTGCTGGCCTGCCCGGCGGACAGCGTTTTGTCTGAACGTGTATTTAGCACGGCAGGGGGCGTCATTACAGACAAACGCAGCCGCTTGTCTACAGCCAATGTGGACAAGCTGACGTTCATAAAAATGAACCAAGCATGGATCCCACCGGACCTGTCCATCCCTTGTGCAGATTAGACATTTATAACTACCTCCCCTTAACCATATATTATTGTACTCCAGGGCACTTCCTCATTCAATCCTTTTTTTATTTTCATTTTACCATTATATTGCGGGGCAACCAAAAGTTGAATGAACCTCTCCTCTGTCTGGGTGCCGGGGCCTAAAAATATCTGACAGTGGCCTGTTCCAGTGTTGGGTGACATGAAGCCTGATTCTCTGCTATGACATGAAGCCTGATTCTCTGCTATGAGACCTCTCTCCTCTGTCTGGGTGCCGGGGCCTAAAAATATCTGACAATGGCCTGTTCCAGTGTTGGGTGACATGAAGCCTGATTCTCTGCTATGACATGAAGCCTGATTCTCTGCTATGGGACCTCTCTCCTCTGTCTGGGTGCCGGGGCCTAAATATCTGACAATGGCCTGTTCCAGTGGTGGGTGACGTGAAGCCTGATTCTCTGCTATGACATGAAGCCTGATTCTCTGCTATGACTTGAAGCCTGATTCTCTGCTATGACATGAAGCCTGATTCTCTGCTATGGGACCTCTATCCTCTGTCTGGGTGCCGGGGCCTAAAAATATCTGACAATGGCCTGTTCCAGTGGTGGGTGACAAGAAGCCTGATTCTCTGCTATGGGACCTCTCTCCTCTGTCTGGGTGCCGGGGCCTAAATATCTGACAATAGCCTGTTCCAGTGGTGGGTGACGTGAAGCCTGATTCTCTGCTATGACATGAAGCCTGATTCTCTGCTATGAGACCTCTCTCCTCTGTCTGGGTGCCGGGGCCTAAAAATATCTGACAATGGCCTGTTCCAGTGTTGGGTGACATGAAGCCTGATTCTCTGCTATGACATGAAGCCTGATTCTCTGCTATGGGACCTCTCTCCTCTGTCTGGGTGCCGGGGCCTAAATATCTGACAATGGCCTGTTCCAGTGGTGGGTGACGTGAAGCCTGATTCTCTGCTATGACATGAAGCCTGATTCTCTGCTATGACTTGAAGCCTGATTCTCTGCTATGACATGAAGCCTGATTCTCTGCTATGGGACCTCTATCCTCTGTCTGGGTGCCGGGGCCTAAAAATATCTGACAATGGCCTGTTCCAGTGGTGGGTGACAAGAAGCCTGATTCTCTGCTATGGGAAATCTCTCCTCTGTCTGGGTGCCGGGGCCTAAATATCTGACAATGGCCTGTTCCAGTGGTGGGTGACGTGAAGCCTGATTCTCTGCTATGACATGAAGCCTGATTCTCTGCTATGACTTGAAGCCTGTTTCTCTGCTGTGACATGAAGCCTGATTCTCTGCTATGGGACCTCTCTTCTCTGTCTGGGTGCCGGGGCCTAAATATCTGACAATGGCCTGTTCCAGTGGTGGGTGATGTAAAGCCTGATTCTCTGCTATGACATCAAGCCTGATTCTCTGCTATGACTTGAAGCCTGATTCTCTGCTATGACATGAAGCCTGATTCTCTGCTATGACTTGAAGCCTGATTCTCTGCTATGACATGAAGCCTGATTCTCTGCTATGGGACCTCTCTCCTCTGTCTGGGTGCCGGGGCCTAAATATCTGACAATGGCCTGTTCCAGTGGTGGGTGACGTGAAGCCTGATTCTCTGCTATGCCATGAAACCTGATTCTCTGCTATTGGACCTCTCTCCTCTGATTGGGTGCCGGGGCCTAAATATCTGACAATGGCCTGTTCCAGTAGTGGGTGACGTGAAGCCTGATTCTCTGCTATGACATGAAGCCTGATTCTCTGCTATGACTTGAAGCCTGATTCTCTGCTATGACATGAAGCCTGATTCTCTGCTATGGGACCTCTCTCCTCTGTCTGGGTGCCGGGGCCTAAAAATATCTGACAATGGCCTGTTCCAGTGGTGGGTGACATGAAGCCTGATTCTCTGCTATGGGACCTCTCTCCTCTGTTTGGGTGCCGGGGCCTAAATATCTGACAATGGCCTGTTCCAGTGGTGGGTGACGTGAAGCCTGATTCTCTGCTATGACATGAAGCCTGATTCTCTGCTATGGGACCTCTCTCCTCTGTCTGGGTGCCGGGGCCTAAATATCTGACAATGGCCTGTTCCAGTGGTGGGTGACGTGAAGCCTGATTCTCTGCTATGACATGAAGCCTGATTCTCTGCTATGACATGAAGCCTGATTCTCTGCTATGACATAAAGCCTGATTCTCTGCTATGGGACCTCTATCCTCTGTCTGGGTGCCGGGGCCTAAAAATATCTGACAATGGCCTGTTCCAGTGGTGGGTGACATGAAGCCTGATTCTCTGCTATGGGACCTCTCTCCTCTGTCTGGGTGCCGGGGCCTAAATATCTGACAATGGCCTGTTCCAGTGGTGGGTGACGTGAAGCCTGATTCTCTGCTATGACATGAAGCCTGATTCTCTGCTATGACTTGAAGCCTGATTCTCTGCTATGACATGAAGCCTGATTCTCTGCTATGGGACCTCTATCCTCTGTCTGGGTGCCGGGGCCTAAAAATATCTGACAATGGCCTGTTCCAGTGGTGGGTGACATGAAGCCTGATTCTCTGCTATGGGACCTCTCTCCTCTGTCTGGGTGCCGGGGCCTAAATATCTGACAATGGCCTGTTCCAGTGGTGGGTGACGTGAAGCCTGATTCTCTGCTATGACATGAAGCCTGATACTCTGCTATGACTTGAAGCCTGTTTCTCTGCTGTGACATGAAGCCTGATTCTCTGCTATTGGACCTCTCTTCTCTGTCTGGGTGCCGGGGCCTAAATATCTGACAATGGCCTGTTCCAGTGGTGGGTGATGTGAAGCCTCATTCTCTGCTATGACATCAAGCCTGATTCTCTGCTATGACTTGAAGCCTGATTCTCTGCTATGACATGAAGCCTGATTCTCTGCTATGACTTGAAGCCTGATTCTCTGCTATGACATGAAGCCTGATTCTCTGCTATGGGACCTCTCTCCTCTGTCTGGGTGCCGGGGCCTAAATATCTGACAATGGCCTGTTCCAGTGGTGGGTGACGTGAAGCCTGATTCTCTGCTATGCCATGAAACCTGATTCTCTGCTATGGGACCTCTCTCCTCTGATTGGGTGCCGGGGCCTAAATATCTGACAATGGCCTGTTCCAGTAGTGGGTGACGTGAAGCCTGATTCTCTGCTATGACATGAAGCCTGATTCTCTGCTATGACTTGAAGCCTGATTCTCTGCTATGACATGAAGCCTGATTCTCTGCTATGGGACCTCTCACCTCTCTCTGCTATGGGACCTCTCTGATTCTCTGCTATGGGACATGGTCGTGGTGGTGTTAGTGGACCCTCTGGTGCTGGGAGAGGACGTGGCCGTTCTGCCACAGCCACACGTCCTAGTGAACCAACTACCTCAGGTCCCAGTAGCAGCCAGAATTTACAGCGATATTTGGTGGGGCCCAATGCTGTTCTAAGGATGGTAAGGCCTGAGCAGGTACAGGCATTAGTCAATTGGGTGGCCGACAGTGGATCCAGCACGTTCACATTATCTCCCATCCAGTCTTCTGCAGAAAGCGCACAGATGGCGCATGAAAACCAAGCCCATCAGTCTGTCACATCACCCCCATGCATTTCAGGGAAACTGTCTGAGCCTCAAGTTATGCAGTAGTCTCTTATGCTGTTTGAAGACTCTGCTGGCAGGGTTTCCCAAGGGCATCCACCTAGCCCTTCCCCAGGGGTGAAAGAGATAGAATGCACTAACGCACAACCACTTATGTTTCCTGATGAGGACATGGGAATACCACCTCAGCACGTCTCTGATGATGATGAAACACAGGTGCCAACTGCTGCGTCTTTCTGCAGTGTGCAGACTGAACAGAAGGTCAGGGACGAAGACTGGGTGGAAGACGATGCAGGGGACGATGAGGTCCTAGACCCCACATGGAATGAAGGTCGTGCCACTGACTTTCAGAATTCGGAGCAAGAGACAGTGGTGATACCGAGCCAACAGCGTAGCAAAAGAGGGAGCAGTGGGCAAAAGCAGAACACCTGCCGCCGAGAGAGTCCGTCTGCTACTGACCACCGCCATCTGGGACCGAGCACCCCAAAGGCAGCTTCAAGGAGTTCCCTGGCATGGCACTTCTTCAAACAATGTGCTGACGATAAGACCCGAGTGGTTTGCACGCTGTGCCATCAGAGCCTGGAGCGAGGCATTAACGTTCTGAACCTTAGCACAACCTGCATGACCAGGCACCTGCATGCAAAGCATGAACTGCAGTGGAGTAAACACCTTAAAAAGAAGGAACTCACTCAGGCTCCCCCTGCTACCTCTTCTGCTGCTGCCGCCGCCTCGACCTCTTCCTCCGCCTCTGGAGGAACGTTGGAACCTGCCGCTCAGCAAACAGAGGATGTACCACCAACACCACCACCTCCGTCACAAAGCATCTCAACCATGTCACACGGCAGCGTTCATCTCTCCATCTCACAAACATTTGAGAGAAAGCGTAAATTCCCACCTAGCCACCCTCGATCCCTGGCCCTGAATGTCAGCATTTCTAAACTACTGGCCTATGAAATGCTGTCATTTAGGCTGGTGGACACAGACAGCTTCAAACAGCTCATGTTGCTTGCTGTCCCACAGTATGTTGTTCCCAGCCGCCACTACTTCTCCAAGAAAGCCGTGCCTTCCCTGCACAACCAAGTATCCGATAAAATCAATTGTGCACTGCGCAACGCCATCTGTGGCAAGGTCCACCTAACCACAGATACGTGGACTAGTAAGCACGGCCAGGGACGCTAAATCTCCCTAACTGCACACTGGGTAAATGTAGTGGCGGCTGGGCCCCAGGTGAAGAGCTGTTTGGCGCACGTGCTTCCGCCGCCAAGGATCGCAGGGCAAAATTCTTTGCCTCCTGTTGCCTCCTCCTTCTACTCGGCTTCCTCCTCCTCTTCTTCCACCTGCTCATCCAGTCAGCCACACACCTTCACCACCAACTTCAGCACAGCCCGGGGTAAACGTCAGCAGGCCATTCTGAAACTCATATGTTTGGGGGACAGGCCCCACACCGCACAGGAGTTGTGGCGGGGTATAGAACAACAGACCGACGAGTCGTTGCTGCCGGCGAGCCTCAAGCCCGGCCTGGTGGTGTGCGATAATGGGCGAAATCTCGTTGCAGCTCTGGGACTAGCCGGTTTAACGCACATCCCTTGCCTGTGCTAAATTTGGTGGTGCAGAAGTTCATTCACAACTACCCTGACATGTCAGAGCTGCTGCATAAAGTGCGGGCTGTCTGTGCGCGCTTCCGGCGTTCACATCCTGCTGCTGCTCGCCTGTCTGCGCTACAGCGTAACTTCGGCCTTGCCGCTCACCGCCTCATATGCGACGTGCCCACCAGGTGGAACTCCACCTTGCACATGCTGGACAGACTGTGCGAGCAGCAGCAGACCATAGTGGAGTTTCAGCTGCAGCACGCACGGGTCAGTCGCACTGCGGAACAGCACCACTTCACCGCAAATGACTGGGCCTCCATGCGAGACCTGTGTGCCCTGTTGCGCTGTTTCGAATACTCCACCAACATGGCCAGTGGCGATGACGCCGTTATCAGCGTTACAATACCACTTCTATGTCTCCTTGAGAAAACACTTAGGGTGATGATGGAAGAGGAGGTGGCCCAGGAGGAGGAGGAGGAGGAGGAAGAGGGGTCATTTTTAGCACTTTCAGGCCAGTCTCTTCGAAGTGACTCAGAGGGAGGTTTTTTGCAACAGCAGAGGCCAGGTACAAATGTGGCCAGATAGGGCCAACTACTGGAAGACGAGGAGAACGAGGATGAGGAGGAGGTGGAGGAGGATGAGGATGAAGCATGTTCACAGCGGGGTGGCACCCAATGCAGCTCGGGCCCATCACTGGTGCGTGGCTGGGGGGAAACGCAGGACGATGACGATACACCTCCCACAGAGGACAGTTTGTCCTTACCTCTGGGCAGCCTGGCACACATGAGCGACTACATGCTGCAGTGCCTGCGCAACGACAGCAGAGTTGCCCCCATTTTAACGTGTGCGGACTACTGGGTTGCCACCCTGCTGGATCCCCGGTACAAAGACAATGTGCCCACCTTACTTCCTGCACTGGAGCGTGATAGGAAGATGCGCAACTACAAGCGCACATTGGTAGACGCGCTACTGAGAGCATTCCCAAATGTCACAGGGGAACAAGTGTAAGCCCAAGGCGAAGGCAGAGGAGGAGCAAGAGGTCGCCAACGCAGCTGTGACACGGCCAGCTTGTCTGAGGGCAGGGTTAGCATGGCAGTGATGTGGAAAAGTTTTGTCACCACCCCACAGCTAACTGCACCACCACCTGATTCGGAACGTGTTAGCAGGAGGCAAAATTTCACTAACATGGTGGAACAGTACGTGTGCACACCCCTCCACGTACAAACTGATGGTTCGGCCTCATTCAACTTCTGAGTCTCCAAATTGTCCACGTGGCCAGAGCTAGCCTTTTATGCATTGGAGGTGCTGGCCTGCCCGGCGGACAGCGTTTTGTCTGAACGTGTATTTAGCACGGCAGGGGGCGTCATTACAGACAAACGCAGCCGCTTGTCTACAGCCAATGTGGACAAGCTGACGTTCATAAAAATGAACCAAGCATGGATCCCACCGGACCTGTCCATCCCTTGTGCAGATTAGACATTTATAACTACCTCCCCTTAACCATATATTATTGTACTCCAGGGCACTTCCTCATTCAATCCTTTTTTTATTTTCATTTTACCATTATATTGCGGGGCAACCAAAAGTTGAATGAACCTCTCCTCTGTCTGGGTGCCGGGGCCTAAAAATATCTGACAGTGGCCTGTTCCAGTGTTGGGTGACATGAAGACTGATTCTCTGCTATGACATGAAGCCTGATTCTCTGCTATGAGACCTCTCTCCTCTGTCTGGGTGCCGGGGCCTAAAAATATCTGACAATGGCCTGTTCCAGTGTTGGGTGACATGAAGCCTGATTCTCTGCTATGACATGAAGCCTGATTCTCTGCTATGGGACCTCTCTCCTCTGTCTGGGTGCCGGGGCCTAAATATCTGACAATGGCCTGTTCCAGTGGTGGGTGACGTGAAGCCTGATTCTCTGCTATGACATGAAGCCTGATTCTCTGCTATGACTTGAAGCCTGATTCTCTGCTATGACATGAAGCCTGATTCTCTGCTATGGGACCTCTATCCTCTGTCTGGGTGCCGGGGCCTAAAAATATCTGACAATGGCCTGTTCCAGTGGTGGGTGACAAGAAGCCTGATTCTCTGCTATGGGACCTCTCTCCTCTGTCTGGGTGCCGGGGCCTAAATATCTGACAATGGCCTGTTCCAGTGGTGGGTGACGTGAAGCCTGATTCTCTGCTATGACATGAAGCCTGATTCTCTGCTATGAGACCTCTCTCCTCTGTCTGGGTGCCGGGGTCTAAAAATATCTGACAATGGCCTGTTCCAGTGTTGGGTGACATGAAGCCTGATTCTCTGCTATGACATGAAGCCTGATTCTCTGCTATGGGACCTCTCTCCTCTGTCTGGGTGCCGGGGCCTAAATATCTGACAATGGCCTGTTCCAGTGGTGGGTGACGTGAAGCCTGATTCTCTGCTATGACATGAAGCCTGATTCTCTGCTATGACTTGAAGCCTGATTCTCTGCTATGACATGAAGCCTGATTCTCTGCTATGGGACCTCTCTCCTCTGTCTGGGTGCCGGGGCCTAAAAATATCTGACAATGGCCTGTTCCAGTGGTGGGTGACATGAAGCCTGATTCTCTGCTATGGGACCTCTCTCCTCTGTTTGGGTGCCGGGGCCTAAATATCTGACAATGGCCTGTTCCAGTGGTGGGTGACGTGAAGCCTGATTCTCTGCTATGACATGAAGCCTGATTCTCTGCTATGGGACCTCTCTCCTCTGTCTGGGTGCCGGGGCCTAAATATCTGACAATGGCCTGTTCCAGTGGTGGGTGACGTGAAGCCTGATTCTCTGCTATGACATGAAGCCTGATTCTCTGCTATGACATGAAGCCTGATTCTCTGCTATGACATAAAGCCTGATTCTCTGCTATGGGACCTCTATCCTCTGTCTGGGTGCCGGGGCCTAAAAATATCTGACAATGGCCTGTTCCAGTGGTGGGTGATATGAAGCCTGATTCTCTGCTATGGGACCTCTCTCCTCTGTCTGGGTGCCGGGGCCTAAATATCTGACAATGGCCTGTTCCAGTGGTGGGTGACGTGAAGCCTGATTCTCTGCTATGACATGAAGCCTGATTCTCTGCTATGACTTGAAGCCTGATTCTCTGCTATGACATGAAGCCTGATTCTCTGCTATGGGACCTCTATCCTCTGTCTGGGTGCCGGGGCCTAAAAATATCTGACAATGGCCTGTTCCAGTGGTGGGTGACATGAAGCCTGATTCTCTGCTATGGGACCACTCTCCTCTGTCTGGGTGCCGGGGCCTAAATATCTGACAATGGCCTGTTCCAGTGGTGGGTGACGTGAAGCCTGATTCTCTGCTATGACATGAAGCCTGATACTCTGCTATGACTTGAAGCCTGTTTCTCTGCTGTGACATGAAGCCTGATTCTCTGCTATGGGACCTCTATCCTCTGTCTGGGTGCCGGGGCCTAAATATCTGACAATGGCCTGTTCCAGTGGTGGGTGATGTGAAGCCTCATTCTCTGCTATGACATCAAGCCTGATTCTCTGCTATGACTTGAAGCCTGATTCTCTGCTATGACATGAAGCCTGATTCTCTGCTATGACTTGAAGCCTGATTCTCTGCTATGACATGAAGCCTGATTCTCTGCTATGGGACCTCTCTCCTCTGTCTGGGTGCCGGGGCCTAAATATCTGACAATGGCCTGTTCCAGTGGTGGGTGACGTGAAGCCTGATTCTCTGCTATGCCATGAAACCTGATTCTCTGCTATGGGACCTCTCTCCTCTGATTGGGTGCCGGGGCCTAAATATCTGACAATGGCCTGTTCCAGTAGTGGGTGACGTGAAGCCTGATTCTCTGCTATGACATGAAGCCTGATTCTCTGCTATGACTTGAAGCCTGATTCTCTGCTATGACATGAAGCCTGATTCTCTGCTATGGGACCTCTCTCCTCTGTCTGGGTGCCGGGGCCTAAAAATATCTGACAATGGCCTGTTCCAGTGGTGGGTGACATGAAGCCTGATTCTCTGCTATGGGACCTCTCTCCTCTGTTTGGGTGCCGGGGCCTAAATATCTGACAATGGCCTGTTCCAGTGGTGGGTGACGTGAAGCCTGATTCTCTGCTATGACATGAAGCCTGATTCTCTGCTATGGGACCTCTCTCCTCTGTCTGGGTGCCGAGGCCTAAATATCTGACAATGGCCTGTTCCAGTGGTGGGTGACGTGAAGCCTGATTCTCTGCTATGACATGAAGCCTGATTCTCTGCTATGACATGAAGCCTGATTCTCTGCTATGGGACCTCTCTCCTCTGTCTGGGTGCCGGGGCCTAAATATCTGACAATGGCCTGTTCCAGTGGTGGGTGACGTGAAGCCTGATTCTCTGCTATGACATGAAGCCTGATTCTCTGCTATGGGACCTCTCTCCTCTGTCTGGGTGCCGGGGCCTAAATATCTGACAATGGCCTGTTCCAGTGGTGGGTGACGTGAAGCCTGATTCTCTGCTATGCCATGAAGCCTGATTCTCTGCTATGGGACCTCTCTCCTCTGTCTGGGTGCCGGGGCCTAAATATCTGACAATGGCCTGTTCCAGTGGTGGGTGACATGAAGCCTGATTCTCTGCTATGGGACCTCTCTCCTCTGATTGGGTGCCGGGGCCTAAATATCTGACAATGGCCTGTTCCAGTGGTGGGTGACGTGAAGCCTGATTCTCTGCTATGACATGAAGCCTGATTCTCTGCTATGACTTGAAGCCTGATTCTCTGCTATGACATGAAGCCTGATTCTCTGCTATGGGACCTCTCTCCTCTGTCTGGGTGCCGGGGCCTAAAAATATCTGACAATGGCCTGTTCCAGTGGTGGGTGACATGAAGTATGATTCTCTGCTATGGGACCTCTCTCCTCTGTTTGGGTGCCGGGGCCTAAATATCTGACAATGGCCTGTTCCAGTGGTGGGTGACGTGAAGCCTGATTCTCTGCTATGACATGAAGCCTGATTCTCTGCTATGGGACCTCTCTCCTCTGTCTGGGTGCCGGGGCCTTAATATCTGACAATGGCCTGTTCCAGTGGTGGGTGACGTGAAGCCTGATTCTCTGCTATGACATGAAGCCTGATTCTCTGCTATGACATGAAGCCTGATTCTCTGCTATGGGACCTCTCTCCTCTGTCTGGGTGCCGGGGCCTAAATATCTGACAATGGCCTGTTCCAGTGGTGGGTGACGTGAAGCCTGATTCTCTGCTATGACATGAAGCCTGATTCTCTGCTATGGGACCTCTCTCCTCTGTCTGGGTGCCGGGGCCTAAATATCTGACAATGGCCTGTTCCAGTGGTGGGTGACGTGAAGCCGGATTCTCTGCTATGACATGAAGCCTGATTCTCTGCTATGACTTGAAGCCTGATTCTCTGCTATGACATGAAGCCTGATTCTCTGCTATGGGACCTCTTTCCTCTGTCTGGGTGCCGGTGATTCTCTGCTATGACATGAAGCCTGATTCTCTGCTATGACATGAAGCCTGATTCTCTGCTATGACTTGAAGCCTAATTCTCTGCTATGACATGAAGCCTGATTCTCTGCTATGGGACCTCTCTCCTCTGTCTGGGTGCCGGGGCCTAAATATCTGACAATGTCCTGTTCCAGTGGTGGGTGACGTGAAGCCTGATTCTCTGCTATGCCATGAAGCCTGATTCTCTGCTATGGGACCTCTCTCCTCTGTCTGGGTGCCGGGGCCTAAATATCTGACAATGGCCTGTTCCAGTGGTGGGTGACGTGAAGTCTGATTCTCTGCTATGACATGAAGCCTGATTCTCTGCCATGAGACCTCTCTCCAATTGATATTGGTTAATTTTAATTTATTTTATTTTTATTTTAATTCATTTCGCTCTCCACATTTGATTGCAGGGGATTTACCTACATTTTGCTGCCTTTTGCAGCCCTCTAGCCCTTTCCTGGGCTATTTTACAGCCTTTTTAGTGCCGAAAAGTTCGGGTCCCCATTGACTTCAATGGGGTTCGGGTTCGGGGCGAAGTTCGGGTCGAGTTCGGATCCCGAACCCGAACATTTCCGGGAAGTTCGGCCGAACTTCTCGAACCCGAACATCCAGGTGTTCTCTCAACTCTAGCGCTGGCCTCACTGGTGGCCAGGACTGTGGGAGCACACATAGGCTAGTGCTTTTTCCTATAGTGTGAAAGCACGGCCACCACTGCTGGATTGCAGGGTGGACATAATCATGGAAATTAGCTGTGTATTATGTGATGGAGAAATTAATCCAGCCAGCAAAGGAAGCAATTTGGATAATAACAATACTTTAGTAGGTGCCTTGTATTAACTTCCTCTACATAATATTAACTTCCTCTACATAAAAAATGCTATTTTCTTTTCTTTTTTTTTATAAACTTCTTATTTTTCCTTTCATAATACAAAATTGAAATACAATTTGACAATACAAAGTCTGATTTCCCCAATACAAACTCTACCAAAACAGTCATATTAACTTATGAATCACAATAAATGGAAGCATTACAAGAAAAATAACCTGTTCTGTTTTTGGGGGGTTGCCAAATTCCCCAAAAAACGCCATACTGCTTTTACTCAGACCTCTTGTTGTCTATTCGATTTTACTTATCACCCAACTCGGAAACACCCCCCCCCCAATCCCCCCATCCCATGATGGTTGTCTAGGTGGGTGCCATAGACGGTCCCTCCTAAGGGGTAAACTTTATTTTCCTCTATCTCTCTCTCCCTCCCTCCCCCCACCACCCCATCCCCCACCGGGCGACAGCACCGCCAATCAGCGACTGATTGTACTACTTGTTGCATATTCCTCGAACTTCTCAATCTTTACCACTAGATTTTTCCACTCAATAACATTGGGTACTCTTTTGGCACCCCACTCCCTAGCAATAATAACTCTTGCCGCAATAAGGCCTCTTATCCTGATCCTTTTTTTCCTTTTTTCCCTGATTGATAATGGGATACAACCCAGAACAGCCACTTCCGGTTTAAATGGGAGGGGTACTAAGGACTCTGCACTTAGGAGACCAAAAACATCTCTCCAAAAAACTTGCATTTTTAAACAGCTCTATATCAAGTGCATATAGTCCGCGGCCTCTTCTCTACATTTCCAACAATTTGACTTTCGATCCTTGTAAATCTTACTTAGCAATAATGGGGTCATGTATATTCTATGGATGATGTTAAAATAGATTATCCTAAAATTACTAGAAATCGTTGCCCTTTTCATATTTTTATATATATATTCCCCCAATCTAATGTGTTTGAACCTAAGTCCTTTGCCCATTTTTCCTCACCCTTAAACTTTACTATTTTACCCAACTCCTTCCTTATTATTCTATACACTTGGGAAATAGTGATCCTGGTAATCGTACATTGAGAACAAAAATCTATAAATTCATGTTTTGTTGTGGTAAAATTTCCCTATTTTGTGTAGCTTCAAAAGTGTGTTTTAATTGGTGATACCGAAACCGACTCATTAAATCTAAATTTGTTCCAGGGCATAACTCTTTTAGTGCTCTTATTTCCCCATTATTAACTAACTGTGATAGATAAATAATACTATACTTTTCCCAGAATTTATATTCTGGGTTAGATTGAAATTCTCTTAAATTACTATTACACCACAAAGGTGAAAAGTGTGAAGTGTTCAAAATTCCTAATATTCTTGAATTTTTCCCCAAGCCAAGTCAACCATTCGACATATTGGGCACTTTTTCCCTTTATTTTTAATAAATCCTGTCTCCAATATGTTAAATATGTTATATTTTGGGCCGTTAAAACCTCTTTCTAAACAATCTTTTATATTATTTCCCCCAGATTTTAACCACTGAACTTGGGAGACTAAGTAGTATCCCTGAAAAAAGGGAACTAATAGCCCTCCATCCTCTTCCGCTAACCAAATATATTTTTGTTTTAGTTTTACTCTTTTTCTTCCTCAGATTAAGTCATTCAGCAGCCGTTCCAGGTGGCGAAATAAATAATCCTCTATCCAAACAGGACTAACTGCCAAAATATACAAAATCTGGGGAAGTAACACCATTTTTATTAATGCGATTCTATCCGCTCGTCCTATCGATAACTTCTGCCAAACACTTATTTTACTTTTACATCTATTCAACAAAGGAGAGACATTTAATTTTGTGAAATCTAGGATATTTGCGCTCAATTTTACCCCCAAATATTCAAAAGATTCCATAGGTTTTAATACCCTAATTTATACAGAATTTGGGAGGGGTAACTGATCAAGTGGTAACAATACTGATTTAGCCCAGTTAATTTTATATCCCGAGATGTCGCTAAACTTATTTATTAATGCCATAAGGTAAGACAACTGAGATGTTGGATTCTCTAAAAAGATTAAAATATCATCTGCATACATACTTATCTTATCGGAAGTCCCCTTCATACCAAAACCTTTAATCCTTTCCTCCGATCTGATTTTGTCTGCAAGCGGTTCTACAGGGTGGGCCATTTATATGGATACACCTTAATAAAATGGGAATGGTTGGTGATATTAACTTCCTGTTCATGGCACATTAGTATATGTGAGGGGGAAAACTTTTCAAGATGGGTGGTGACCATGGCGGTCATTTTGAAGTCGGCCATTTTGAATCCAGATTTTGTTTTTTCAATAGGAAGAGGGTCATGTGACACATCAAACTTATTGGGAATTTCACAAGAAAAACAATGGTGTGCTTGTTTTTAACATAACTTTATTCTTTCATGAGTTATTTACAAGTTTCTGACCACTTATAAATCGTGTTTAATGTGCTGCCCATTGTGTTGGATTGTCAATGCAACCCTCTTCTCCCACTCTTCACACACTGATAGCAACACCGCAGGAGAAATGCTAGCACAGGCTTCCAGTATCCGTAGTTTCAGGTGCTGCACATCTTGTATCTTCACAGCATAGACAATTGCCTTCAGATGACCCCAAAGATAAAAGTCTAAGGGGGTCAGATCGGGAGACCTTGGGGGCCATTCAACTGGCCCACGATGACCAATCCACTTTCCAGTTTGTAAGGGTGCCATTTGTGAGTAGCTAATATCCGCCGAAGGGATGTTCGACTAATGCCACTCTCCAGTGACATGCGGCGAGTGCTACGCTGTGGGCTCTTGCTGAATGAAGCTAGGACAGCCACTGATGTTTCTTCATTAGAGACAGATTTCATGCGTCCACATTTTGGCAAATCCAACACTGAACCAGTTTAACGAAACTTAGCAAGCAGTTTGCTAACTGTAGCATGGGAGATGGGTGGTCTCGTAGGGTGTCTTGCATTGAAATCTGCTGCAATAACCCAGTTACTGCGTTCACCAGAAATCAACACAATTTCTATCCGCTCCTCACGTGTTAACCTCGGCGACATGTCAATGGCTGTAAACAAAGAGAAACTTGTAAATAACTCATGAAAGAATAAAGTTACATTAAAACCAAGCACACCTGTAACGGGGTTCCGAAGGTGCACTCGGTCCCCCATTGCCCGCAGAACTGTTGCTTAGCTTTGGGAATGAGGATCTGTGTTTGACCTCATTCCCAGGCTGGCTTTACTAGCTGGGTGGCTCCAGCCTGCTGGCCACAGGTTGCCTGTTAATTTAGGTTCCACCTGTGATTTGGTCTTTCCTGGCGTACTTACCTCCTGCTGAATTCCTGACGATCCTCTGCCTGCTCCTTGTGTACTTTGCTGCTCTCCTGGTATTTGACCCCTGCCTCCTCCTGATGATCCTCTGCTGACTCCTTTGGTACTTCACGTCTCTCCTGGTATTTATGACCCCGGCTTCTCCTGACAATTCTCTGCTTGCTCCATTTGTACTTTGTAGCTTTCCTGGTATTGACTCGGTCCGTTCACGTCCTGTTGTTTGTCTGTCTGTCATCCCTGCACTTATTCCAAGTTAGGGATTGCCGTCCAGTTGTCCCCTGTCATTAGGGCTCGCGAGGCAAGTAGGCAGGGCCAGGGGTAAGGGTGGAGTGCAGTGGTCACTTCCCTCCCCCTGTGTGTGTGTGTGTACGCGACCGTTACAGATTAACAGGCCCAATAACCACTGTATTATGAATCCTCTGGTGACCCTGACTGACCATGTCTCTAATCTGACGCAGAGGGTGCAGGAGTTAGGGGAAAAACTCAGTTCTTTTGAGTTAGGGCAAGGCTCTTCCACTCCTCAGGCCTCCAGTCCGCATTTTGAGCCCCAGATTAAGCTCCCAGAACCCTTTTCTGGAGACCGGAAGAGGTTTCTCTCTTTTAAGGAGAGTTGCAAACTTTACTTCCGTTTGCGCCACGTGTCCTCTGGCCCCGAGAGTCAACGCGTGGGCATTATCATTTCCCGATTACAGGGTGATCCCCAGGACTGGGCGTTCTCTTTACCTGCTGGCGCCAGTTGTTTATATTCTGTGGAGGGGTTCTTTCAGGCCCTGGGTACCCTCTATGATGAACCAGACTGGGCTCTAGTAGCCGAGACGGCTCTAAAGGCACTTGTTCAGGGCAATTTACCAGCGGAGGATTATTGCACCCAATTCAGAAGGTGGTGTGTCCCCTCAGGATGGAACGAACCAGCCCTGAAGAGTCAGTTCAGGTCAGGTCTGTCTGATAAATTAAAGGATCTTCTGGTCAGTTATCAACTTCCAGAGACCTTAGAGGAGATGATGACCCTTGTTGTCCGACTTGACCGACGGGTTAGATAGAGACGACAGGAACAACAGTTCTCTTCCCAGATGGTGGTCCAGCCAGAGGCCTATCCCAGAGACAATGCTGAGGTCTCTACCGAGGAACCCTTGCAGGTTGGCATGACCCGAGGGAATCTTTGCCGCAGACGTGGAGAATGCTTTTACTGTGGAGATCCTGACCATTGGATCAACCAGTGTCCTAAGAAGGTCCTCTCTGTCAAGTCTCCTAAGGCAAGGCAACCTAAAGACCAGGTACACCCTGAATTTTCTAAATGTAAGCTTTCGGTACCCATTACGATTTCTCTGGGAGTAGATAAATGGCCGGGTAAGGCCTTTATTGATTCTGGCTCAGCGGCTAGCTTTATTGACTCTGAGTATGCTGTAAGATTCGGTATTCCTATGTTTGCCTTACCAACTCCTATCCATGTCATGGCTATTGATGCTACTCCTCTTATTGGTCATACGGTGAGCTTATGTACCTCGGAGATTTCTCTAACCATGGATGTGTGCCACTCAGAGAGATGTTCGCTTCTAGTCCTGGAGAACCTACCTGCTGAGGTGGTACTAGGGTTGCCTTGGCTCCGACTACATAACCCCACTATAGATTGGTCCAATGGGGAGTTGGTGAGATGGGGGCCTAAGTGTGACTCGTGCTTGTCCGTGGTACAGGCTGGGCTCTCAGTAAAGTCTGATACTTTACCCTCTGTTGTTAGAGAATATTCAGATGTATTCTCATCACCAACCCCGGAGGTTCTACCACCCCATAGACCTTATGATTGTACCATAGAGCTAGTAGAGGGGGCCAAGTTTCCTAAAGGACGAATTTATAATCTTTCTATGCCCGAACGCAAGGCCATGGAAGATTATATTAAGGAGAGCCTTGGTAAAGGGCATATTAGACCTTCTGTCTCTCCTATGGGGGCGGGGTTTTTCTTCGTTAAGAAAAAAAGATGGTGGTCTTAGGCCATGTATCGATTACCGGAGATTAAATAAAATCACTGTACAGAATAGATACTCCCTCCCATTGATTCTGGATTTATTTAACCAGGTTCTGGGGGCAACCTGGTTTTCCAAAATTGACCTGAAAGGGGCATACAATCTAATCCGAATCAAGGAGGGAGACGAATGGAAGACGCCGTTCAATACTCCGGTAGGACACTTTGAATATCAGGTGATGCCTTTTGGACTCAGCAATGCCCCAGCTGTGTTCCAAAACTTCATGAATGACATTCTTAGGGAGTTCTTAGGTAAATTTGTTATTGTCTATCTTGACGACATTTTGATATTCTCTCCTGACTTCAAATCCCATGTGTCTCATGTTAAACAAGTATTAGAGGTGTTGAGGGAGAATCAGCTATCCGCTAAACAAGAGAAATGTGTCTTTGGTGTACAAGAGATTCTGTTTCTAGGGCATGTTCTGACTCCTCACGCCTTCAAGATGGATCCTGGTAAGGTACTAGCAATTAAGGAATGGGTAAGACCTTCATCCTTAAAGGCGTTACAATGGTTCTTAGGTTTCGCCAATTACTATCGTAAATTTATTATGAATTTTTCCGTAATTGCTAAACCGTTGACCGACCTTACTAAGAAAGGGGCGGATTTGGAGAATTGGTCTACTGATGCCATTTCTTCATTTGAAAAATTAAAAAAGGCATTCAGTAGCGCTCCCATTCTGATCCAGCCTGATCAGGAGAAACCTTTTATTGTGGAGGTGGATGTGTCCGAGGACGGCGCAGGAGCAGTCCTTTCACAAGGTCCTGCTAGCCTCACTAATCTGAGACCATGTGCCTTCTTCTCCAGGAAATTCTCTCCCACGGAGAGAAACTACGACATAGGGAATAGGGAGCTGCTGGCCATTAAATGGGCATTTGAGGAGTGGAGGCATTTTCTGGAGGGGGCAAGGCATTGTGTAACTGTTGTCACTGACCATAAAAACCTTATGTTTCTCGAGTCTGCTAAGAGGTTGAATCCCCGTCAAGCCAGATGGGCTCTGTTTTTTACTCGTTTTGATTATTCCATCACGTTCAGGCCGGGAAGTAAAAATGTGAAGGCGGACGCATTATCTCGGAGCTTCCAGGCTTTTCAACCTACTGAGGTACCACCTGAATCCATCCTACCAGCAAAAATCTTGTTAGCAGCTCTTACCCAGGATATCTCGGCTCGCATTAGGTCTGAACAACATCTGGCACCGGTATCCACCCCAACAGATAAGTTGTTTGTTCCCGTACAATTTCATCTCCAGCTGTTGGGTGAGTGTCACGATTCTGCCTTTTGTGGACATCCAGGTGTTGAGGGCACTAAGGATCTGGTTTCTAGATCTTATTGGTGGCCCACTCTAACTAGGGATGTCAAGTCCTACGTGTCAGCCTGTGAGGTTTGTGCCAGGTCCAAGACACCTAGGACTCGCCCTGCTGGTAACTTACGACCCCTACCCATTCCCAGTAGACCCTGGTCCCATATCTCGATGGACTTTATAACTGACCTACCGCCGGCGGAGGGTAAGACTGTAGTTTGGGTAGTGGTCGATAGGTTTAGCAAGATGGTCCATTTCATTCCCCTGTCTAAACTCCCGAATGCCAAAACCCTGGCGTCTATTTTTGTGAAAGAAATTGTTCGATTGCTTGGTATCCCGGAAAATATTGTTTCTGACAGGGGTGTGCAGTTTGTGTCCAAATTCTGGAGGGCCTTCTGTCAAAAATGTAAAATTTCATTGTCTTTTTCCTCTGCCTACCACCCTGAGAGTAATGGGCAGACTGAATGCCTTAATCAGTCTGTCGAACAATTCTTGAGGTCGTATGTTGCTGATGACCAGCAATTATGGGTGAAATTTCTTCCATTGGCTGAATTTGCTTTGAATAACCGTGTCAATTCTTCTGCTGGGGTTTCACCTTTCTTTTGTAACCATGGTTTCCATCCCCGTTTTCATTCTGGGTCATCCGTCTCCTCCTCTAACCCTGAGGCGGACAGGCTCTCCTCTGAACTGTGCACAGTTTGGGCCCGGGTTCAATCGAACTTAGAAAAGGCTCAAAGTTCTCAGAAACTCAAGGCCGATAGGGAACGTTCAAGGAGGGTGAATTTTCAGGTTGGGGATAAGGTATGGTTGTCCTCCAAGAATCTCTCTCTTAAGGTAGATTCTAAAACGTTTGCTCCTCGTTTTATTGGACCATATAAGATCACGGAGGTGATTAACCCGGTATCTTTTAGGTTGGAGCTGCCCGAGTCATTCCACATTCATAATGTGTTCCATAAGTCTCTACTTAAAAAATATTTTGAACCGGTAGTACCATCAAAAGCCTCGCCTCCGCCGGTTCTTGTTAAAGATGCTGTCGAGTATGTGGTGTCTAAAATAGTGGATATCAGGAAGGTGCGTAATTTCTTGCAGTACCTGATTCACTGGAAGGGGTATGGATCTGAAGAGAGATCTTGGGTACCTGCCAGGGAGGTTCATGCTCCTAGACTTGTTCGAAAATTTCATTTAGAACACCCTGAAAAGCCATCGCCTGAAGTCTTGGGTCCGGTGGCCCCTCGTAAAAGGGGGGGTACTGTTACGGGGTTCCGAAGGTGCACTCGGTCCCGCATTGCCCGCAGAACTGTTGCTTAGCTTTGAAAATGAGGATCTGTGTTTGACCTCATTCCCAGGGCGGCTTTACTAGCTGGGTGGCTCCCTGCTCCTAGTCTGCCTTGAGCGCCAAGCTGATCACTCGGTGCTCGACTGGTTGGTCTGTCGGTCATGTGACGCTGGCCACATCACATGACCCTCACTCCCCACTATAAATACAGGCAGCCTGCTGGCCACAGGTTGCCTGTTAATTTAGGTTCCACCTGTGATTTGGTCTTTCCTGGCGTACTTACCTCCTGCTGAATTCCTGACGATCCTCTGCCTGCTCCTTGTGTACTTTGCTGCTCTCCTGGTATTTGACCCCGGCTTCCTCCTGACGATCCTCTGCTGACTCCTTTGGTACTTCACGTCTCTCCTGGTATTTATGACCCCGGCTTCTCCTGACAATTCTCTGCTTGCTCCATTTGTACTTTGTAGCTTATCTGGTATTGACTCGGTTCGTTCACGTCCTGTTGTTTGTCTGTCTGTCATACCTTATTCCAAGTTAGGGATTGCCGTCCAGTTGTCCCCTGTCATTAGGGCTCGCGAGGCAAGTAGGCAGGGCCAGGGGTAAGGGTGGAGCGCAGTGGTCACTTCCCTCCCCCCTGTGTGTGTGTGTACGCGACCGTTACAACACCATTGTTTTTCTTGTGAAATTCCCAATAAGTTTGATGTGTCACATGACCCTCTTCCTATTGAAAAAACAAAAGTTGGATTCAAAATGTCTGACTTCAAAATGGCCGCCATGGTCACCACCCATCTTGAAAATTTTCCCCCCTCACATATACTAATGTGCCACAAACAGGAAGTTATTATCACCAACCATTCCCATTTTATTATTGTATTTGCTCAGAACATACTCTGTTGATGTTTATTCTAGCTTTAGGATGTTTATATAGAATCTGGACCCACTTGATAAAATACTGGCCCAGATTCATCCTATGTATTACTTTCCAGAGATATTCCCACTCGACCCTGTCGAACGCCTTCTCGGCGTCAAATGACGGATGGAGTGGGAACCTCCCCCGTCTTCGACCTGCATATTCAAAAAAGCTCTACGTATGCTAGATTGCACTAATCTCTTGGGTATAAACCCAGTCAGGTCTGGATGGATTAAGCTGTCAATAACGCCTTTTAATCTATTAGCAAATATTTTTGCGCAGATTTTATAGTCTGTATTTAACAGAGAGATCGGGCGATATGCCCCAGTCTCTCTATCATCCTTACCCTTTTTAAAATAAGTGTGATCACAGCCTCAGATAGAGATAAAGGGAGTTCACCAGTCTGATAAGTTTTATTTAGGACCTGGTGTAAAACTTGAATAGGGGATCACTCAATATCAGGCAAACACATGAAAATGGTATCCACATTAAATTTTATAGTAATTAAGCATAAAACATAACAAGCATCAATGTCACATACAGATTAAAACATGTCATAAAAAGCCAAAATTGCAGAAATCCTATAAAACGTATACCGCATTTAAAACAAAGTCCCAATGTCTGTAGTCGCAATGGCCACAATAGGAGGGATAGAAAACGACCCAGAGAACAAGTCAGTCCAATTTGAGTCAGATTGCTATCAAATGGAGCTGTAATTCAAAGTCTTCAGTTAATGCGTACTTGCATATAATATACTGTATATAGCAAAAGAGATAAATGCTATTGTATTGAACCACGTGGGACGCCACGCAGGTCCTGGAAGGTCACAGCAGAGAATCCTGTTACATCGCTGTATCCTATGCAGAGGAGCGGGAGATCTCACCTATACGTTTGATCAGACAAGTACGAACATCACGCCATATAAAAGAACCGGTGATACCGGATGAAGATGTGGTAACGTACAACCAACTAATTAATACAATAGCATTTATCTCTTTTGCTATATATATTATATGCAAGTACGCATGAACTGAAGACTTTGAATTACAGCTCCATTTGATAGCAATGTGACTCAAATTGGACTGACTTGTTCTCTGTGTCATTTTCTATCCCTCCTATTGTGGCCATTGCGACTACAGATATTGGGACTTTGTTTTAAATGCGGTATACGTTTTATAGGATTTCTGCAATTTTGGCTTTTTATGATATGTTTTAATCTGTATGTGACATTGATGCTTGTTATGTTTTATGCTTAATTACTATAAAATTTAATGTGGATACCATTTTTGTGTGTTTGCCTGATATTGAGTGACCCCTTATTCAAGTTTTACACCAAATTTTTACGTATCAGCATATTTGGGAGTGCTGTTGGGTAGCGAACCTTTCCAAAAGGGGAACAGTGAGAGAGCCACCATCCTTTTTCAATTTATTTAGGACCTGTAGTAACATTGGCAAGATTATGTCCCCATACTGGCAATAGATTTCGAACGGAAGCCCATCTGTCCCTGGAGAAGAATTTCCCCGGATGGTCTTGACAGCATTTGATAATTCCTTTAGATCTATAGGTCGATTTAGTATTTTACATTCCTCCTCTGTTAGTTTAGGGAGATTAATATTCTCAAAAAACTTTTCAATGTCTCCATCCTGCTGCTTATTGCTATTTGTATATAAAGTTTTATAGTACTTAACGAACTCCCGCTCAATCTCCTCCGGGCACGTAGTTACCATCCCATTTTCCAGCCTGATATTTTTAATTCTACTAATATTTTTTGGGTTTTGGATCAAAGATGATAAGATTTCCAGGTTTCCCTGCCTGAGAGAAGTATTTAGCTCCTTTAAAAAAAAAACCTATGTTGTGCTTTTTCTAATAAATTATTTTTATACTCCAATCTAGCTTCTTCAAACTGTACAGCAGAATTCATATTATTAACTATCTCTCCCTGTAAGGACTGGACCCTTCTTTTTAAGGCTAGTTATTTTGCCGCATATTCTTTTTTTTCCCAACTAATCTTGGCAATATAGACTCCACGCAAAAATACTTTAAAAGAATCACACACAACCTTCATAGTTGCCGATGGTGCATTCACTAACCAAAATTCCTGGATCTCCTTTATTATATTTTCCTGATCCTTAACCAACTTAATCCAGAGCTAGTTTAGTCTGAAGTTTCTCGTTTTCTTCTTATAATGCCCCATTTTAGTCGTTACTACTATTGGAGAGTGATCGGATATCGTGTGAGTTTCATATTTCATTTATATTACCATATCTAAAAAATCAAGATTAGCCAAAGCTAGGTCTATTCTAGACATAACTGTATTCGCTCAGCTAAAACAGGAAAATGCTCTTTTCTCTCCATACAGATATCGCCAAATGTCTGTCAATGCCATTTCCCGGCAGACCCTTCTTAACGGTGTTAATTTATCTTTGTTTACTTTATATACATGATCCTTGGAGAGTCTATCTTCCTCTAGGTTCATTACATCATTAAAGTCCCCGGTTACCAGAACTGGACACCTTGCTCTGGAACCAATGAAATCTGCCAAGTATGACATGACATACATAGAAAAAGGTGGAGGAACATACACAAATGCCAATATGCAAGTAGTATCATTCAGCTGACAATGTAAGAAAACAAATCTGCCTTCTCTATCAATTTTGTGGGCGATTGAAATATATTCCACACTTCTGTGGACATAGACACTGACACCCCGGGAGTAAGCCGAGCAGCAAGAATGGTAGTCATATTTTGCCCATTTCCTTTTAGCAATATTAATATTCTCATTGTCACGACCATGGTCATGGTCGTGACTCCCTCGCATGCAGTTGCCTGCGGTTTGGTCTGTTGTCAATCACATGGTGAGGATTGCTGGTATGTTACCTCACATGTGGTTGCCGCTGGCAACATGATTGTATTCACAGTATAGCATCCTGAGCTGTTGCTAGGCAGCTTGCTGTGAAGGGCATGCGGTAGCACCTGGCAACCTCTCTTCATATGTGTGCACTTTCCTTGTTTGTTGTGCACGAGGTTGTTGTATGTGTGTACTGTGAGACTTTCCTTCACTTGCGGTTGTCCGTGGCAACCTGTGGTTTAGTGTACATGTGGTGGCAGTGTCTCGGCCTTCTGGCTGTTCCCCAGGACATGGTTGCCACGCATGTCGTTGCCGGCGGTAACTGCTGCAGTGTGATATTTGTGAGTGTATTCCCCTTTAAGTGGTTTCACTTCCCTGGTTGGTGTTGGAAGGGTTAATTCCCTTTCCAGTCTGTGTCTGTGTGGGTGTGGCCACTTTGGGCTATAAAGCCTCTGTGGAGACCTGTAGCTGGGGGGTACTCCAGCCTTGTAGTAAGCTGGAGGCATCCTCCTGGTCTCTTATACCATCTGCCAGTGAGGGCCACCCTTGTGGTCATAAACCTATGTATTGATGTTATTTTATGTTTATGTGGTGTCTGTTATTATTGCAGCAATGGATCTGGGTTCCTGTGTGTTTATGTGTGTGTGCTGTGTCCTTTTATGTTTGGGTGTGGACATCAGCCTTTTAGCACGGGATCCAGTCAGTGTTCCTGTGGCAGGTAGGTGTGGAAGTGCTTTTCAATCTCATATCCATAGGCTGTTTATGTCTTTCGTCCTATGCAGCTTGGCCAGTTTAGACTCCTGTTCGTCCATATCCAGGAGGAACAGGTTGTCTTATCCAGCTCCTAGCTCAGGGATCTGTCCAGGGCTAGTAGAGAAGCGAGGTTCCTGAGTATGAGCCCTCCTTCCATCAGGGTCGGCTCATACAGCTAGGAGTCAGGGTCAGATTAGGGATGCTCCCTAATTCTGTTGTCCTGGTCAAGCAGCTTCCACTTAACTTAACATCACACGGATTACAGTTACCCCCACTCTAATCCGTGACACATGTATAAGATGTGTTTCAAGGAGACATCTGATTGCGGGAAGATGTCTCGCCACTACATCAAATATGACCGCCTGTTTCGCTTTCTCGGCCATCCCCCGTATATTCCATGTAAATATTCTATTCATGTGTCTTCAATACTACGTCCGCCGCCCCACCGTGGCGGGGGGAAGGGAAGAGGGGAGAGAGAGCACCCCATAGTAACCACCAAGACCTCCGCTTACACCCAAAGACTTCCTATTCTGAACCTTTGCTGTCATTGTATAATCACGTACAACGACAAGAAGAATCCAGAAAAAAGAGGAAAAAATAACAAAATCCGGAAAAAGGAGAGAAAAAAAAAAGGAAGACACTCC
This sequence comes from Bufo bufo, assembly GCF_905171765.1. Classification (NCBI taxonomy): domain Eukaryota; kingdom Metazoa; phylum Chordata; class Amphibia; order Anura; family Bufonidae; genus Bufo; species Bufo bufo. Next base: position 258,479,601 of record NC_053391.1, on the reverse strand, counting down.
TTTACAGGGCCAATGTATCTGCATCCACACTCCTAGAGACACGGGGGAGACAACAACAGGACCACAAAAGGCAGGCCAATAAAAAAAAAAAAAAAGGAAAATCGTGCGGGGTGCCAACAAATTATATAACATAGCAGTCCAACAAATATATATGATAATATTTTAAATATATATAACATAAATAGTTAAATAGACAAAGATAAATTCCATTTTCTGAAGTGATACAACCCCTTTAACTAGGGTTGAGCGAACCCAAACTGTAAAGGCACCCGATGCCTAGCAGCACCTGATCTCTTACAGGGGGCTGAGATCCGCACAATAAACCCCCTGTAAGAAATCGGGTGCTGCCAGGCAGCAGGGGGAAGTTATGTACACAGTTCTTAGTATATTCTAGCTTGAAGTGTCCCCATCACTATGGGAACGCCTCTGTGTTAGAATATACTGTCGGATCGGAGTTTTCACGATTGTGAAAACTCAGATCTGAAAAAGCTAATACTATTATTTTCCTGTTATAACCATGTTATAACGGAAAATAAGAAAGTGAGTTTCGGGTCCCCATTGACTTCAATGGGGTTCGGGTTCGGGTTCGGGTCCAAGTTCAGCCGAACTCCCCGAACATCTAGGTGTTCGCTCAACTCTACCTTTGACCTCTTCCGGACACATGATGTACCCGTACGGCATGTTGTCCCGGTACTTAAGGACACATAACGTACCGGTACGTCATGTGTATTTCCAATCATTGAGCAGGCACCTTAACTAAATGCGCGGGGGGGTCCCGTGACCCCCGCATGTCGGTGATCGCCACAAACCGCAGGTCAATTCAGACCTGCGGTTTGAGGCTTTTCATTGTTGCGGCTGGCGGCGGTGCCATTGGGTCCCAGTGGGGCTGTAGGGGGAACCCGATGGCATGGAAGGCAGCGCGATGCCTTCCTGAGGCATCGGCGCTGCCTTCCTGTGATGAGCCTGTGAGATTCAGCCCCCTGGATCTCACAGGCCGGAAGCTGTATGAGTAATACTCACTCATACAGCCAATGCATTCCAATACAGAGGTATTGGAATGCATTGTAAAGGATAAGACCCCAAAAGTTGAAGTCCCAAAGTGGGACAAAAAATAAAAAAAAAGTTTAAAAAATTAAGTTTTCCCCCCAAAAATTTAAAGTTTTAAGTAAAAATAAACAAAAACGTCATTTTCCCCAAATAAAGTTAAAAAAAATTACCCAGTAGACATATTAGGTATCGCCGCGTCCATATCGACCGACTCTATAAATCACATGACCTAACCCTTAGATGAACACCGTAAAAAATTAAAAAATTAAAAACTGTGCTAAATAAACCATTTTTTTGTCACCTTACATCACAAAAAGTACAACAGCAAGCGATCAAAAAGGCGTATGCCCACCAATCTAACCATCACCTCATCCCGCAATAAATGAGCCCCTACCTGAACTATGGCTCAGAATATGGAGACACTCAAACATCTTTTTAAAAAAAAAAAAAAAAGCTGTTACTGTGTAAAACGTACATAAATAAAATAAAAAGTATACATATTAGGTATCGCCGCATCCGTATCGACAGGCTCTATAAAAATATCACATGACCTAACCCCTCAGATGAACACCATAAAAAATGAAAGCGATCAAAAAGTCATATGCACCCCAAAATAGTGCCAATCAAACCGTCATCTCGTCCCGCAAAAAATCAGACCCTACCTAAGATAATCGACCAAAAACTGAAAAAGCTATGGCTCTCAGACTATGGAAACACTAAAACATGATTTTTTTTGTTTAAAAAGTGAAATCATTGTGTAAAACTTACATAAATAAAAATAAAGTATACATATTAGGTATCGCCGCGTCCGTAATAACTTGCTCTATAAAAATATCACATGAAATATCATGAAATATGAAATATCAGATGAATACCGTAAAAAACTAAAAATACAAACGGTGTAAAAAAAGCAATTTTTTGTCACCTTACAACACAAAAAGTGTAATAGCAATCGATCAAAAAGTCATACGCACCTAAGATAATCGCCCAAAAACTGAAAAAACTATGGCTCTCAGACTATGAAACACTAAAACATTATTTTTTTTGTTTCAAAAATGAAATCATTGTGTAAAACTTACATAAATAAAAAAAGTATACATATTAGGTATCGCGCGTCCATAATAACTTGCTCTATAAAAATATCACATGACCTAACCCCTCAGGTGAATACCGTAAAAAAATTAAAATAAAAACCATGTAAAAAAAGCCATTTTTTGTCCCTTTACATCGCAAAAAGTGTAATAGCAAGCGATCAAAAAGTCATACGCACCCTAAAATAGTGCCAATCAAACCGCCATCTGATCCTGCAAAAATCATACCCTACCCAAGATAATCGACCAAAAAACTGAAAAAACTATGGCTCTCAGACTATGGAAACACTAAAACATGATTTTTTTTGTTTCAAAAATGAAATCTTTGTGTAAAACTTACATAAATAAATAAAAAGTATACATATCAGGTATTGCCGCGTCCGTGACAACCTGGTCTATAGAAATACCACATGATCTAACCTGTCAGATGAATGTTGTAAATAACAAAAAATAAAAACTGTGCCAAAACAGCAATTTCTTGCTACCTTGCCTCACAAAAAGTGTAATATAGAACAACCAAAAATCATATGTACCCTAAAATAGTACCAACAAAACTTCCACCCTATCCCGTAGTTTCTAAAATGGGGTCACTTTTTTGGAGTTTCTACTCTAGGGGTGCATCAGGGGGGCTTCAAATGGGACATGGTGTCAAAAAAACAGTCCAGCAAAGTCTGCCTTCCAAAAACTGTACGGCATTCCTTTCCTTCTGTGCCCTGCCGTGTGCCTGTTCAGCGGTTTACGACCACATATGGGGTGTTTCTGTAAACTACAGAATCAGAGCCATAAATATTGAGTTTTGTTTGGCTGTTAACACTTTATTAAAATGGAAAATCTGCCAAAAAAGTGAAATTTTGAAATTGTATCTCAATTTTCCATTAATTCTTGTGGAACACCTAAAGGGTTAACAAAGTTTGTAAAATCAGTTTTGAATACCTCGAGGGGTTTAGTTTCTAGAATGGGATCACTTTTTTGGAGTTTCTACTCTATGGGTGCATCAGGGGGGCTTCGAATGGGACATGGTGTCAAAAAAACAGTCCTGCAAAATCTGCCTTCCAAAAACTGTATGGCATTCCTTTCCTTCTGCACCTTGCCGTGTGCCCGTACAGCGGTTTACGACCACAATTGGGGTGTTTCTGTAAACTACAGAATCAGAGCCATAAATATTGAGTTTGGTTTGGCTGTTATCCCTTGCTTTGTAACTGGAAAAAAAAATTATTAAAATGGAAAATCTGCCAAAAAAGTGAAATTTTGAAATTGTATCTCTATTTTCCATAAATTCTTGTGGAACACCTAAAGGGTTAACAAAGTTTGTAAAATCAGTTTTGAATACCTTGAGGGGTGTAGTTTCTAGAAATGGGGTCATTTTGTGTGGTTTCTATTATGTAAGCCTCACAAAGTGACTTCAGAACTGAACTGGTCCTTGAAAAGTGTGTTTTTGAAAATTTCTGAAAAATTTCAAGATTTGCTTCTAAATAAAATGTCATTCCGAAAATGATCCAAACATGAAGTAGACATATGGAGAATGTAAAGTAATAACTATTTTTGTAGGTATTACTATGTATTAGAGAAGTAGAGAAATTGAAACTTGGAAATTTTCAAATTTTTCCAAATTTTTTGCAAATTTGGTATTTTTTTATAAATAAAAATGATTTTTTTTGACTCCATTTTACTAGTGTCATGAAGTACAATATGTGACGAATAAGTCAAAGCATTTTTTGAAGTTATCACCACATAAAATGACACTGGTCAGATTTGCAAAAAATGGCCTGGTCCTGAAGGTGAAAATGAGCCCGGTCTTTAAGGAGTGAACAGTCACATCTAGTTAACACATTATGACTGTGACTATTAAGGGCTCATGCACACAAACGTATTTTCTTTCCGTGTCCATTCAGGTTTTTTTGAGCGCTGTATGCGAAACCATTCATTTCAATGGGTCCGCAAAAAAAAAATGGAAGGTACCCCGTGTGCATTCCATTTCCGTAGGACCGTATTTCCGTTCCGCAAAAAAGTAAAACATGTCCTATTATTGTCTGCATTACGGACTAGGATAGGACTGTTCTATTAGGGGCCAGGTTTTCCCTTCCACAAAATACGGAATGCACACGGACGTCATCCATATTTTTAGCTGATCCATTTTTTGAGGACTGCAAAATACATATGGTCATGTGCATAGCCCTAACTCTGCTAAATTTGTATATGTGTTTCCAGGAAAGCTGGGTGACTGTATAGTTTCAGGGCTATCACACAGAGTGGACTGAGAGCAGTACAGTATTGCAGCAGCCATAAATGATTCAATGACAGGACAAGACAAATGGAAATGGGTGCAGCTTGTGTATGTGTGCAGTTGTAGCAGAGAAGAATTTGATGAATGTTCAGAAGAGTTGTGTGTGCAAAGAGTAAGGTGTAGCTATGAGCTGTGTGTGGATATATGAATATATGATGCTGTAGCAAAGAATGAAAATGTGAATGTGCTTGAGAATAAGACGGTGGAATAAAATATTTGTTCTTTATAATGCAAATAAGGGATTTTAATCTTTTCTTGGGAGATTTTATAAAAAAATTTTTCTTGGAGCCAATTTATTTGTAATTTTTTTACTTGAATTCAAGCAAACTAATGTGATGGAAACATTTCCTATGGGCCCTTCATGTGTTCATGTCTGTGTTGTCCGATTTGTTTGTTTTTATAAGTGTAATGTTATATGTTGACTGTTACATGTTAAATCTGTTCTACTAACACCAGAGATCTGTCTCATGACTAGTTAAAAGTAGACTGACTAGAGGAGGAAGGATTACACCACCCAAATGGAAGGGATGGACAGATGACCAGAGGGGAGGGAGGAGAAAAGGATGGATGTTATAAACACAAACAGGGCCGGTACAAGGCAGGGGCCGAAGGAGCGGGTGCCCTGGGCGCTACCATTTGCGGACAGGAGGGGGGCGCAGGTGAAGTGCCAGCACAGTGGCGTCGCCAGGGGGGGGCCAGAGGGGGCCACGGCCCCCCCTACATCATGCTGTGCCCCCCCAACTAAAATGACCCCCCCCCCCCCAAGTGAGCAGCCGCCGCCGGGCACAGGGAGATGAGCGCTTCCATTGCGCTCATCTCCATTGTAAACTGTCTGTGCCAGCGGAGGTGCAGGGGAGGGAGAGGCGTGTCCCTTCCCTTTCCTCTGATAGGCACCGAAGTGGAGGAGAGGCCCCGCCCCCTAATTACTCCTGTTTACCTTTCTAAAGCTAAAGGACCTTTGATGATGTCATCACAGGTCCTGTAAGGGAACTGCACAGTGTAAAGTGTAGTTCCCAGGTTAGAACAGTGCATCTGCCAGGACCTGTGATGACATCATCTTCAACATCACAGGTCCTGCAGAATCTAGCAAAGGAACTGCACCAAAAATGGTGTAGTTCCTAGGTTTCAAAGGTACATCTGCCAGGACCTGTGATGACATCATCACAGGTCCTTCAACCCCTAACAGCAAGTATTAAAAGTTCACAAGCAGCTCTGTATTGATCCATACAGACTGGAATGGAGAGGTAAGAGGAGGTCCTCCACTTTTCATCATTTACCCCCCCCCCCTCCATGCCCTGTTTTTACTCATTGCTCACTCATGTATACTACTTCAGACAGTTACCACTACCTCATGTACCTCACAGTGACTATAATGCATAACTGACCACATATTTCTATAAACACTGCATCTACAGTATTATACCTTCTATGTGTCACATCAATACACTGCTCTGTATATATATATATATATATATATATACACACACATACATGCACACACACTGCATATATTACACAGTATTATACATGCAATATGTACAGATATATAGTATATACCGCAGTGCACTGATATGTGAGGTATGAGGTATAATAGATGCTGTGTGTACAGATATCAGTACACTTCTGTATATACTATATATGTGAGGTACGAGGTATAATAGATGCAGTGTGTACAGATATATAGTATATACAGCAGTGTACTGATATGTGAGGTACGAGGTGTCAATACACTGCTGTATTTACTATATACCTGTACACACTGCATCTATTATACCTCGTACCTCACATATTACACTACTGTATATACTGTATACACTGCATATATTATACCCCGTACCTCACATATCAGTACACTGCTGTATATACTATATACCTGTACACACTGCATCTATTATACCCTGTACCTCACATATCAGAACACTAGGGAATATACTATATACCTGTACACACTGCATCTATTATACCGCGTACCTCACATAACTGTACACTGCTGTATATAATATACATCTGCATCTATTATACCTCTTTTGTGTGCCAGGGCTGTTTTGTAATCCCATTCCGGCCCTGATGGCATAAATTATAAAACGCAGCAGCAAGAATAGTTCATGGAACAAAGGGAGGGGCTATAAAAGGGGAATGGGGGCCCAATTTAGATTCCTGCTATGGGGCCCAGTGATTTTTATGTACGCCCCTGGCTGCAGGCACTAGGCCGGCAGCCTATCAAAGGCCGGCGCAATGACGTCATCGTGCCGCCTGAGCCTTACATTACAGCGTGGGACACAGGAAGAGGCTGCATCGCATCGCTGACACTTAGGTAAGTATAAGTGTTTTTTTTTTGTTTTTTTTTTTACAATAGTGTTACTGGCACATTGGGGGGGCTTATTACAAAACTGGCACATGATGATGGGGGGGACTTTATACTGGCACATGATGATGGGGGGGAACTTTATAGTGTCTGTGACTTTCAAAGTCCCACAGTCCTTTGTTCTATTGCTTTAAGTATATTCTTGTTTTGAAACAACATTGATTCTTTCTTAAAAACGGGGGGGGGGCGCAGTTTGCCATCTTCGCCCTGGGCACCAAATGGCCTTGTCCCAGCCCTGAACACAAAGACCGCCCTTTTGCTCGTCCCTTAATTACAAGACACCCCCATGAAAGAAAATCGGTTCTTTGTGAATTTATTGAGAAAAAAATGTGACGTTTTTATGTGTTTCTAGTGTATGCCTTCAAGGAAAAGACTATTTGTTTCAACATCAAGAAAAGCTAGGTACATCTGCAAAACAAAATACCAAAGGGTAGGAAGAGCAGAGTAAACTAAAATACAACATTGTGTCTGTATAAAATTATAATTACGGAGTTTAGTTTTATGATTGAAAATTAAAGGCATGTGTTTAAACTAATAGGTTAAAAGGTTTACATTGAGGAAGATACTGACTGAAGACATTACAACACGTATGTTTTTGGTTCCTCCACAACAACAATGTGATATGAATATGCAAATGAAAAAGAGCTAAAAGGAATTGTAATACATGTTATGTTGCATGTTATCCAGTGCTAAAAACCTTCGAAGGTTATTGGATAATATTACTAGAGATGAGCAAATTTTTTAAAAACTCAATTCGGTCGGTTTGTCTAATTTACCAAAAAGATTTGTGACGAATCGTGTTTAAAATAGCTATTTCCTGGCTGCAGAGAGCCTGTATAGTGGTGTAGAACATTTTGCTTTGCAGAAACATGCATCGGGAGTCCGCTGTGCTAGTGAAACAATACTGTGAGTCAGTATGACACACAGATGACAGGCGTCGCTCTTAGAAGCACTGCTCACTTCACTTATTTGGTCAGTTACAGGCCAAAACGGACCAAATAACTCAAGTGTGAACTCAGGCTTACAGGTCAATGTTAGCGGCAGGTATGAAGAACTGTGCAGCGGCCCAAGATTCTTCTATAACGTGAAAGAGCGCACTACTTTTTCCACTGTCATCACTTGATTCCACAGAACCTGGTTGTGTTGACGTCATTGATCATTTTGCCCTTTTTCTGATCCGTCAGAAGAACAACCCCCAAAAAACGGATCCTGTCTGTTGAGCATCCGCCTTTACTCGGTCAGCATTTAGTCAGTAATCCATCAGTATTGCTAAGGCCAAAAAAAAAACAGGAGGAGTGGATCCAAAACAGAGATGACACATGAATGGAATATCTGCATGTCTTCTGTGCTTTGTACCCACTCCTGCTTTTGGCTAACTAATCATGAGCCAATCCTGATGCAAAATCGGGACCATGTCATATAGGCCTTTCGGCTGTTCTGAAGACAGAATCCATTGTGTGTCTCATTTTTCTGTCCTGACAGATCAGAAGGAGGGTAAAATAAATGGTGATGTCTAAAAGGTAAAATGGTGGCCCCGTCATGGAGTGGGGAGGGTGGGAACAGCATGAGGAGACCACAGAGTGGTGAGGTGGCAGCAGCATGAGGAGACCACAGAGTGGCCCAGTGAGTGGTGAATTGGCAGCATGATTAGTTTACAGACTGGTGAGGTGACAGCAGCATAAGGAGACCATAGAGTGGTGAGGTGGCAGCAACATGAGGAGACCACAGAGTGGCCCAATGACAGAGTGGGAAGGTGATGGGCAAAAGCCTAGCCAGTACCAGCACAAGATGGTGGGTGGCAGTAGGATCATCTGACAGCAGGTGTGTGGCATCAGGCGGGTGGCAGCATCATAATAGTAGCTGAAGCAGGTAGCCAGAAGAAACAGGTCTCTTTTGACATAGTTTGGGTGTGGCACCATAGATGATCTAGTCTGATGCATCAGGCACTAGTGTGTGAAAATCCTGGCTGATCCACGCCTGATTCATCTTCACAAAGGTCTGTCTCTCGACATTTTGGGTGGAAAGGCGAGTTCTCCTTGGGGTAACTATGGAGAACGCGCACTAAACACCCACTCTGATGCCACGCTACTGGCCAGTCAGGAAAGCTTGTCCATGGCAAGCTCAGCCAGTTGCAACCACAAATCAAGTTTGGCTGCCCAGCAGTCCAGGGGATCTTCAATGTGGGGTGGCATGGTGCACTGTAAGTATGCCACCACCTGCTGGTTCAGGTTCTGTTCCATGTGTAGCTGCTGCTGCTGTTGAGTAGTTTCTTCACTAGGCAGGTGAAGAAAACTGCTTATCAGAGACTCTAGACATAAGTTGCTGCTGATGGAGCTGGTACTGCTCCTGCCCCCCCCCCCCTATTCCAGCAGCCATGGCAGTGGAATGTGAGCACAGAGAGCCCCCTGGTCAGACCTTCGTGAGGATGGGCGATGGCGCAAATAGGCAGCGGCCAACTGACTACAAAGGATGTCTCGATAGTAGTTCAGTTTGTTCTCCCTCTCAGTGGGTGGCCCCCATTTTAGACTGGTAGTGAGGGTCTAACATTGTGGAGAGCCAGTAGTCATCCCTCAGGCGATTGTTGACAATTCGGTTGTTACTACGCAAGCAACTGAGCATGCATCTTGCCATTTGCTCAAGTGACTCGGAGGGGCTCCCTGTCTGGGTCATCTGCTGGTCTTCCCCATTGCCCTGTAGCTCCTCCGGCTGCTCCTGCACCTTCCTCCTGTCACCTGTGCAGAAAAACTACCCATTTCTCTACACATTGCTTGTGCACAAATGTCCTCCTACTTCTGCTTCTCCAGTTCAGCCCCTTCAGGGCTCATGTGAACATGAGATGTAGGCGCCACATTTCCTGTCCCCTGGCCAGCCAGATTTAGCAGCATCTGTTCCAGAACATGAAGCAGTGTAATGACGTTGTTCATCCTGTAGTCCTGGCGACTGACAAATAAAGTGCCTCCTCAAAGGGCCCAAGCAAACATCAGGTGTCATGCATGAGCTGCCACTGGCTAACATCTAAGTTACATAGGGGAGCACTCTTATGCTCCTGTAGCACTAAGAAATCGTTTATGGCCTTTATACCTGTAGTCGGTCCAACGTATGAAGGGTGGAGTTCCAACAGATGGAAACTTCGCATATCAGCTGATGTTGGGGAACGGCATTCTGCCTTTGCAGAAGGAGGGTGTGCTCTGCAGTATAAGAGTGGCTGAAGTACATGCATTTTCAGGAAGGGTGTCTTTCAGATGTGTGGAAGACTTCAAGAACCTCTTTACAATCAGATTAAACTAGTCCGCCATGCAGGGCGCATAGCTTAGCCCTCCTTGACGCAGCGATGACAGCATGTTCTTCATGTTGTCGGTGACCATGGTTCCGATTTTAAGTAGGCGAGGAGAAAGCCAGGATTCTTTTTTTTTGATGGAGGATGCAGAACAGTTCAGTGTGACTCCGTTTACCCAGGCAAACGAGGTGCAGAACAGTGTGACACCGCCGTGCCCTGCACATGTGGTATGCTGGATGAGCACTGTGAATTGTCCCTGCAGTGGAGGCTGAGGACACAGTGGAGGATAAGGAGGCAGAGGTGGACATTGGCACAGACCCACAGCTTGAGAACATGAAGGCAGCAGTGGCGTCACCTGGCCAAGTTGCTGGTGTGGCTGGGCAGGAACCACATTTGCCCAGTGGGCCATAAAGGACAAATATTGTTCTTGACCGTAGTTACAGCTCCACACATCAGCACTGCCGTGAACTTTAGCGGACACCGACAGGCTCGAGGACTGGCCCACTTTCTGTTCAACATACAGTACATGTGCAGCACTGGTACTGCCTTTTTTCACAAAGAAATGATGGCTTGGGACTCTCCACCTTGGCTAAAGCCATTAGTTCTCTGAAAAGTGCAGAGTCCACCATTTGGAAAGTGTGATCGATGGCTGACCAGGACCAGTAGATGATGGGAAGGACAAGCATATACAAGCATGTTTTTCCAGCTCACCATATCTTTTCCCATGCACAGAACAGACCGGACCAGTCCTCACTTAAAACACGAAGAAAAAGAGAAGTTCCAGCATTCAAGATAAAACCTAGATGTTTTCTTTATTCATAATGGTCACAATTCACATACATGGACAACTTCTCCCTCCACCGCTAGGTTGACATGTTTCAGACTTGTTAGTCCTTACTCGTAACCTCATGTGTGAACCAGCTACACAGCTGAAATAATTCCAGGATCTCAAACCGAGGCTGGAATTAACCCCTATGTGACCAGTGCACACATATTACATTTATTTTACCCCTTGTGCAAAAAATAGATATTAAAAGTCATTAAAACCACAAATTCATAATAAGTATATATGAGTACTTGAATGGCTGCGATCCAATATGGCACTAAACTTGCAAATATGTGTGTATATATATAATAAAACGCACTGTGTGAACTGGACCCTATCTATCCTGATCTCACATGTGATGTTGCTGTGGAACCAAGTGAGCAAAAACAGTGCTGATGGATCTGCCTATTCAGACCTTTTTCTTTATAGTAAATATTACAAAACGTAAAACTGGTTAATAGAGTTGAGCGAACACCTGGATGTTCGGGTTCGAGAAGTTCGGCCGAACTTCCCGGAAATGTTCGGGTTCGGGATCCGAACTAGACCCAAACTTCGCCTCGAACCCGAACCCCATTGAAGTCAATGGGGACCCGAACTTTTCGACACTAAAAAGGCTGTAAAATAGCCCAGGAAAGGGCTAGAGGGCTGCAAAAGGCAGCAAAATGTAGGAAAATCCCAGGCAAACAAATGTGGATAGGGAAATGAATTAAAATAAAAATAAAATAAATTAAAATTAACCAATATCAATTGGAGAGAGGTCTCATGGCAGAGAATCAGGCTTCATGTCATAGCAGAGAATCAGGCTTCACGTCACCCACCACTGGAACAGGCCATTGTCAGATATTTAGGCCCTGGCACCCAGACAGAGGAGAGAGGTCCCATAGCAGAGAATCAGGCTTCATGTCATAGCAGAGAATCAGGCTTCAAGTCATAGCAGAGAATCAGGCTTCACGTCACCCACCACTGGAACAGGCCATTGTCAGATATTTCGGCCCCGGCACCCAGACAGAGGAGAGAGGTCCCATAACAGAGAATCAGGCTTCATGTCATAGCAGAGAATCAGGCATCAAGTCATAGCAGAGAATCAGGCTTCATGTCATAGCAGAGAATCAGGCTTCACGTCATCCACCACTGGAACAGGCCATTGTCAGATATTTAGGCCCCGGCACCCAAACAGAGGAGAGAGGTCCCATAGCAGAGAATCAGGCTTCATGTCATAGCAGAGAATCAGGCTTCACGTCACCCACCACTGGAACAGGCCATTGTCAGATATTTAGGCCCAGGGACCCAGACAGAGGAGAGAGGTCCCATAGCAGAGAATCAGGCTTCATGTCATAGCAGAGAATTAGGCTTCAAGTCATAGCAGAGAATCAGGCTTCATGTCATAGCTGAGAATCAGGCTTCACCTCACCCACCACTGGAACAGGCCATTGTCAGATATTTAGGCCCCGGCACCCAGACAGAGGAGAGATGTCCCATAGCAGAGAATCAGGCTTCATGTCATAGCAGAGAATCAGGCTTCATGTCACCCACCACTGGAACAGGCCATTGTCAGATATTTTTAGGCCCCGGCAACTAGACAGAGGAGAGAGGTCCCATAGCAGAGAATCAGGCTTCATGTCATAGCAGAGAATCAGGCTTCATGTCACCCAACAATGGAACAGGCCATTGTCAGATATTTTTAGGCCCCGACACCCAGACAGAGGAGAGAGGTCCCATAACAGAGAATCAGGCTTCATGTCATAGCAGAGAATCAGGCATCAAGTCATAGCAGAGAATCAGGCTTCATGTCATAGCAGAAAATCAGGCTTCACGTCACCCACCACTGGAACAGGCCATTGTTAGATATTTAGGCCCCCACACCCAGACAGAGGAGAGAGGTCCCATAGCAGAGATTCAGGCTTCATGTCATAGCAGAGAATAAGGCTTCATGTCACCCAACACTGGAACAGGCCACTGTCAGATATTTTTAGTCCCCGGCACCCAGACAGAGGAGAGGTTCATTCAACTTTGGGTTGCCCCGCAATATAATGGTAAAATGAAAATAAAAAAAGGATTGAATGAGGAAGTGCCTGGAGTATAATAATATATGGTTAAGGGGAGGTAGTTATAAATGTCTAATCTGCACAAGGGATGGACAGGTCCTGAACGTCAGCTTGTCCACATTGGCTGTAGACAGGCGGCTGCGTTTGTCTGTAATGACGCCCCCTGCCATGCTGAATACACGTTCAGATAAAACGCTGGCCGCCGGGCAGGCCAGCACCTCCACCTTGGCTAAAGCCATTAGTTCTCTGAAAAGTGCAGAGTCCACCATTTGGAAAGTGTGATCGATGGCTGACCAGGACCAGTAGATGATGGGAAGGACAAGCATATACAAGCATGTTTTTCCAGCTCACCATATCTTTTCCCATGCACAGAACAGACCGGACCAGTCCTCACTTAAAACACGAAGAAAAAGAGAAGTTCCAGCATTCAAGATAAAACCTAGATGTTTTCTTTATTCATAATGGTCACAATTCACATACATGGACAACTTCTCCCTCCACCGCTAGGTTGACATGTTTCAGACTTGTTAGTCCTTACTCGTAACCTCATGTGTGAACCAGCTACACAGCTGAAATAATTCCAGGATCTCAAACCGAGGCTGGAATTAACCCCTATGTGACCAGTGCACACATATTACATTTATTTTACCCCTTGTGCAAAAAAATAGATATTAAAAGTCATTAAAACCACAAATTCATAATAAGTATATATGAGTACTTGAATGGCTGCGATCCAATATGGCACTAAACTTGCAAATATGTGTGTATATATATAATAAAACGCACTGTGTGAACTGGACCCTATCTATCCTGATCTCACATGTGATGTTGCTGTGGAACCAAGTGAGCAAAAACAGTGCTGATGGATCTGCCTATTCAGACCTTTTTCTTTATAGTAAATATTACAAAACGTAAAACTGGTTAATAGAGTTGAGCGAACACCTGGATGTTCGGGTTCGAGAAGTTCGGCCGAACTTCCCGGAAATGTTCGGGTTCGGGATCCGAACTAGACCCAAACTTCGCCTCGAACCCGAACCCCATTGAAGTCAATGGGGACCCGAACTTTTCGACACTAAAAAGGCTGTAAAATAGCCCAGGAAAGGGCTAGAGGGCTGCAAAAGGCAGCAAAATGTAGGAAAATCCCAGGCAAACAAATGTGGATAGGGAAATGAATTAAAATAAAAATAAAATAAATTAAAATTAACCAATATCAATTGGAGAGAGGTCTCATGGCAGAGAATCAGGCTTCATGTCATAGCAGAGAATCAGGCTTCACGTCACCCACCACTGGAACAGGCCATTGTCAGATATTTAGGCCCTGGCACCCAGACAGAGGAGAGAGGTCCCATAGCAGAGAATCAGGCTTCATGTCATAGCAGAGAATCAGGCTTCAAGTCATAGCAGAGAATCAGGCTTCACGTCACCCACCACTGGAACAGGCCATTGTCAGATATTTCGGCCCCGGCACCCAGACAGAGGAGAGAGGTCCCATAACAGAGAATCAGGCTTCATGTCATAGCAGAGAATCAGGCATCAAGTCATAGCAGAGAATCAGGCTTCATGTCATAGCAGAGAATCAGGCTTCACGTCATCCACCACTGGAACAGGCCATTGTCAGATATTTAGGCCCCGGCACCCAAACAGAGGAGAGAGGTCCCATAGCAGAGAATCAGGCTTCATGTCATAGCAGAGAATCAGGCTTCACGTCACCCACCACTGGAACAGGCCATTGTCAGATATTTAGGCCCAGGGACCCAGACAGAGGAGAGAGGTCCCATAGCAGAGAATCAGGCTTCATGTCATAGCAGAGAATTAGGCTTCAAGTCATAGCAGAGAATCAGGCTTCATGTCATAGCTGAGAATCAGGCTTCACCTCACCCACCACTGGAACAGGCCATTGTCAGATATTTAGGCCCCGGCACCCAGACAGAGGAGAGATGTCCCATAGCAGAGAATCAGGCTTCATGTCATAGCAGAGAATCAGGCTTCATGTCACCCACCACTGGAACAGGCCATTGTCAGATATTTTTAGGCCCCGGCAACTAGACAGAGGAGAGAGGTCCCATAGCAGAGAATCAGGCTTCATGTCATAGCAGAGAATCAGGCTTCATGTCACCCAACAATGGAACAGGCCATTGTCAGATATTTTTAGGCCCCGACACCCAGACAGAGGAGAGAGGTCCCATAACAGAGAATCAGGCTTCATGTCATAGCAGAGAATCAGGCATCAAGTCATAGCAGAGAATCAGGCTTCATGTCATAGCAGAAAATCAGGCTTCACGTCACCCACCACTGGAACAGGCCATTGTTAGATATTTAGGCCCCCACACCCAGACAGAGGAGAGAGGTCCCATAGCAGAGATTCAGGCTTCATGTCATAGCAGAGAATAAGGCTTCATGTCACCCAACACTGGAACAGGCCACTGTCAGATATTTTTAGTCCCCGGCACCCAGACAGAGGAGAGGTTCATTCAACTTTGGGTTGCCCCGCAATATAATGGTAAAATGAAAATAAAAAAAGGATTGAATGAGGAAGTGCCTGGAGTATAATAATATATGGTTAAGGGGAGGTAGTTATAAATGTCTAATCTGCACAAGGGATGGACAGGTCCTGAACGTCAGCTTGTCCACATTGGCTGTAGACAGGCGGCTGCGTTTGTCTGTAATGACGCCCCCTGCCATGCTGAATACACGTTCAGATAAAACGCTGGCCGCCGGGCAGGCCAGCACCTCCACCTTGGCTAAAGCCATTAGTTCTCTGAAAAGTGCAGAGTCCACCATTTGGAAAGTGTGATCGATGGCTGACCAGGACCAGTAGATGATGGGAAGGACAAGCATATACAAGCATGTTTTTCCAGCTCACCATATCTTTTCCCATGCACAGAACAGACCGGACCAGTCCTCACTTAAAACACGAAGAAAAAGAGAAGTTCCAGCATTCAAGATAAAACCTAGATGTTTTCTTTATTCATAATGGTCACAATTCACATACATGGACAACTTCTCCCTCCACCGCTAGGTTGACATGTTTCAGACTTGTTAGTCCTTACTCGTAACCTCATGTGTGAACCAGCTACACAGCTGAAATAATTCCAGGATCTCAAACCGAGGCTGGAATTAACCCCTATGTGACCAGTGCACACATATTACATTTATTTTACCCCTTGTGCAAAAAAATAGATATTAAAAGTCATTAAAACCACAAATTCATAATAAGTATATATGAGTACTTGAATGGCTGCGATCCAATATGGCACTAAACTTGCAAATATGTGTGTATATATATAATAAAACGCACTGTGTGAACTGGACCCTATCTATCCTGATCTCACATGTGATGTTGCTGTGGAACCAAGTGAGCAAAAACAGTGCTGATGGATCTGCCTATTCAGACCTTTTTCTTTATAGTAAATATTACAAAACGTAAAACTGGTTAATAGAGTTGAGCGAACACCTGGATGTTCGGGTTCGAGAAGTTCGGCCGAACTTCCCGGAAATGTTCGGGTTCGGGATCCGAACTAGACCCAAACTTCGCCTCGAACCCGAACCCCATTGAAGTCAATGGGGACCCGAACTTTTCGACACTAAAAAGGCTGTAAAATAGCCCAGGAAAGGGCTAGAGGGCTGCAAAAGGCAGCAAAATGTAGGAAAATCCCAGGCAAACAAATGTGGATAGGGAAATGAATTAAAATAAAAATAAAATAAATTAAAATTAACCAATATCAATTGGAGAGAGGTCTCATGGCAGAGAATCAGGCTTCATGTCATAGCAGAGAATCAGGCTTCACGTCACCCACCACTGGAACAGGCCATTGTCAGATATTTAGGCCCTGGCACCCAGACAGAGGAGAGAGGTCCCATAGCAGAGAATCAGGCTTCATGTCATAGCAGAGAATCAGGCTTCAAGTCATAGCAGAGAATCAGGCTTCACGTCACCCACCACTGGAACAGGCCATTGTCAGATATTTAGGCCCCGGCACCCAGACAGAGGAGAGAGGTCCCATAGCAGAGAATCAGGCTTCATGTCATAGCAGAGAATCAGGCTTCAAGTCATAGCAGAGAATCAGGCTTCATGGCATAGCAGAGAATCAGGCTTCACAACACCCACCACTGGAACAGGCCATTGTCAGATATTTCGGCCCCGGCACCCAGACAGAGGAGAGAGGTCCCATAACAGAGAATCAGGCTTCATGTCATAGCAGAGAATCAGGCATCAAGTCATAGCAGAGAATCAGGCTTCATGTCATAGCAGAGAATCAGGCTTCACGTCATCCACCACTGGAACAGGCCATTGTCAGATATTTAGGCCCCGGCACCCAAACAGAGGAGAGAGGTCCCATAGCAGAGAATCAGGCTTCATGTCATAGCAGAGAATCAGGCTTCACGTCACCCACCACTGGAACAGGCCATTGTCAGATATTTAGGCCCAGGGACCCAGACAGAGGAGAGAGGTCCCATAGCAGAGAATCAGGCTTCATGTCATAGCAGAGAATTAGGCTTCAAGTCATAGCAGAGAATCAGGCTTCATGTCATAGCTGAGAATCAGGCTTCACCTCACCCACCACTGGAACAGGCCATTGTCAGATATTTAGGCCCCGGCACCCAGACAGAGGAGAGATGTCCCATAGCAGAGAATCAGGCTTCATGTCATAGCAGAGAATCAGGCTTCATGTCACCCACCACTGGAACAGGCCATGGTCAGATATTTTTAGGCCCCGGCAACTAGACAGAGGAGAGAGGTCCCATAGCAGAGAATCAGGCTTCATGTCATAGCAGAGAATCAGGCTTCATGTCACCCAACAATGGAACAGGCCATTGTCAGATATTTTTAGGCCCCGACACCCAGACAGAGGAGAGAGGTCCCATAACAGAGAATCAGGCTTCATGTCATAGCAGAGAATCAGGCATCAAGTCATAGCAGAGAATCAGGCTTCATGTCATAGCAGAAAATCAGGCTTCACGTCACCCACCACTGGAACAGGCCATTGTTAGATATTTAGGCCCCCACACCCAGACAGAGGAGAGAGGTCCCATAGCAGAGATTCAGGCTTCATGTCATAGCAGAGAATAAGGCTTCATGTCACCCAACACTGGAACAGGCCACTGTCAGATATTTTTAGTCCCCGGCACCCAGACAGAGGAGAGGTTCATTCAACTTTGGGTTGCCCCGCAATATAATGGTAAAATGAAAATAAAAAAAGGATTGAATGAGGAAGTGCCCTGGAGTATAATAATATATGGTTAAGGGGAGGTAGTTATAAATGTCTAATCTGCACAAGGGATGGACAGGTCCTGAACGTCAGCTTGTCCACATTGGCTGTAGACAGGCGGCTGCGTTTGTCTGTAATGACGCCCCCTGCCATGCTGAATACACGTTCAGATAAAACGCTGGCCGCCGGGCAGGCCAGCACCTCCAAGGCATAAAAGGCTAGCTCTGGCCACGTGGACAATTTGGAGACCCAGAAGTTGAATGGGGCCGAACCATCAGTCAGTACGTGGAGGGGTGTGCACACGTACTGTTCCACCATGTTAGTGAAATGTTGCCTCCTGCTAACACGTTCCGTATCAGGTAGTGGTGCAGTTAGCTGTGGCGTGGTGACAAAACTTTTCCACATCTCTGCCATGCTAACCCTGCCCTCAGAGGAGCTGGCCGTGACACAGCTGCGTTGGCGACCTCTTGCTCCTCCTCTGCCTTCGCCTTGGGCTTCCACTTGTTCCCCTGTGACATTTGGGAATGCTCTCAGTAGCGCGTCTACCAACGTGCACTTTTACTGGCGCATCTTCCTATCACGCTCCAGTGCAGGAAGTATGGTGGGCACATTGTCTTTGTACCGGGGATCCAGCAGGGTGGCAACCCAGTAGTCCGCACACGTTAAAATGTGGGCAACTCTGCTGTCGTTGCGCAGGCACTGCAGCATGTAGTCGCTCATGTGTGCCAGGCTGCCCAGAGGTAAGGACAAGCTGTCCTGTGTGGGAGGCGTATCGTCATCGTCCTGCGTTTCCCCCCAGCCACGCACCAGTGTTGGGCCCGAGCTGCGTTGGGTGCCACCCCGCTGTGAACATGCTTCATCCTCATCCTCCTCCACCTCCTCCTCATCCTCATCCTCCTCGTCCTCCAGTAGTGGGCCCTGTCTGGCCACATTTGTACCTGGCCTCTGCTGTTGCAAAAAAACTCCCTCTGAGTCACTTCTAAGAGACTGGCCTGAAAGTGCTAATAATGACCCCTCTTTCTCTTCCTCCTCCTCCTCCTGGGCCACCTCCTCTTCCATCATCGCCCTAAGTGTTTTCTCAAGGAGACATAGAAGTGGTATTGTAACGCTGATAACGGCGTCATCGCCACTGGCCATGTTGGTGGAGTACTCGAAACAGCGCAACAGGGCACACAGGTCTCGCATGGAGGCCCAGTCATTGGTGGTGAAGTGGGGGAGGCCCAGTCATTGGTGGTGAAGTGGGGCTGATCCGCAGTGCGACTGACCCGTGCGTGCTGCAGCTGAAACTCCACTATGGCCTGCTGCTGCTCGCACAGTCTGTCCAGCATGTGCAAGGTTTAGTTCCACCTGGTGGGCACGTCGCATATGAGGCGGTGAGCGGCAAGGCCGAAGTTACGCTGTAGCGCAGACAGGCGAGCAGCGGCAAGATGTGAACGCCGGAAGCGTGCACAGACGGCCCGCACTTTATGCAGCAGCTCTGACATGTCGGGGTAGTTGTGAATGAACTTCTGCACCACCAAATTCAGCACATGCGCCAGGCAAGGGATGTGCGTCAAACCGGCTAGTCCCAGAGCTGCAACGAGATTTCGCCCATTATCGCACACCACCAGGCCGGGCTTGAGGCTCACCGGCAGCAACCACTCGTCGGTCTGTTGTTCTATACCCCGCCACAACTCCTGTGCGGTGTGGGGCCTGTCCCCCAAACATATGAGTTTCAGAATGGCCTGCTGACGTTTACCCCGGGCTGTGCTGAAGTTGGTGGTGAAGGTGTGTGGCTGACTGGATGAGCAGGTGGAAGAAGAGGAGGAGGAAGCCGACTAGGAGGAGGAGGCTACAGGAGGCAAAGAATGTTTCCCTGCGATCTTTGGCTGCGGAAGGACGTGCGCCAAACAGCTCTTCGCCTGGGGCCCAGCCGCCACTACATTTACCCAGTGTGCAGTTAGGGAGATATAGCGTCCCTGGCTGTGCTTACTGGTCCACGTATCTGTGGTTAGGTGGACCTTGCCACAGATGGCGTTGCACAGTGCACACTTGATTTTATCGGATACTTGGTTGTGCAGGGAAGGCACAGCTTTCTTGGAGAAGTAGTGGCGGCTGGGAACAACATACTGTGGGACAGCAAGCGACATGAGCTGTTTGAAGCTGTCTGTGTACACCAGCCTGAATGACAGCATTTCATAGGCCAGTAGTTTAGAAATGCTGGCATTCAGGGCCAGGGATCGAGGGTTGCTAGGTGGGAATTTACGCTTTCTCTCAAATGTTTGTGAGATGGAGAGATGAACGCTGCCGTGTGACATGGTTGAGATGCTTGGTGACGGAGGTGATGGTGTTGGTGGTACATCCTCTGTTTGCTGGGCGGCAGGTGCCAAAGTTCCTCCAGAAGCGGAGGAAGAGGCCGAGGCGGCAGCAGCAGAAGAGGTAGCAGGGGGAGCCTGAGTGAGTTTCTTGTTTTTAAGGTGTTTACTCCACTGCAGTTCATGCTTTGCATGCAGGTGCCTGGTCATGCAGGTTGTGCTAAGGTTCAGAACATTAATGCCTCGCTTCAGGCTCTGATGGCAGAGTGAAAACCACTCGGGTCTTGTCGTCAGCACATTGTTTGAAGAACTGCCACGCCAGGGAACTCCTTGAAGCTGCCTTTGGGGTGCTCGGTCCCAGATGGCGGTGGCCAGTAGCAGACGGACTCTCTTGGCGGCGGGTGTTCTGCTTTTGCCCACTGCTCCCTCTTTTGCTATGCTGTTGGCTCGGTCTCACCACTGCCTCTTACTCCGAATTCTGAAAGTCACTGGCACGACCTTCATTCCATGTGGGGTCTAGGACCTCATCGTCCCCTGCATCGTCTTCCACCCTGTCTTCCTCCCTGACCTCCTGTTCAGTCTGCACACTGCAGAAAGACGCAGCAGTTGGCAACTGTGTTTCGTCATCATCAGAGACGTGCTGAAGTGGTATTCCCATGTCCTCATCATCAGGAAACTTAAGTGGTTGTGCGGCAGTGCATTCTATGTCTTCCACCGCTGGGGAAGGGCTAGGTGGATGCCCTTGGGAGACCCTGCCAGCAGAGTCTTCAAACAGCATAAGAGACTGCTGCATAACTTGAGGCTCAGACAGTTTCCCTGATATGCATGGGGGTGATGTGACAGACTGATGGGCTTGGTTTTCATGCGCCATCTGTGCGCTTTCTGCAGAAGACTGGGTGGGAGATAATGTGAACGTGCTGGATCCACTGTTGGCCACCCAATTGACTAGCGCCTGTACTTGCTCAGGCCTTACCATCCTTAGAACGGCATTGGGCCCCACCAAATATCGCTGTAAATTCTGGTGGCTTCTGGGACCTGAGGTAGTTGGTTCACTAGGACGTGTGGCTGTGGCAGAACAGCCACGTCCTCTCCCTGCACCAGAGGGTCCACTAACACCACCACGACCATGTCCGCGTCCCTTACTAGATGTTTTCCTCATTGTTACCGTTCACCACAATAAGAAAAAAATTATTTGGCCCAATGTATTGAATTCAAATTCAGGCTTTTTTTTACAGGCACCTAACACTATCTTGCTATCTATTTAGGTACCGTATTACACTAATACAGGCACAGCAGTAACAACAGATTTAGCTAAATATAAATTGTAGGCCTACTATTTAGGCCCTGGATGACAGGTATCCCTTTTACGGACAGAATTAGACTTGGAAATGCACAGTAGCGTGTGAAGTTATTGAGGATGACCCTATCAGCACCTTCAATCTAATATACCCTTTTATGGATAGATTTAACCTTGGCCTCATACAGCAGAAACCACTGATTTAGGGAATTGCTAAGTTGGGAATTGTATTTAACCCAGAACAAAAACTGTGCTTCGGCAGACAGCAGACAGTATTACAATTGGCTAGCCACAGCTGAAACACCAGATTTAGGGTACTGCTATTTTGGCAATTGTATTTTACCACGCAATAAAATAGCAAGCACAGCCAAGCCCCTGATGTAGGATATAGCAAAAAAAAACACACACTATTGATGGTTAAAAATAGACTTGGTGGCAGCTTGTGCTGGCGCACCACAAGACACAAAATGGCCGCCTATCACCCCAGAAAAAAGTGACTGAAAAACGCTCTGGGCAGCCTTAAAACAGTGAGCAATTGAATAGCAGAGGTTGTATGATACACAGCTGTATATCGATCACTTCGGTAAACAAATCACTGCCTAATCTCGCCCTAACAGCAGCAGCTGCTTCCTATCCCTACACTGATCAGAGCAGAGTGACGTGCGGCGCCACGTGACTCCAGCTTAAATAGAGGCTGGGTCACATGCTGCACTGGCCAATCACAGCCATGCCAATAGTTGGCATGGCTGTGATGGCCTCTTGGGGCAAGTAGTATGACGCTTGTTGATTGGCTGCTTTGCAGCCTTTCAAAAAGCACCAAGAAAGCGCCAAACACCGAACCCGAACCCGGACTTTTGCGAAAATGTTCGGGTTCGGGTCCGTGTCACGGACACCCCAAAATTCGGTACGCACCCGAACTATACAGTTCGGGTTCGCTTATCCCTACTGGTTAAGTTACATGTTCCACAACAGACTTAAATAAATATATGTATTATCTAAGGTTTCTTTTATATTATAATTAAAGTTGTTTATATTTTCAATTACATTTTTAATTTTAGTCCCTCACTGCATGAACGAGAGAGAAAAAAACTAAGGAAAAAAAACAGCAAACAGGAATAACCCAAATTCTATCGTATTCACTATTACTCCACTGGTGTATACATTATTGTTATTAAATCATATTTAAGATTAACTACTTTTATATGACAATTGCACCTTACTGAAAGTTACTTAAACCATGTAAGACATCCAAATATAAATACATCAGTTCCTTTTTTAAGTTTAATCCTATAGGATAGCTAAGATGGTATGGACAGACAGCTCCCTTCAGCTGAGGTGGTGGAGCCTTGCCTGCAGGAAAAGGGGTCCACTGGGTGACGCAGCGGTTGCTGCGGCATGCTGGAAAACTACATCATGTGGTTTTTCCAGGCCACTTTATGGTGATGCTGCATACGTTGACGCAGGGTTGTGGTGCCAACATTGGCACCCTGGCCATGCTTCATCTTCTGCCCACAGATTTGGCAAATGGCTATGTTCACCTCCTCTGGGGGCTTGATAAAAAAAACTGCCACACTCCCGAGTATGGCATTTTCCCCCCAACAGCTGACTGTCCTCTAGAAGCTCGTCCTCATTGAAAGTGGAGCTGAGCTAATATTTCTCGAGCTGAGGGTACAGAAAATGACAAAGGTTGAGGACAGGTGGGGGCACAGGGCCTGCTCCCGGGCCATGCCAACTAAGCGTCATGTCAGAGGAACCTACCGACTCTTGGCTGGGGGTGTCTGATGTCACTTGCGATGAGGTAGAAGACTGAGTCAACCATTCAAACACTGCTGGGTTGCTGGTTAAGACACGACCGCTAGATGACACTGGGAGCTCAGGCCTGTCTCTATGACTCCTGCTGCCACGCCCCTTCTTCTGCTGCTATTTTTGCCTGCGCCAGAAACATTTTGGCCACTGCCCGTTCCCTTTGAAGGGCCTGTGACATGTCTGTCTGACATACTTTAAATTAAAATAATTAAATTAAAAGTAAATTAATACACCCCAAAACTGTCTGTATCACAATGTAACTTCACAGCAGAACCGCCAATGGATGTACTTATATTTCCTATTAATACACCCGCAGACTGTCTATATCACATGGTAATTTCAAAGTTGAATGGTGAGTGGATGTATTTATATTTGCTATTAATAGACCCCAAAACTGGTTGTAACACAATGTAATTTCACCACAGAATGGGCAGTGAACATTTTTATATTTATTATTAATACACCCAAAAACTGGATGTATCACAATGTAATTTCACCACGAAACGGCAAATAGATGCACTTATATTTCCTATTAATACACCCCAAAACTAGATGTATCACAATGTAATTTCACCGCAGAACGGCGAGTGGACATACTTATATTTCCTATTAATACACCCCAAAACGACCTGTATCAAAATGTAATTTTACCGCAGAACTGCCAGTGGATGTACTTATATTTCCTATTAATACACACAAAAACTGGCTGCATCACAATGTAATTTCACCACAGAACGGTAAATAGAGGTACAGTCAGGTCCATAAATATTGGGACATCGACACAATTCTAACATTTTTGGCTCTATACAACACCACAATGGATTTGAAATGAAACAAACAAGATGTGCTTTAACTGCAGACTGTCAGCTTTAATTTGAGGGTATTTACATCCAAATGAGGTGAACGGTGTAAGAATTACAACAGTTTGCATATGTGCCTCCCACTTGTTAAGGGACAAAAAGTAATAGGACAATTGGCTTCTCAGCTGTTCCATGGCCAGGTGTGTGTGTTATTCCCTCATTATACCAATTACAATGAGCAGATAAAAGGTTTAGAGTTCATTTCAAGTGTGCTATTTGCATTTGGAATCTGTTGCTGTCAACTCTCAAGATGAGATCCAAAGAGCTGTCACTATCAGTGAAGCAAGCCATCATTAGGCTGAAAAAACTAAACAAACCCATCAGAGAGATAGAAAAAACATTAGGTGTGGCCAAAACAACTGTTTGGAACATTCTTAAAAAGAAAGAATGCATCGGTGAGCTCAGCAACACCAAAAGACCCGGAAGACCACGGAAAACAACTGTGGTGGATGACCAAATAATTATTTCCCTGGTGAAGAAAACACCCTTCACAACAGTTGGCCAGATCAAGAACACTCTCCAGGAGGTAGGTGTATGTGTGTTAAAGTCAACAATCAAGAGAAGACTTCACCAGAGTGAATACAGATGGTTCACCACAAGATGTAAACCATTGGTGAGTCTCAAAAACAGGAAGGACAGATTAGAGTTTGCCAAATGACATCTATAAATGCCTTCACAGTTCTGGAACAACATAACATGGACAGATGAGACCAAGATCAACTTGTACCAGAGTGATGGGAAGAGAAGCGTATGGAGAAGGAAAGGAACTGCTCATGATCCTAAGTATACCAACTCATCAGTGAAGCATGGTGGTGGTAGTGTCATGGCGTGGGCATGTATGGCTGACAATGGAATTGGTTCTCTTGTATGTATTGATGATGTGTATTGATGACTGCTGACAAAAGTTGCAGGATGAATTCTGAAGTGTTTCGGGCAATATTATCTGCTCATATTCAGCTAAATGCTTCAGGATAAATTCTGAATAGGGTTGAGCGAACCCGAACTGTAAAGTACGGGTTCGTACCGAACTTTAGGATTTTTGGACCCCGGACCCGAACCCGAACATTTCAGTAAAAGTTTGGGTTCAGGTTCGATGTTCGGCGAGTTAATGATGCTTTTTGAAATGCTGAAGAGCAGTGAATCAACAAGCATTTAACTTGTGTGCCTTTAGAAGCCATCACAGCCATGCTTACTAATGGCATGGCTGTGATTGGCTAGTGCAGCATGTGACCCAGCCTCTATATAAGCTGGAGTCACCTAGCGCTGCACGTCACTCTGCTCTGATTAGTATAGGGATAGGATGCTGCTGCTGTGAGGGAGAAAATAGGACAGAATCTTTAATCAGAAGTGCTTGTTAACTTAGCGATCTACCTAGATTTTGTTTTGTGGGTGGAGTGCACAATCTTTTCACCCTGCCCTGAGCCCAGTGACCCAGAAATATAACTTTTATCCATCTGTTAGTTAGGTGTGTGGCTGCGACCATTTTATGCAAGTTATGTGCACCAGCATAGCAAATGTGCATTTTTGACAGTCAAATAGAAGCTTGAAATACTGCAATTATATTCTGGGTTTAAAAAGAATCACCCATTTTTGGCAAGACCCTACATCTGTGGCATTTGCAGCATTAGTCAGTGTGCAATTTAAGCTAGAAATACAGCAATAATTTTCTGGGTTTTAAAAAACACCCTTTGTGGGCAAAATACTCAATTTTACAGCCCTTGCTGCATCTGTCAGTGTGAAATTCAAGCATTATATACTGCTGTCATATTCTGTTTTTAAAAAGGTAAACAAATTTCACTAATTTGTCTGTTACATTGTCGGGTGACATTCACCAATTCTTGGCTGTGATATACCCCTGCTCTACCTAGTTGACAGGTTAATAAATTTCACAAATTTTTCTGTTACATTGTCGGGTGACATTCACCAAATTTTGGCTGTGATATACCCCTGCTCTACCTAGTAGAGAGGTAAACAAATTTCACTAACTTGTCTTTTACATTTTCGGGTGACATTTTACCATTTTTGCTGTGAATAAACCACTGCTCTGCATAGGTGACAGGGACCGACATTTTTTAAAATCATCTGTTCCATTGGTGGGTGACATTAACCCATTTCTGGCAATGAAAAACCCCTGCTCTGCATAGGTGACAGGGACTTAAATTTCTAAAAGTCATCTTTAATTGGCCCTTTCATTCGATTCTTCTGCTTTAATAACTTGTCCCACATTTCCGCTCGATCACATTGCAGCCATTGACCTCCCTTAGATGTGGTCTCCCTTTCTCATGCTCCCTCTCCGGCATAGAACCCTGATTCGCCGCTAACCGTGATCACCATGGTAGGCGCAGAAAAGAACATCGAAAGTTGATAGAGAAGATATCCAATTGGATCGTGGATGTCACGGGGACGTGCGATCAGGCAGAAGTTATTTAGAGTTAACAAAGCGGCAGCAGGGCCTCTCCTGTTTAACGTTTCCAAATCCAAAATACCCCAGTGACATTCCCTATAATTTTTTATTCATCATTCCAATAACAGGGCATCTTAAGAGTCCTGTATTGTTATTTATCGTCACTACCTCCCCGAGTCGGGAGATAGGCAATTGCCGTGCGCCCCCTCCTTTCATTCGATCCTTCGCTTTGATAACTTCTCCCACATTTCCGCTCGATCACATTTAATTTCATACATTGACCTCCCTTGGATGTGGTATGCCTTTCTCACGCTCCCTTTCCGGCGTGGAACCCTGATTCGCCGCTAACTGTGATCAACATGGTAGGCGCAGAAAAGAACATCGAAAGTTGATGGAGCAGATATCCAATTGGATCGTGGACATCACGGGTATGTGCGGCATGGTGGAGCAATATGTGTGCACACGCCTACACGTACTGACTGATAGGTCTGCCACCTTCAACTTCAAGGTCTCCAAATTGGGCGTTTAGCATGGCTGGAGGGGGTTATCACAGGTTATATTTCCCAATGTTTTGGGGTAAACCATAATTTAAACAAAAAAAATAAAAAAAAAATAAAACCAAAAAGCAGTGTAGGCTACCTCCTCATCCTCCACCACCGCTTCCACTTACACCACCACATCCACCACCTCCTCAACCTCCTACTCCATATGGACCTCGTCCTCCAAGATCAAGATAATAATTTTTTATTTTTACGTATTTTATGTTATTTTAAGTCATTTCCCTATCCACATTTTTTTGCAGAGCACTTGCCAAGCTCTTAACCACATTTTGCTGCCATTTGCAGCCCTCTAGCCCTTTCCATGACTTTTTTACAGCCATTTTAGTGCTCCAAAGTTCAGGTCCCCATTGACTTCAATGGGGTTTGGGTTCGGGGTCAAGTTCGGGTCCCGAACTCGAACTTTTTTGTGAAGTTCGGCCGAACCGGTCGAACCCGAACATCCAGGTGTCCGTTCAACTCTACTTATTAACTTAGCGGTCCTTATGTAAGACATTTCATCCAATATAGCACGGCATTTAAGCTAGGTGTAGCGTTTAGCAGCGTGTGTGCACTGCGTTAATGTGTCTTGACAGCTACTGACGTAGTGTCCGTCAAGTGTGCTGTGCTGTGAACGTTTGTTTGTAGTATCACAGTTATTCAATTTAATCAGCTTTTGCATTCAATTACAGGTAGTTTGTTTACATCAGACTATTCACACATTTCCCCCCTATGTTCAAGTGCTGCAGATATAGTTGTGGGGAATAGGAGATAGTGCACATCTCCCTCACCCGGGTAGCAACTAATTTGTGAACAATTTGGGGTGGAAACAAAGTAATTTAACTGTTTGTTATGGCTCACAGCCGTTTTATCATTATATTGAATTAAAAGTGACGTTTTAATAAACACTTTATACCTGGGTCAAGATAGGTCTAGGCCAATTTTGGCATTGTTATATGTGTAAGAAGTAAATGGGCAAGCTCAGGCCATGTGCCCAATTTGGAGACCCAGAAGTTGAAGGGGGCAGACCCGTCATTCAGTATGTGTAGGCGTGTGCACACATACTGCTCCACCATGTTGCTGAAATGCTGCCTTCTGCTAAGACGTTCCATATCAGCTGGCGGTGCTGGTTGTTGTGGTGTGCTGACAAAGCTTTTCCACATTTCGGCCATGCTAACCCTGCCTTCTGAGGTGCTGGTGGTGCCCCAGACCTCTTCCTCCTCCTCTGCCTTCGCCTTGTGCTTCCACTGTGCCCCCGCTGTCAGGCGGGAATGCCACCAGCAGCGCGTCTACCAGCGTGCGATTGTACTTGCGCATCTTATGATCACGCTCCAGTGACGGAATTAAGGACGGTATGTTGTCCTTGAAACGGGGATCCAGCAGCATGGCCACCCAGTAATCAGCACAAGTTAAAATGTGGGCAACTCGGCGGTCATTGCGGAGACACTGCAGCATGTAATCGTTCATGTGTGCCAGACTGCCCAGAGGCAAGGACAAGCTGTCCTCTGTGGGAGGTGTATTGTCTGTGTCCTCTGCATCCCTCCAGCCACGCACCAGTTATGGCCATGAGCTGGTTTGGGTGCCATCCTGCTGTGAACATGGTTCCTCCTCCTCCATCTCCTCCTCCTCATCCTCCTCTTCATCATCCTCCAGAACTGTGCCCTGGCTGGACAATTGTGTACCTGGCGTTTGTGGGTGCAGGAACCCACCCTCGGAGCCACTTGTGAATGACTGGCCGGAAACCCTATTAAATGATCCCTCTTCCTCCTCCTCCTGTGCCACATCCTCTTCCATCATTGCCAGCAGCGTTGTTTCAAGGAGGCATAGAAGTTATATAGTAACGCTGAGAACGGCGTTATCGGCACTGGCCATGTTGGTGGAGTACTCGAAACAGCGCAACAAGGAACACACCGTGCGTGCTGCAGCTGAAACTACACTATCGCCTGCTGCTGCTCGCACAGTCTGTCCAGCATGTACAAGGTGGAGTTCCACCTGGTGGGCACGTCGCATATGAGGCGGCGAGCGGGAAGGCCGAAATTACGCTGCAGTGCTGACAGGCGAGCAGCAGCAGGGTGAGCACGTCGAAAGCGCGCACAGACAGCCCACTCTTTCTGAAGCAGCTCTGACATATCGGGGTAATTTTTAAGGAACCTCTGTACCACCAAATTCAGCAAATGCGCCAGGCAAGGGATGTGTCCCAGAGCTGCTACGAGATTTCGCCCATTATCGCACACCACCAGGCCAGGCTTGAGGCTCACTGGCACCAACCACTCATCGGTGTGTTGTTCCTTGGCCGTCCATAGCTCCTTCGCGGTGTGGGGTTTGTTCCCCCAACAGATACGTTTTAAAACTGCCGGCTGTCATTTACCTCTAACTGTTCTGTACGCTGACCGGATGAGGAGGCGGTAGAGGATGAGGAAGCAGAGTAGGAGGAAGAAGGA
Organism: Bufo bufo; assembly: GCF_905171765.1. Lineage (NCBI taxonomy): Eukaryota > Metazoa > Chordata > Amphibia > Anura > Bufonidae > Bufo > Bufo bufo. The sequence goes on along the minus strand of NC_053391.1, from coordinate 258,449,818 downwards.
ACAGGAGGCAAACTGAAGTGCCCTGCAATCCAAAGTGGTGGAAGGACATGCGCCAAACTGCTATCCGCCTCAGGCCCAGCCGCGACTGCATTTACCCAGTGTGCTGTTAGGGAGATATAATGTCCCAGACCGTGCTTACTGGTCCACGTATCCGTAGTTAGGTGGACCTTATCACAGATGGCATTGTGCAGTGCACACCTGATTTTGCAGTGCACACCAGTAATTTTGAAATGCTGGTGTAACATCCTGAAGTATGTCACTAAATTTCTGTTCCCCTGCTTCATAATGTTAAGTGTAAATGTGTATTACCATCTTGTGTGATCTAACCGTGCATTGCCAATGTATGTATTTCTATGCCTGTTTTATATATTTGCTGTAATGTCAATGTACACCAGCAGGTGGCAGCAGTATGCAGCAGCTCGTAGTTAGTATCTAGCCTGGAACAGTCCATTCCAGTCTAGTCTCCCCTACATGAGCAGAAGTGGGATGTCCCATGCCATGCTTTATGAGGAGGAGAAGGAAGTTAGTCTGTGCGTGTAGCCACCCCCCTGCTGGGGTAGGCTGTGTTAGTAGGAGCTCCCAGAACCGCCCAAGATCAACCTTCCCAGCCTGAGTCCCTTACCTCAGCTGGTTGACCAAGAAAGCAGCCATACACAGAACTATCAGATCTCCAGGAAGAAACCATCATACCCTGCGAGCAGTCCTGTAAGTAGAGATCCTAAGACAAAGAGAAGCTAATTACCTCACCAGCTAGTTAGACCCAAACGAAGCAGACTAAAGACAGAGCAGAAGATAGATACCTGCCAGTTTCTCTAGGCATATGATCAGATGCAGAATACATATAAATTCCTGCCACATATTGCCAAAACCTGCTGGGACCCTAGACTAAAGCTGTAACTTGTATGGATCAAAGCTGCATATCATAACACCAAGAAAAGACAAGTTGGACCCTATTATCTGTGTGAATTTCCATCATTCCTTAATTACTCCTATTAACAACACTCAATTTGTTGCATGTGAGCCGGGATACAGGAGTCCAGCCGTACTACAGGTAGGAGACACCGTTGACACTACCATATCTGCTAAACAGAGACAATAACCCCCTCTGGCATTCCTCACCTGGTACGTGAGCCTATACCATCTTAAAGGGCCCTGCTACAGTACCTGCGCAAGCTGCAACTGGCGTCACAAACTTATACACATATAAACTGACCCACTGCATAGCATCCCCACTGACCCAGTGTCCTGCTCATTGCACTGGCATTCAGGGCCAGGGATCGCGGGTGGGTAGCGGGGTACTTGCTCTTCCGCTCCAGTCTTTGGGAGATGGAGAGCTGAACGCTTCCGTGGGACATTGTGGAGATGCTTGGTGACCCAGGTGTTGGTGTTGCTGGCAGATCCTCTGTTTGCGGGGTGGCAGTTGCCACTGTCACTCCAGAGGTGGATGAAGAAGCCGAGACTGCATCAGAAGAGGAACAGGAGAAGCCAGAGATCTTTCTTGGTTTTTGAGGTGTCTACTCCACTGCCGCTCGTGCTTTAAACTTAGATGCCTGGTCATGCAGGTTGTGCACAGGTTGAAAACGTTTATGCCTTGCCTCAGGCTCTGATTGCACAGCGTGCAAACCACTTGTGTCATGTCATCAGACCATTGTCTGAGGAACTGCCTCACCAGGGAACTCCTTTGAGCTGGCTTTGGTGTGCTTGGTCCCTTGCTGCGTTCGGCAGTAGCAGGCGTACTGTCTAGAGGACAGCCTCTCCGCATTTGCACCTTGCTCCCTCTTCTGCTGTGTTGGTGGCTGTGTGAGACCACCGCCTCTTCATCCGAACTACACAGGTCACTCACATGACCTTGATTACATGTGGGGTCGAGGACCTCATCGTCCTCCACATGATTTTCCACCCAGTCTTCACCCCTGCCCTCCTTGTCGGTCTGAACACTGCAGAAAGCCACAGCAGTTGGCACCTGTGTTTCGTCATCATCCGAGACGTGCAGCGGTGGTCCTCCCATGTACTCATCTTGAAACATCAGTGGTTGGGCATTGGTGCACTCAATCTCTTCCACTTCTGGGGCAGGGCTATGTGGATGGCCCTGGGAAACCCTGCTAACAGAGTCATCAAAAAGCAGAAGAGACTGCTCCATGACTTGGGGCACAGACTGCTTGGCTGATTCGCAAGGGGGTGAGGTGAAGGACTGATGGACATGGGCTGCAGGTGCCAACTCTGATCTTTCAGCAGGAGACTGGGTGGGAGACAATGTGAAGGAACTGTAGGCACTGTCAGCCACCCAATCTACTATCGCCTGTACTTGTTCTGGCCTCACCATTCGTAGAGTCGCATTCGGCCCTACCAAATAACGCTGAAGGTTCTGTCACCTACTCGCACCTGAGGAAGGTGTTTCACTTGTGCGTGTAGCTGGCACAGATTGACCACGTCCTCTCCCTGCAACAGGAGCTCCACCAACAGCACCACGATTGGGGCCACGTCCAGTGTCGGACTGGGGTACCAGTATTTTGGGGGCCCACCGTACAGATACATTCAAATATAATAAATATAATAAATTATAATCTAGCAAGTTTTTTAATATGAACATAGACTGGTTGAGGTGCTGTACATTGAATATATGTATGTAGTGCAGTAGGCCTACTGTGTTATGTGCAACTTGTGCAGGGGGTGGGAGACTAGGGGCCCACCTTGCCTGGGGGCCCACCGGGGGATTCACCTCTACCCCTGTGGGCCAGTCCAAGCCTGGCCACGTCCCTTATTCAACGCTCTCCTCATTCTCCACAAATTTAGGATCTTGCCCAATATTGGTGTTTTTTTAATAACAGAAGATAACAGCAGTATCTAACGCATGTATTTCACACTGACAGATGCAGCAAAGGCTGCAAATGTAGTATTTGGCCCAAAATGGGCGTTTTTTTAATAACAGAATATAACAGCAGTATCTAACGCGTGTATTTCACACTGACAGATGAATCATAGGCCGCAAACTTAGTATTTGGCCCAAAATGGGTGTTTTTTTTTTATAACAGAAAATAACAGCAATATCTAACGCGTGTATTTCACAATGACAGATGCAGCAATGGCCACAAATTTAGTATTTGGCCCAAAATTGATATTTTTTTAAATAATAGAATATAACAGCAGTATCTAACACTTGTATCTCACACTGAGAGATGCAGCAAAGGCAGCAAATTTAGTATTTGACCCAAAATGGGTGTTTTTTTAAATAACAGAAGATAACAGCAGTATCTAACGCGTGTATTTCACACTGACAGATGCAGCATGGCCCCAGATGTAGGGTATTGCCAAAAATGGGTGTTTTTTTAAACCCAGAAAATTATTGCAGTATTTCAAGATTATATTTCAAACTGACAAATGCCGCATAGGCCCCAGATGTAGAGTATTGCCAAAAATGGGTGCTTTTTTAAACCCAGAAAATTATTGCAGAACAGTAGTATCTAATGCTTGTATTTCACACTGAGAGATGCAGCAAAGGCTGCAAATTTAGTATTTTGCCCAAAAAGGGTGTTTTTTTTATAGCAGAATATAACAGTGGTATCTAACGCTTGTATTTCACACTGACAGATGCAGCAAGGGCTGTAACATTTAGTATTTTGCCCAAAAAGGTTGTTTTTTAAAACCCAGAAAATTATTGCAATATTTCAAGCTTAAATTTCACACTGCCAAATGCTGCATAGGCCCCAGATGGAGGGTATTGCCAAAAAGGGGTGCTTTTTTAAACCCAGAAAATTATTGCGGTCTTTCAAGCTTGTATTTAACAATGACAGATGCAGCAAATGCCGCAAAATTAGAATTTTGCGCAAAACGGGTGTTTTTCATAACCCAGAAAATTATTGCAATATTTCAAGCTTAAATTTCACATTGCCAAATGCTGCATAGACCCCAGATGGAGGGTATTACTAAAAAGAGGTGCTTTTTTAAACCCAGAAAATTATTGCGGTCTTTCAAGCTTGTATTTAACAATGACAGATGCAGCAAACGCCGCAAAATTAGGATTTTGCCCAAAACTGGTGTTTTTTTAATAACAGAATATGACAGCAGCAGTATCTAACGCTTTTATTTCACACTGAAAGATGCAGCAAGGGCTGTAAAATGTAATATTTTGCCCAAAAATGGTGTTTTTTAAAACCCAGAAAATTATTGCAGTATTTCAAGCTTAAATTTCACACCGCCAAATGCTGCATAGGCCCCAGATGGAGGGTATTGCCAAAAATGGGTGTTTTTTTAAACCCAGAAAATTATTGCGGTCTTTCAAGCTTGTATATAACAACGACAGATGCAGCAAACGCCGCAAAATTAGGATTTTGGCCAAAATGGGTGTTTTTTTAATAACAGAATATGACAGCAGTATATAACGCTTTTATTTCACACTGAAAGATGCAGCAAGGGCTGTAAAATTTAGTATTTTGCCCAAAAAGGGTGTTTTTTAAAACCCAGAAAATTATTGCAGTATTTCAAGCTTAAATTTCACACTGCCAAATGCTGCATAGGCCCCAGATGGAGGGTATTGCCAAAAAGGGGTGCTTTTTTAAACACAGAAAATTATTGCGGTCTTTCAAGCTTGTATTTAACAATGACAGATGCAGCAAACGCCGCAAAATTAGGATTTTGCGCAAAACGGGTGTTTTTTAAAACCCAGAAAATTATTGCAATATTTCAAGCTTAAATTTCACACTGCCAAATGCTGCTTAGACCCCAGATGGAGGGTATTACCAAAAAGGGGTGCTTTTTTAAACACAGAAAATTATTGCGATCTTTCAAGCTTGTATTTAACAATGACAGATGCAGCAAACGCCGCAAAATTAGGATTTTGCCCAAAACGGGTGTTTTTTAAAACACAGAATATTATTGCAGTATTTCAAACTTAAATTTCACACTGACAAATGCTGCATAGGCCCCAGATGGAGGGTATTGCCATCTGGGGCCTATGCAGCATTTGGCAGTGTGAAATTTAAGCTTGAAATACTGCAATAATTTTCTGGGTTTTAAAAAACACCCTTTTTTAAATCCAGAAAATTATTGTGGTCTTTCAAGCTTGTATTTAACAATGACAGATGCAGCAAACACCGCAAAATTAGGATTTTGCCCAAAATTGGTGTTTTTTTAATAACAGAATATGACAGCAGCAGAATCTAACGCTTTTATTTCACACTGAAAGATGCAGCAAGGGCTGTAAAATTGTGTATTTTGCCCAAAAAGGGTGTTTTTAAAAACCCAGAAAATATCATGCAGTATTTCAAGCTTAAATTTCACACTGCCAAATGCTGCATAGGCCCCAGATGGAGGGTATTGCCAAAAAGGGGTGCTTTTTTAAACCCAGAAAATTATTGCGGTCTTTCAAGCTTGTATTTAACAACGACAGATGCAGCAAACCCTGCAAAATTAGGATTTTACCCAAAATGCGTGTTTTTTTTTTTTATAACAGAATATGACAGCAGTATCTAACGCTTTTATTTCACACTGACAGATGCAGCAAGGGATGTATTCTCTCCCTCACAGCAGCAGCAGCATACCTACACTAATCAGAGCAGAGTGACGTGCAGCGCTACGTAAGTCCAGCTTATATAGAGGCTGGGTCACATGCTGCACTGGCCAATCACAGCCATGCCATTAGTAGGCATGGCTGTGATGGCTTCTAAGGGCACATAAGTTAAACGCTTGTTAAACGCTTGCCTTTCAAAAAGCGCCATTAAATCGCCCGAACACCGAACACGAACCCGAACTTTTACTGAAAAGTCCGGGTTCGGGTCCGGGGTCCAAAAATCCTAAAGTTCAGTACGAACTCGAACTTTACAGTTCGGGTTCGCTCAACCCTACTAATAAGCTACATTGGAGTGGACAACAATTATTTAAAACCTACAACTGCCACCCAACATGTTTCACCAGATCACTGGCTTCTTCAGGGGTTTGGGCAGAGTTGAAGACAACAGAAGTGATGGTGGTATATATGCCGCAATTATGTAAGTGTTTTGTGTGGTAGCCAATTATTGTTAAGAAAGCTACACCAAGTAACAAATGAGAAAGCCAGACAATTAAAATAACTACCCTTCCTGTTCTTTTGTTAACAAATGAGTGCAGGGCAGGGGACGTGTCCCTCTGACATCATGCGCTAGCTGACCCTGCGCTCCAACTTAGAAAATTAGCGAGATGATACTTACCAGAGTGCATGTCTTGCACAGGCGATGGGTACGTGAGCACTTAGTCTCTAGTTGCTGAGACACAAAGTGCCATTACCCATGCGTGCCGACTTAGAGGTAAGGAGACAAAAGACATGCCAAGTGCACAAATTTTCAGGTATGGGCTCATCCCATCCCAACTTCTGTCTGCATAATTCTTGCAGCATTTATTTTGCTCTGAGGATTACCGGGGCTAAGAATCCTAATGGATCAAATATAGAAGCCACTGCGAAAAGAATGGTTCGTCTAGTTGCAACTTTCTCTTCAATAGACACTTCAAAGAAGAACTTGTCATTCTCTACATTCCATCCCAATCCAAGTACATTCTGAACTGGAAGATGATCATAATTGAGATCTACATTCTTCATTGTTGCTGAACGTTCAGAGTCACTGATGGATTCCAGTACCTTTCTGTTGTTTGAGATGAATTTGTGAAGGCGCAGGTTTCCTCTTGCGCATAACTCTTGGCTTTCTTTAACTAGTTTGATTGCAGATTCTGTGGACTCTAGACTTATGAGACCATCGTCTACATAAAAGTTTTTCTTCTGAAAATATGCTGCTGATGGGCAATCCTTTTCATTCTGATTAGCCAGGTACTTCATACCATAATTGGCGCAACCTGGAGATGCTGCTGCTCCAAACAAGTGTACTTTCATTCTCTATTCTGCTGGCTCTGTATCTGTATCTCCATCCTCCCACCATAGAAACCTCAGGAAGTCTTTATCTTCATTTTTCACATGAAACTGGGGGGAACTTCTTTTCAACGTCACACATGACCGCTACGGGATACTTTCTGAATCTACAGAGTACTCCAGGCAGAGTGTTTGTAAGATCTGGTCCCTTTAGTAGATGATCATTCAAACAAAACACCATTGCACTTTGCTGAGCAATCAAATACTACTCTAATCTTATCTGGTTTCTTTGAGTGGTAAACACCTTGATGTGGGATGTACCACACTTCTCCTTCTTTAGATTTGTTATTAACTTTCTCTGCATGTCCTTCTTCGAGGATGCTTTTCATAAATTTCAAATAATCCTTCTTGAATTTGGGATATCTTCCCATCTTTTTCTTTAAACATTTCAATCTTGCTAGGACAAGATTTCTGTTATTTGGCAGACAAGGTTGCTATCTAAAAGGTAAGGGCATTTCAAGATGACCTTGTTTATTCTGCTGAATACTGTCTTCTAGAGTGTGTACGAACTTTATGTCTTCTTGGGATACGCTCTTTTCTTTAGAACTTATGTCTGCTATGTCTGCAAAGTCAGATTCAAGGAACTTACAGTTGGACAGATATGACACAATCCTGTCACCTGTCTTGAGTTTGCGGTCTGCTGTTTTCCTGCAACAACACCCCACCCTAGATCAGTTTGAACAGCGTAGGGTTTACCCTTTCCTCCTGTGATTACCTTTTGTGGTACCAAGGCTTTGGGACAATAGTAACCTATCAACAGTCCAACACCAAACTCCTTCAGTGGGGACATTTCATGAGATATGACAGATAGGTGCTCCCATTCATTGGCTGTTTCACAGGTAGGTATGAGATCTCGATCTAGAGGTATATCGTCTTTTGTGTAAGCTGGAAGTAAATCCAATGTGCAGTTTGAATGAAGTCCTCTAACTCTCAGTCCTTTGACCCTTTGACTGTTCACTAATGTGTCTCTTTCCGTGATTGTGGTGAGTTTGAGCATCACTGGTTCTCTAGCCACTTGTAATTTCTTGCAGATTTCTTGATCAATGAAGGTGACGTCACTCTGGGCATCCAGTAGCGCATAGGCGCATACCTTCTTGTTCCTCCTTTTAGGATTTAATATGCACACTGGTACAACCATTGATGTGCCATTGTTTTCTCCTTCCCTCACTCTGCAAAAGAATACTGATTTAGGTATTGAGGATTTATCCTTCTTTGGACGTTCTTCATGTAGTGGTGTAGGATGGTGTCCTTTACAAACGCTGCATGTGGCCTTTTTATTACACTCCTTAGTAACATGGCCTTTTCTAAGGCATCCGAAACACAGTTGGTTATCCAGCACAAATTTTTTATTTTCTTCTGGGGACTTCTCCTTCAATTGTTGGCACTTATGTATGGAGTGGTTCTCTCCACAGAACATACACTTGAAGGTAGTCTAAAGATTTGTCGGTTCTGTCTCTCTACTGATCCCAGTAGTGACTTTGAACTTGCTCTCGTAGGTATCTGGACCTTTAGCTGCTGTGTTGGTTGCAAAGCTAGTTGCTCTTGCACATCTTATCTCTCTTGCAGGCCTTTCTTCTAAGAATTTTACGACGTAAGATGATGTTACTGGATTACATGCTATCCGTGCTTCCTTATTGACGAACTCAGAGAACTCTTTAAAATTTGGGAAGTTCTTGCCTAGATCTAACTGTTCAGTCACATAGCGATTCCATCTAGAAGCCACTTCTTCAGGTAGCTTAGTTAGCATCCTGTGGTTTTCTAGATATTCGTTCAGTACTTCCAGTCCTTGAACGTGTGGGATGGCATTGCTGCATGCTTGCAGGAAGTCACCGTACTCTTGGAGTCTGAAGTGTTCTTTAGGACCTATTTTAGGCCAGTTATTCAAATTCTCTCTAAAAGCTCTTTGTACTAAGAAAGGATGACCATATCTTGCATTTAATTTCTCCCAAGCTTGCTTGTAGGCTTCTTTGTCTTTTCTATAGAAGGTACCTTCAAGAACTTTCTTTGCTTCCCCACCAACATATCTCAGAAGGTGAAGGTAGAATAACTTGTCAACTGGACTGAAGCAATGATGCTCAATGATCATCTCAAAACTTGCCTTCCACTCTATGAACTTCAGAACGTCTCCTGAAAATACACTGGGTTTCGGAACGGGAAGTCTAACTAGGACTGTTATCTGTGGTCTTGCTAGGACAATGGTTGTAACACTCTGCTGAGCATTGTCATGGCATCTAGGAATAGAATCATCCGGTTCTATTTTCTCACTTACTTCTGAATTAGGTGTGTCCTTTTATTCATCTTTTCCGGTAGAATAGAATCATCCGGTTCTATTTTTTCACTTACTTCTGAATTAGGTGTGTCCTTTTATTCATCTTTTCCGGTAGAGATAGAGGGTAAATTCACACACCTTTTTCCTAACACTGGACTAGGCCTCTCTTTGTTTTTATGAGCAGGGATGGAAGGATAATAACTTATTTCTTCACTACATGCTGGAGATTTCCTTCTATTCTCCTGGGCATATGATGGAAAGTTGGAGTCTGTTTCTTCACTTAGTACAGATTTGAACCTATGACTACTCTGACTCATATCCGCCTCTGGCTTCTATGATCTTAACTTCTTTCTGCCTTTCAAGACGTTTCATCTGTTGGCACTGTGCCTCGATTTCAGCTTCCATCTGATGGCGTTGTACATCCTTTTCAGCTTCCTTTTCAGCCATCAGTTGGCGCTGCACCTCGATGGCAGCTTCCATTTCAATTTCTGCTCTCTTGACAGCAAGTTGTTCAGCTAATTCCTTTCTTTTGGCTGAAGTATTTGAGGACTCTGATATATGGGTGGCACTTCTGCTAGCGAAGGAAGTCACACTTGAGATTGTGGTACCACCTAAGGACCTAGCATAGTCTCTTATAAATAGTGTTGAGCGCAAATACTCGAATATCAATTTTTTTTAGCGAATATTGCCACTTCGCTAATTCGCGAATATTTCGAATATAGTGCTATAAATTCGCTATTTCAAATATGCATTTTTTTTTTTTTTTTTAATTGTTATATTTTTTTCTTTCCCACTTCCCAAATGTAGTTCTTACCTGTCCTTAGGATTCCTGGCTTCCTGGCTGCTCCAGTAGGTGCCCGTTGCCGCTTCTGCCGACTTCCGTGCTCATGGAGCGTCCCCATCACCATGGGAACGTCTCCATACTAGAATGTACTGTCAGATTTGAGAATTACGTTGAAATTGCAATGCGATTATTATAACTTGAATTAATGGCATTGCGATTTCAACTTAGACCCGGTTTACTATGGTTGGCTTGGTAGAATTAGCAAATATGACTAATGTATTTGTCATATTCCTCAAAACAAAGATAACAAAGTATTCTCCATCTTCGTTTTAGCTCCATATCCGTCAACTTCGCTAATTCTAGCAATCAAATAGGAAAGTTGACTATAGAGACAGCTGTGTTTAATTCGCTATGCGATTATATATATTATTATTTTTATTTTTATAAATAGAATAATTATAATAATTATCAAGTATTATAATTATTCTATTTATTTTAAAAAAAAAGCAAAGTAATATAATCGCATAGCGAATTAAACACAGCTGTCTCTATAGTCAACTTTCCTATTTGATTGCTAGAATTTTAGCGAAGTTGACGAATAGGTAGCTAAAACGAAGATGGAGAATACTTTGTTATCTTCGTTTTGAGGAATATGACGAATACATTCGTCATATTCGCTAATTATACCAAGCCAACCATAGTAAACCGGGTCTAAGTTGAAATCGCAGTGCGATTAATTCAAGTTATATTAATCGCATTGCGATTTCAACTTAGCACTGCTATATTCCATATTAGGCTAGAATTAACGAATATGAAATATAGCAGTGCTAAGTTGAAATCGCCATGCGATTATTTCGAGTTATATTAATCGCATTGCGATTTCAACTTGAGGCTGCTGCTGGGTCTCTAATGGAATGGGTCCCCTTTCTAGAATTAACGAACTTAACTAATATTGAATCTAGCAGTGCTAATTTTTAATTACAATGCAATAATATTTGCTATTATTATTAACCACATTGCGAATCCAACTTTTATAATGCACTATTCTGATATACAGTACTATATTTGTTTTATTAGTTAATTCTACCAATACCACCTATAGCAAAATCTCCAAAGCTGGAATTGCAATGCAATAAAATATTAGTTGCATTTCGAATCCAACACTATTGCTAAAATATTCGTATTGCTTGTATTGTTATAGTTAACAAGTGACCACTGCATCTTATGGGTTAAATGTCCACCATCGGTATTACTGACGGTCACGGACATTAGCCGTGGGTGTATGCAGCCACACAAAGCAGGTGGCCACGGCGCCCGCATAAGGATTGATCCATGTTTAATTATTCTGCTGGATGAAGTATAGCTACGTCATTGGGTGTGAAGCGGTAAATGATTATGGCACAAATTGAAGTGGTTACATCACACTACAATGTCTGTAACATGTATGTATGGATAGCAGACAAATATCTCTCATATGCACATAGCACCTCTATTTACGTGCTACACACTGTATATCCCACGCTATAAAAACCACACCAACCCCCCGTCCCCCGTAAAACCCTCCACCACCTTAAACCACCCTCCTTCAACTCATCCCCCCCCCACCTCCTCACTCACACACAGTTTATGAGAAGTAATGATTGACCTCCAGTATTTCAGTATTCGCTGGTTCTTTTACCATAACCCAGGGTGCACCACGTAGAGGCGAACCAGCTGTACACCCCATACCGTACCGTCACCTCACTACACAGGTACACCTCTCCTCAGATGGCCATTGGCCAATACCCCATTGCTCATACCCCACACACATGCAATTTAAATACAATGTAATGTTATAACGGTAAGCTAAAATCAAATATTTTCCATTTATAGCCATTATTTTTTTTTTCGATTTTGATGACATGATCACATTAAGTACTAATACTTGTATTTTTTAAGTTTTGGATTACATATATGCATGTTGTACAAGGTCTATGATTGGACCTGGTCCCGTCACGCGTGCTGCTATGTGCGCCACAGACCGCAGTATTCGGTTTGAATTGTGGCACACACATGACCACCGGCACAAGAAAATACTCATAGTGAATAAGTGGTGCGATGCCATGTCTATTACCCTGTTTCCATGTAACGGCGGCTGCTGTATGTAATGATAATGAATTATTACTTCGGGCCAGACTAAATTGTCCGTACTGTAACCCCATTGGTTACAATAAAACAAAACACAACAAATTTTATAGAACAATAAAGTTTTATAAAACAATCTTTAAATAAAGAAAAATATTAATAACATAAATAACAGAAGCCCCAAAAAACTAATAAAAAAAATTAAGGTAATTTTTTTATTTTTTTCAGCTCTTGGAGCAGCTCATCCAGGGCCTTTTGGTTTGCCTCCTCCGTTAGGGTCAGCTTATGCGAGAATTGGAGCTTCAGCTCCCTTATTTTTTTCATATGCCGCGCCCTTAACTTTTTCATTCGGTCGCACTGCCCCCGCTGCACTTTTTTAATTTGTTTAATCAAGTTGTTGGTCGCTGTAAAAGTAAAGGAAATAAAAATTTTAAATGTACTTTAAAAGACAATCATTGTTTGGTGTATAAAGCAGATGAATTCCTGTCTGACCCAGGAAGAAGTACATCAGCGACTTAAAAAGATTAAAATAGACAAATCGCCATAACCGGATGGCATACACCCCCGTATCCTAAGGGAATTAAGTAATGTCATAGCCAGACCCTTATTTCTTATATTTGCGGACTCTATACTGACAGGGAATGTCCCACAGGATTGGCGCATGGCAAATGTGGTGCCAATATTCAAAAAGGGTCCAAAAACAGAGCCTGGAAACTATAGGCCGGTAAGTTTAACATCTGTTGTGGGTAAACTGTTTGAAGGTTTTCTGAGAGATGCTATCTTAGAGCATCTCAACGGAAATAAGCAAATAACGCCATATCAGCATGGCTTCGTGAGGGATCGGTCATGCCAAACTAATTTAATCAGTTTCTATGAGGAGGTAAGTTCTAGACTTGACAGCGGCGAATCAATGGATGTCGTATATCTGGACTTCTCCAAAGCATTTGACACTGTACCACATAAAAGGTTAGTATATAAAATGAGAATGTTCGGACTGGGAGAAAACGTCTGTATGTGGGTAAGTAACTGGCTCAATGATAGAAAACAGAGGGTGGTTATTAATTGTACACACTCAGATTGGGTCACTGTCACTAGTGGAGTACCTCTTGTAGAAGGTTTGCATAGTAAAGTATCAATTTTTGCAGATGACAATAAACTGTGTAAAGTAATTAACAATGAAAAGGTCAGTATACTGTATATATATATACACTACAGAGGATAATATACTGCTACAGAGGGATCTGGATAGATTCAAGGCTTGGGCAGATAAGTGGCAGATGAGGTTTAACACTCACAAATGTTAGGTTATGCACTTGGAAAGGAATAATGCAAGTCACCCGTACATACTAAATGGTAAAACACTCGGTAACACTGACATGGAAAAGGACCTAGGCATTTTAGTGAACAGCAAACTAAGCTGTAGAAACCAGTGTCAGGCAGCTGCTGCCGAGGCCAATAAGATAATGGGTTGCATCAAAAGGGGCATAGATGCCAGTGATGAGAACATAGTCTTACCACTTTACAAATCACTAGTCAGACCACACATGGAGTACTGTGTGCAGTACTGGTGTCTTGTGAACTAGGCAGACATAGCAGAGCTGGAGAGGGTTTAGGGGAGGGCAACCAAACTAATAATTGGAATAGGTGGACTACAGTACCCAGAAAGATTATCAAAAATTAGGGTTATCCAGTTTAGAAAAAAGACGACTGAGGATAGATCTGATAACTATGTATAAATATATCAGGGGTCAGTACAGAGATCTCTCCCGTCATCTATTTTTTCCCAGGACTGTGACAAGGGGACATTCTCTGCATCTGGAGGAAAGAAGGTTTGTACACAAACATAGAAGAGGATTCTTTATGGTAAGAGCAGTGAGACTATATAACTCTCTGCCTGAGGAGGTGGTGATGGTGAGTTTACAAAAAGAGTTCAAGAGGGGACTGGATGCATTTCTGGAGTGTAATGATATTACAAGCTATATGTCACGGCCATGGCTATGACCGTGACTCTTCAACCGCATGCGATTGTCAGCGGTTTGGTTTTGTTGTCAATCACAGGTGAGGGCAGTAGTATTTGCCTCACCTGTGGTTGCCGCTGTCGGTGTGCACTCTGTGTAGTGTGTTGTGTGCACTGACACTTTTCCTGCACTGTGGTTGCCCGTGGCAACGTTTGGCTGTCTGTACATGTGGTGGCAGTGTCCCGGCCTCCGGGCTATTCCCCAGGACACGGTTGCCACCCATGTCGTGGCCAGCGGCAACAACCACAGTGGCTTGCTACTGTTGGACACTTTCCCTTTAATGTTGTGTTTTCCCTTCCCATGCTGCAGCGCACGGCTGAGGATTTTCCCCATCCTCAGCCGTGACAGTATGACCACAGGGGTGGCTCTCACTGGCAGATAGTAACACAGGAGGCTGCTCCAGCAAGCATGGCTGAAACAACCCACAGAGCCATGCTAACAGTGAGGCTATAAGGCCAGGAAGCCACACCCCACAGTCGGACACACCCAGTGACACACACACACACTGGGAAGGAAGTTAACCCTTCCAACACCCGGGAAGGGAAAACACAACATTAAAGGGAAAGTGTCCAACAATAGCAAGCCACTGTGGTTGTTGCCGCTGGCCACGACATGGGTGGCAACCGTGTCCTGGGGAATAGCCCGGAGGCCGGGACACTGCCACCACATGTACAGACAGCCAAACGTTGCCACGGGCAACCACAGTGCAGGAAAAGTGTCAGTGCACACAACACACTACACAGAGTGCACACCGACAAACAACACAGTGAACACAATACACACACACCTAACATAGGGGTTGCTAGGTGCAACCGCATGCACAGCAGGAAAGCTGCCACAAGCAAGCGTTGTCAGCGGCAACCACAGGTGAGGCAAATACCACTGCCCTCACCTGTGATTGACAACAAAACCAAACCGCTGACAATCGCATGCGGTTGAAGAGTCACGGTCATAGCCATGGCCGTGACACTATAGCTACTAGAGGGGGTCGTTGATCCAGGGAGTTATTCTGATTGCCTGATTAGAGTCGGGAAGGATTTTTTTTTTCTGCTAAAGTGGGGTAAATTGGCTTCTACCTCACAGGGTTTTTTTTTTGCCTTCCTCTGGATCAACCTGCAGGATAACAGGCTGAACTGGATGGACAGATGTCTTTTTTCGGCCAATATATACTATGTTACTACACTGCTCAAAAAAATAAAGGGAACACTTAAACAACACAATGTAACTCCAAGTCAATCACACTTCTGTGAAATCAAACTGTCCACTTAGGAAGCAACACTGAGTGATAATCAATTTCACATGCTGTTGTGTAAATGGGATAGACAACAGGTGGAAATTATAGGCAATTAGCAAGACACCCCCAATAACGGAGTGGTTCTGCAGGTGGTGACCACAGACCACCTCTCAATTCCTATGCTTCCTGGCTGATGTTTTTGTCACTTTTGAATGCTGGTGGTGCTTTCACTCTAGTGGTAGCATGATACGGAGTCTACAACCCACACAAGTGGCTCAGGTAGTGCAGCTTATCCAGGATTGCACATCAATGCGAGCTGTGGCAAGAAGGTTTGCTGTGTCTGTCAGCGTAGTGTCCAGAGCATGAAGGCGCTACCAGGAGACAGGCCAGTACATCAGGAGATGTGGAGGAGGCCGTAGGAGGGCAACAACCCAGCAGCAGGACCGCTACCTCCGCCTTTGTGCAAGGAGGAACAGGAGGAGCACTGCCAGAGCCCTGCAAAATGACCTCCAGCAGGCCACAAATATGCATGTGTCTGCTCAAACAGTCAGAAACAGACTCCATGAGGGTGATATGAGGGCCCGACGTCCACAGGTGGGGGTTTTGCTTACAGTCCAACACCGTGCAGGACGTTTGGCATTTGCCAGAGAACACCAAGATTGGCAAATTCGCCACTGGCGCCCTGTGCTCTTCACAGATGAAAGCAGGTTCACACTGAGCACATGTGACAGACGTGACAGAGTCTGGAGACGCCGTGGAGAACGTTCTGCTGCCTGCAACATCCTCCAGCATGACCGGTTTTGCATTGGGTCAGTAATGGTGTGGGGTGGCATTTCTTTGGAGGTAGCCTGACTGCCATTAGGTACCGAGATGAGATCCTCAGACCCCTTGTGAGACCATATGCTGGTGCGGTTGGCCCTGGGTTCCTCCTAATGCAAGACAATGCTAGACCTCATGTGGCTGGAGTGTGTTAGCAGTTCCTGCAAGACGAAGGCATTGATGCTATGGACTGGCCCACTCGTTCCCCAGACCAGAATTCAATTGAACACATCTGGGACATCATGTCTCGCTCTATGCACCACAGACTGTCCAGGAGTTGGCAGATGCTTTAGTCCAGGTCTGGGAGGAGATCCCTCAGGAGACCGTCTGCCACCTCATCAGGAGCATGCACAGGCGTTGTAGGGAGGTCATACAGGCACGTGGAGGCCACACACACTACTGAGCCTCATTTTGACTTGTTTTAAGGACATTACATCAAAGTTGGATCATCCTGTAGTGTGTTTTTCCACTTTAATTTTGAGTGTGACTCCAAATCCAGACCTCCATGGGTGGAAAAATTTGATTTCCATTTTTTTATTTTTGTGTGATTTTGTTGTCAGCACATTCAACTATGTAAAGAACAAAGTATTTCAGAAGAATATTTAATTAACTCAGATCTAGGATGTGTTATTTTTGTGTTCCCTTTATTTTTTTGAGCAGTGTATGTTAATCGATTATATATTGGTTTAGTTAGGATTAATAATAGTTCTCTAGACTTTAGGGTTATGGACTTAGTAGTAGGGATGAGCGAACCCGAACTTAGTAGTAGGGATGAGCGAACCCGAATTTTGGGGTGTCCGTGACACGGACCCGAACCCGAACATTTTCGTAAAAGTCCGGGTTCGGGTTCGGTGTTCGGTGCAAAGCAGCCAATCAACAAGCGTCATACTACTTGCCCCAAGAGGCCATCACAGCCTTGCCTACTATTGGCATGGCTGTTATTGGCCAGTGCAGCATGTGACCCAGACTCTATATAAGCTTGGGTCACGTAGCGCTGCACGTCACTCTGCTGATACAAGCGTAGGGAGAGGTTGCTGCTGCGACGTTAGGGCGAGATTAGGCAGATTAACTCCTCCAAAAGACTTAAATCAGTGATCGATCTCCAGCTCCACAGCTGGAGATCGATCACTGATTTAAGTCTTTTGGAGGAGTTAATCTGCCTAATCTCGCCCTAACGTCGCAGCAGCAACCTCTCCCTACGCTTGTATCAGCAGAGTGACGTGCAGTGCTAATATTGAATTGCTCACTTTTTTTAGGCTGCCCAGAGCGTTTTTATATCACTTTTTTCTGGGGTGATCTGCGGCAATTTTGTGGCTTGTGGTGCGCCAGCACAAGCTACCACAAAGTGCATTTAACCATCAATAGTGTGGTTATTTTTTGCTATATCCTACATCAGGTGCAGGCTGAGCCTGTGTCACCCAAGTGCATTTAACCATCAATAGTGTGGTTATTTTTTGGCCATATACTACATCAGGTGCAGACTGAGCCTGTGTTACCCAAGTGCATTTAACCATCAATAGTGTGGTTATTTTTTGCTATATCCTACATCAGGGTCAAGCTTTCATCAAGTGCATTTAACCATCAATAGTGTGGTTATTTTTTGGCCATATACTACATCAGGTGCAGGCTGAGCCTGTGTCACCCAAGTGCATTTAACCATCAATAGTGTGGTTATTTTTTGCTATATCCTACATCATGGTCAAGCTTTCATCAAGTGCATTTAACCATCAATAGTGTGGTTATTTTTTGGCCATATACTACATTAGGTGCAGGCTGAGCCTGTGTCACCCAAGTGCATTTAACCATCAATAGTGTGGTTATTTTTTGGCCATATACTACATCAGGGGCAAGTTGAGCCTGTCATCCAGCGCCTAAAAAATAGGCCTGACATTTCTATTCCTCCAAATCAGTACAGTTTAGCTGGTCAAGTTATATTTAGTGACCGTAAAAGCACAGTTTTTGTTCTGGGTTGAAAAACTATTCCCAAATTTGCCATTCTCAAAATTAGTAGTTTCTGCTATATCAGGCCTACTTTAAATCTATCCCAAAAAGGATATCTTAGATTGAAGGTGCTGATAGTGTCATTCTGAAAAACTTAACACACACGCTACCGTGCAGATACAAGTCTAATTCTGTGATTAAAGGTATATCTGTCACACAGCGTGTAAAAAATAGGCCTCACATTTATATTCAACCAAATCTGTACTGTTTTAGCTGGTCAAATTATTTGTAGTGACCGTAAAAGCACAGTTTTTGTTCTGGGTTGAAAAACTATTCCCAAATTTGCCATTCTCAAAATTAGTAGTTTCTGCTATATCAGGCCTACTTTAAATCTATCCCAAAAAGGATAACTTAGATTGAAGTGCTGATAGTGTCATTCTGAAAAACTTAACACACACGCTACCGTGCAGATACAAGTCTAATTCTGTGATTAAAGGTATATCTGTCACACAGCGCGTAAAAAATAGGCCTGACATTTCTATTCCTCCAAATCAGTACAGTTTTAGCTGGTCAAGTTATATTTAGTGACCGTAAAAGCACAGTTTTTGTTCTGGGTTGAAAAACTATTCCCAAATATGCCATTCTCAAAATTAGTAGTTTCTGCTATATCAGGCCTACTTTAAATCTATCCCAAAAAGGATATCTTAGATTGAAGGTGCTGATAGTGTCATTCTGAAAAACTTAACACACACGCTACCGTGCAGATACAAGTCTAATTCTGTGATTAAAGGTATTGTGGTGTCTCACAGGGTGAAGTAATTGAGGGTATATATGTGTCTCCCAGGTTCTTAGCATATGCTGAAGAAAGTTATTTAGGAAAGGGTTAAAAAACCTAAGCCTGGGTCCTGATGAGCTGCACCTGGGGAGTTGCTAGAAAACTGGGCTGTCAACACACTTGCTCAGAACTTCCTGGGAGTGAGAGAAGCCACATCTCACTGAGGGACCCTGAAGGTCCAGAGCCTGCAAACTGCAAGTATCACAGGTTGCTGTTCAGACAGCGTGCTTATTTTGGGTGGACTGAGGATAGCTCATCCACGTCCTAGAGAGGGACCTATTGTTTAGTTAGAGCCTGGACAAGGCTAGGTGTTCCGTTTATGTTTTTGTGTTTTAATGCAACCTGTGAAATAAAGCTGGCAGGACGCCAGTTGAAATGCACTTCTGTCTCCTGAGGTCTCCTTCTGCGAAATAATCTGACTAATCCCCCTACCTTTTCACCTCTGGAAAGGTGAGCTAAATAACGGACTGCCACAATTGGTGTCGGATGCGGGCAACGACACCTCAGAAAAGCTGAATGCTGCAGTGCTGTGTGGGAACTTAAAGGGCCAGAAGCCCGTTTGCTCAGTGGAACAGGTGCTGCTGAATACTTTAAAAAAAACTGTGTGGAGTTAAAGGGGGCTTGCCTCTGGAAATTTTTCTGGTCCTTGAACAGCTGGTTGCTAAGGGTAACGCCTGAATACAAATTGTTTCTGGACTTGGGAACAGGTATATGTCCTGGGTAAAACCTGCTACATTGCTGCAGAGAAAGACTCCTGACATGGAGGATATGTTAAAGGCTTTGCTGCAAGCCACCACAGCCCAGCAACATGCAAACAAAGTGCAGCAAGAAGCTAATCGGCAGACAGAGGATCTGGCGCGGTCTATGGCAATGCAACTTACCACTCTAACCGAGATGCAAAACAAAGATCGTGTTGCTTTGACTGAGGTGGTGCAGCGCTTTGCAGACCTGACCCCTGGGTCGACTGAAATTGGTCACATGGGGAAGAAGGACATATGTGCTGGGAACTACCTACAAAAGATGGCTGCCACGGATGATGTGGAGGCTTATTTGATGACCTTTGAGCGCACCGCTGAGCGTGAAAGATGGCCACTAGATCAGTGGGCGGGGTTGATAGCCCCCTTTCTGAGTGGAGAGGCTCAGAAGTCTTATTATGATTTGGATCCTGCCGACGCTCAGGATTACTGTAAGCTGAAAGCGGAGATTTTGGCCCGTCTGGGAGTTACTTTGTCGGTTCGGGCCCAAAGAGTGCACCATTGGGTTTTTCAGGCAGACAAACCAGCTCGCTCCCAAATGTACGACCTGGTACACTTAACCAAGAAGTGGTTACAACCAGATGTTCTATCGGCTCCAGAGGTTGTCCAACGTGTGGTAATGGACAGATATCTTAGAGCCCTTCCACCTGAAATATGCAAGTGGGTTACCCACGGTGACCCTAACAGCGCAGATGAGTTGGTCTCTCTGGTGGAAAGATATGCTGCGGCGAAGGACCTGTTACAAAAGCCCCGCCTAACCCAGGAAAGTACCCGGCAGGGGGGTACTCCTGCGAGGGGTGGGGCCCCTAACAGGGACACAAGGGCCAAAGCTGAACTCTGGCCGGAACGCTCCGAAAGGTCCAAGTCTGACTTTCTGAGACCAGAACCTATCAAATGCTTCCGTTGTAGGGGACCAGGACATATTGCTGCTAACTGTCCGTTAAACTCAGAGCCCATGCAGTGTGATATGAGTGCTATGCCAAATACGAAATCGATGTTTGCCCAAGGGGTTTGTTCTATTGGGACCCCTGAAAGGGTCGATAAACATCTGTGTCCTGTTTCAGTAGAGGGGAGAGAGGTGCAGGCTCTCCTGGATACTGGCAGTATGATCACATTAGTCAAAGCCAGTTTGGTAAACTCCGATAGCTTACAGACCCAGTCAGTAGGGGTCACCTGTATTCATGGGGAAACTCGCGAGTATAATACGGCACGTGTTACCATAGGAACTGTGCTCAAACAGGTAACCTGTCAGGTAGCGATAATACCCACTCTCATGTATGACGTAATACTGGGAGGGATTTTCCTTTTTTCTGGGACTTGTGGGAAAAAAGGGTTAAAGAGCCAACAGTGGTTACGATCTCTGGAGAAAGGGCAACAGGAGTCACAGAACCTGAGCTTCTTCATGAGGTTCTGTCATCTCCTGATAAGGCCGTGTTTCCTTTTGATGTAATGTCAGGGGACACTGAAACCACTGATGTAAGTGGGGAGCCAGAGGAGAGGGTTGAAAATGTCTTAGCGGATATAAAGGTTTCACGTGACAATTTTGCCACAGCGCAGCTGAATGACCCTAAATGTAAAAATAATAAATGGTGTTCTGGTTTACCCAGATGTCACGCTTGCTTATCCCCATATCGCGATGCAAAATAACTTACTGTATCAGGTAGACAAGCAAGGTGAAGACATCGTAGAACAACTGATAGTTCCCAAGCCATTTAGGAAGATGGTCTTGGATCTAGCACATGGTCATTTGTTGGGGGGACATCTAGGGATGGAAAAGACAAAAGAGCGAATTTTAATGCGTTTCTTTTGGCCAGGGCTAGTAGCAGAGGTACGAGATTACTGTGCATCTTTTCCCGAGTGCCAATATACATCTCCGTCCCCTAACTTTAGAAGCCCATTGGTACCCTTACCCATTGTGGAAGTGCCATTCGAACGAATAGCTATGGATCTGGTAGGCCCTATAGTGAAATCAGGACATCAGTACATACTGGTGATCCTAGACTACGCCACCAGATATCCAGAAGCTATTCCATTAAGAAATATGATGGCAAAGACCATAGCCAAGGAGTTGGTCCTGGTGTTCAGTAGGGTTGGGATCCCTAAAGAGATCTTAACGGATCAGGGCACCCCATTTATGTCCAGGGTGACCAAAGAATTATGTCGGCTATTCAGGGTGAAGCATATCCGAACCTCAGTCTACCATCCGCAAACGGATGGATTGGTGGAAAGATTCAATAAAACCCTGAAAAACATGTTAAGAAAGGTGATTGCCAAGGATGGTAGGGATTGAGATTGCCTACTTCCCTATTTACTGTTTGCCATACGAGAAGTACCGCAATCGTCTACGGGGTTTTCACCCTTTGAACTTCTGTATGGCAGGCAGCCCCGAGGGCTACTCGACATAGCTAAAGAGACGTGGGAGCACGAATCTACCCCGTACCGCAGTATAATTGAGCATGTGTCACAGATGCAGGACCAGATCAAGGCAGTCATGCCCTTGGTTCGAGAACATATGCAGCAAGCCCAACAGGCCCAAAGTAGAATATATAACCGGGGTGCGAAACTGCGTCATTTTAGTCCAGGGGACCGGGTGCTTGTATTAATACCCACAGTAGAGAGCAAATTCTTAGCAAAATGGCAAGGGCCCTTCACAATTGTTAAAAAGATAAGCGAGGTGAACTATCTAGTTCATCAGCCCGGGAAGAGAAAACCCGAACAGAACTATCATATTAACTTGATAAAGCCCTGGAAAGATAGGGAAACTCTGGTGGTAAACTCAGCACCACGAAGCTACACCGTACCTGAGGTTAGAATTGCTGAGTCCCTGTTTCCCCATCAGAAACAGGAATCACAGGAATTTGTTATGAGAAATAACGATTTCTTCTCAGAACTCCCAGGCCTCACTCATGTGATAAAACACGATATTGTCACAGAACCCAGTGTTAAGGTGAAGATTAAGCCCTACCGGGTCCCCGAAGCGAGGCGCGAGGTCATTACCCAAGAGATTAACAAGATGTTAGACCTAGGGGTAATAGAAGAGTCCGTAAGTGAGTGGTCTGGTCCCATCGTTTTAATTCCCAAACCTGATGGGTCCATAAGGTTCTGTAATGACTATCGCCAGTTAAACTTGGTCTCAAAGTTTGACGCCTACCCAATGGCGAGAGTAGACGAACTAATAGACAAGCTGGGTAGTGCTCGGTACTTAACAACATTGGACTTAACTAAAGGGTACCGGCAAATTCCGCTAACTGAAAGGGCCAAGGAAAAGACGGCTTTTTCTGCACCCAGTGGTCATTTCCAATACACTAGGTTGCCATTTGGCCTCCATGGGGCCCCGGCGACTTTTCAGCGTATGATGGATAGGATCCTAAGGCCACATATTGGTTATACATCAGCATATCTGGATGATGTAATAATTTACAGTAGCGACTGGGAGTCTCACCTACAAAAAGTGCAGGCGGTCGTGGATTCACTAAGACAGGCGGGTCTCACCGCAAACCCTAAAAAGTGTGCCATCGGCTTGGAAGAAGCCAAGTATTTGGGATACACCATTGGGCGAGGTCTGATCAAACCCCAGCTAAACAAAATAGACTCAATACAAAACTGGCCTAGACCCCTAAACAAGAAGCAAGTGAGGTCGTTTTTGGGAATTGCAGGGTATTACAGAAGGTTTATCCCTAATTTTGCATCTATGGCGGTTCCCTTAACCGA
This sequence comes from Bufo bufo, assembly GCF_905171765.1. Classification (NCBI taxonomy): domain Eukaryota; kingdom Metazoa; phylum Chordata; class Amphibia; order Anura; family Bufonidae; genus Bufo; species Bufo bufo. The sequence goes on along the minus strand of NC_053391.1, from coordinate 258,426,436 downwards.
TCTTACAAAAGGAAAAAATTCGGTGATGATAAAATGGACCCCAGAGGCCGAGAGGGCGTTCCAATCCTTGAAACAAGCCCTGTGCTCCCAGCCGGTACTGGTATGCCCGGATTTTCATAAACCCTTCTCACTGCAAACCGATGCTTCGGAGGCTGGGTTAGGAGCAGTGTTATCACAAATAATTGATGGGGAAGAACACCCTGTCTTATACATAAGTCGGTAGCTGAATGACCATGAAAAGAGGTATGCCACTGTAGAGAAAGAGGCTTTGGCCATTAAATGGGCCCTGGACGCTCTCAAATACTACCTACTGGGCAGAGAATTCACCCTCATCACAGACCATGCACCCCTAAAGTGGATGCAGAGTAACAAGGAAAAGAATAGTAGGGTTACCAGGTGGTTTCTGTCCCTCCAGCCTTTTAGGTTCACAGTACAGCACCGAGCAGGCAGCCTCCAGGGAAATGTAGATGGTTTGTCTCGTACTTACTGTTTGTCAAGCCAGGGTGCCCCAACCCATAGGTTAGTGCAAAAGGGGGGGAAATGTGGTGTCTCACAGGGTGAAGTAATTGAGGGTGTATATGTGTCTCCCAGGTTCTTAGCATATGCTGAAGAAAGTTATTTAGGAAAGGGTTAAAAAACCTAAGCCTGGGTCCTGATGAGCTGCACCTGGGGAGTTGCTAGAAAACTGGGCTGTCAACACACTTGCTCAGAACTTCCTGGGAGTGAGAGAAGCCACATCTCACTGAGGGACCCTGAAGGTCCAGAGCCTGCAAACTGCAAGTATCACAGGTTGCTGTTCAGACAGCGTGCTTATTTTGGGTGGACTGAGGATAGCTCATCCACGTCCTAGAGAGGGACCTATTGTTTAGTTAGAGCCTGGACAAGGCTAGGTGTTCCGTTTATGTTTTTGTGTTTTAATGCAACCTGTGAAATAAAGCTGGCAGGACGCCAGTTGAAATGCACTTCTGTCTCCTGAGGTCTCCTTCTGCGAAATAATCTGACTAATCCCCCTACCTTTTCACCTCTGGAAAGGTGAGCTAAATAACGGACTGCCACAGTATATCTGTCACACAGCGCGTAAACAATAGGCCTCACATTTATATTCAACCAAATCTGTACTGTTGTAGCTGGTCAAATTATTTGTAGTGACCGTAAAAACACAGTTTTTGTTCTGGGTTGAAAAACTATTCCCAAATTTGCCATTCTCAAAATTAATAGTTTCTGCTATATCAGGCCTACTTTAAATCTATCCCAAAAAGGATATCTTAGATTCAAGGTGCTGATAGTGTCATTCTGAAAAACTTAACACATACGCTACAGTGCAGATACAAGTCTAATTCTGTGATTAAAGGTATATTTGTCACACAGCTAAATCTGTCATTACTTGTGTGCCTGTATTAGTGTAATACGGTACCTAAATAGATAGCCAGACAGTGTTAGGTGTCTGTAAAAAAAGGCCTGAATTTTAATTGAATACATTGGCCCGAATAATATTTTTCTTATTGTGGTGAACGGTAACAATGAGGAAAACAACTAGTAAGGGACGCGGACGTGGACATGGTCGTGGTGGTGTTAGTGGACCCTCTGGTGCTGGGAGAGGACGTGGCCGTTCTGCCACAGCCACACGTCCTAGTGTACCAACTACCTCAGGTCCCAGTAGCCGCCAGAATTTACAGGGATATTTGGTGGGGCCCAATGCCGTTCTAAGGATGGTAAGGCCTGAGCAGGTACAGGCATAAGTCAATTGGGTGGCCGACAGTGCATCCAGCACGTTCACATTATCTCCCACCCAGTCTTCTGCAGAAAGCGCACAGATGGCGCATGAAAACCAAGCCCATCAGTCTGTCACATCACCCCGAGGCATATCAGGGAAACTGTCTGAGCCTCAAGTTATGCAGCAGTCTCTTATGCTGTTTGAAGACTCTGCTGGCAGGGTTTCCCAAGGGCATCCACCTAGCCCTTCCCCAGGGGTGGAAGAGATAGAATGCACTAATGCACAACCACTTATGTTTCCTGATGATGAGGACATGGGAATACCACCTCAGCACGTCTCTGATGATGACGAAACACAGGTGCCAACTGCTGCGTCTTTCTGCAGTGTGCAGACTGAACAGGAGGTCAGGGATCAAGACTGGGTGGAAGACGATGCAGGGGACGATGAGGTCCTAGACCCCACATGGAATGAAGGTCGTGCCACTGACTTTCACAGTTCGGAGGAAGAGGCAGTGGTGAGACCGAGCCAACAGCGTAGCAAAAGACAAAGAGAGAGCAGTGGGCAAAATCAGAACACCCGCCGCCAAGAGACTCCGCCTGCTACTGACCGCCGCCATCTGGGACCGAGCACCCCAAAGGCAGCTTCAAGGAGTTCCCTGGCATGGCACTTCTTTAAACAATGTGCTGACAACAAGACCCGAGTGGTTTGCACGCTGTGCCATCAGAGCCTGAAGCGAGGCATTAACGTTCTGAACCTTAGCACAACCTGCATGACCAGGCACCTGCATGCAAAGCATGAACTGCAGTGGAGTAAACACCTTAAAAACAAAGAAGTCACTCAGGCTCCCCCTGCTACCTCTTCTGCTGCTGCCGCCTTGGCCTCTTCCTCCGCCTCTGGAGGAACGTTGGCACTTGCCGCCCAGCAAACAGTGTACCACCAACACCACCACCTGCGTCACCAAGCATCTCAACCATGTCACACGGCAGCGTTCAGCTCTCCATCTCACAAACATTTGAGAGAAAGCGTAAATTCCCACCTAGCCACCCTCGATCCCTGGCCCTGAATGCCAGCATTTCTAAACTACTGGCCTATGAAATGCTGTCATTTAGGCTGGTGGACACAGACAGCTTCAAACAGCTCATGTCGCTTGCTGTCCCACAGTATGTTGTTCCCAGCCGGCACTACTTCTCCAAGAGAGCCGTGCCATCCCTGCACAACCAAGTATCCGATAAAATCAAGTGTGCACTGCGCAACGCCATCTGTGGCAAGGTCCACCTAACCACAGATACGTGGACCAGTAAGCACGGCCAGGGACGCTATATCCCCCTAACTGCACACTGGGTAAATGTAGTGGCGGCTGGGCCCTAGGCAGAGAGCTGTTTGGTGCACGTCCTTCCGCCGCCAAGGATCGCAGGGCAACATTCTTTGCCTCCTGTCTCCTCCTCCTCCTACTCAGCTTCCTCCTCCTCTTCTTCCACCTGCTCATCCAGTCAGCCACATACCTTCACCACCAACTTCAGCACAGCCCTGGGTAAACGTCAGCAGGCCGTTCTTAAACTCATATGTTTGGGGGACAGGCCCCACACCGCACAGGAGTTGTGGGGGAATATAGAACAACAGACCGACGAGTGGTTGCTGCCGGTGAGCCTCAAGCCTGGCCTGGTGGTGTGCGATAATGGACGAAATCTCGTTGCAGCTCTGGGACTAGCCGGTTTGACGCACATCCCTTGCCTGGCGCATGTGCTGAATTTGGTGGTGCAGAAGTTCATTCACAACTACCCCGACATGTCAGAGCTGCTGCATAAAGCTGCGGGCCGTCTGTACGCGCTTCCGGCGTTCATATCCTGCCGCTGCTCGCCTGTCTGCGCTACAGCGTAACTTCGGCCTTCCCGCTCACCGCCTCATATGCGACGTGCCCACCAGGTGGAACTCCACCTTGCACATGCTGGACAGACTGTGCGAGCAGCAGCAGGCCATAGTGGAGTTTCAGCTGCAGCACGCACGGGTCAGTCGCACTGTGGATCAGCCCCACTTCACCACCAATGACTGGGCCTCCCCCACTTCACCACCAATGACTGGGCCTCCATGCGAGAGCTGTGTGCCCTGTTGCGCTGTTTCGAGTACTCCACCAACATGGCCAGTGGCGATGACGCCGTTATCAGCGTTACAATACCACTTCTATGTCTCCTTGAGAAAACACTTAGGGCGATGATGGAAGAGGAGGTGGCCCAGGAGGAGGAGGAGGAAGAGGGGTCATTTTTAGCACTTTCAGGCCAGTCTCTTCGAAGTGACTAAGAGGGAGGTTTTTTTGCAACAGCAGAGGACAGCTACAAATGTGGCCAGACAGGGCCCACTAGAGGAGGACGAGGATGAGGAGGAGGTGGAGGAGGATGAGGATGAAGCAGGTTCACAGCAGGCTGGCACCCAACGCAGCTTGGGCCCATCACTGGTGCGTGGCTGGGGGGAAACGCAGGAACGATGACGATACGCCTCCCACAGAGGACAGCTTGTCCTTACCTCTGGGCAGCCTGGCACACATGAGCGACTACATGCTGCAGTGCCTGCGCAACGACAGCAGAGTTGCCCACATTTTAACGTGTGCGGACTACTGGGTTGCCACCCTGCTAGATCCACGGTACAAAGACAATGTGCCCACCTTACTTCATGCACTGGAGCGTGATAGTAAGATGCGCGAGTACAAGCGCACATTGGTAGACGCGCTACTGAGAGCATTCCCAAATGTCACAGGGGAACAAGTGGAAGCCCAAGGCGAAGGCAGAGGAGGAGCAAGAGGTCGCCAACGCAGCTGTGTCACGGCCAGCTCCTCTGAGGGCAGGGTTAGCATGGCAGAGATCTGGCAAAGTTTTGTCACCACGCCACAGCTAACTGCACTACCACAAGATACGGAACGTGTTAGCAGGAGGCAACATTTCAATAACATGGTGGAACAGTACCTGTGCACACCCCTCCACGTACTGACTGATGGTTCGGCCCCATTCAATTTCTGGGTCTCCAAATTGTCCACGTGGCCAGAGCTAGCCTTTTATGCCTTGGAGGTGCTGGCCTGCCCGGCGGCCAGCGTTTTGTCTGAACGTGTATTCAGCACGGCAGGGGGCGTCATTACAGACAAACGCAGCCGCCTGTCTACAGCCAATGTGGACAAGCTGACGTTCATAAAAATGAACCAGCCATGGATCCCACAGGACCTGTCCATCCCTTGTGCAGATTAGACATTAACTACCTCCCCTTAACAATATATTATTGTACTCCAGGGCACTTCCTCATTCAATCCTATTTTTATTTTCATTTTACCATTATATTGCGGGGCAAACCAAAGTTGAATGAACCTCTCCTCTGTCTGGGTGTCGGGGCCTAAAAATATCTGACAGTGGCCTGTTCCAGTGGTGGGTGACATGATTCTCTGCTATGACATGAAGACTGATTCTCTGCTGACATGAAGACTGATTCTCTGCTGACATGAAGACTGAATCTCTGTTATGGACCTCTCTCCTCTGCCTCGGTGCCTGGGCTTAAATATGTGACAATGGACTGTTCCAGTGGTGGGTGACGTGAAGCCTGATTCTCTGCTATAACATGAAGACTGATTCTCTGCTGACCATGAAGCCTGAATCTCTGTTATGGGACCTCTCCTCTGCCTGGAGCCTGGGCCTAAATATGTGACAGTGGCCTGTTCCAGTGGTGGGTGACGTGAAGCCTGATTCTCTGCTATGACATGAAGACTGATTCTCTGCTGACATGAAGCCTGAATCTCTGTTATGGGACCTCTCTCCTCTGCCTAGGTGTGCCTAGGCCTAAATATGTGACAGTGGCCTGTTCCAGTGGTGGGTGACGTGAAGCCTGATTCTCTGCTATGACATGAAGACTGATTCTCTGCTGACATGAAGCCTGAATCTCTGTTATGGGACCTCTCTCCTGTGCCTGGGCCTAAATATGTGACAGTGGCCTGTTCCAGTGGTGGGTGACGTGAAGCCTGATTCTCTGCTATGACATGAAGACTGATTCTCTGCTGACATGAAGCCTGAATCTCTGTTATGGGACCTCTCTCCTCTGCCTGGGTGCCTGGGCCTTAATATCTGACAATGGACTGTTCCAGTGTTGGGTGACGTAAAGCATGATTCTCTGCTATGACATGCAGACTGATTCTCTGCTGACATGAAGCCAGATTCTCTGTTACGGGACCTCTTTCCTCTGCCTAGGTGCCTGGGCCTAAATATCTGACAATGGACTGTTCCAGTGTTGGGTGACGTAAACCATGATTCTCTGCTATGACATGCAGACTTATTCTCTGCTGACATGAAGCCAGATTCTCTGTTACGGGACCTCTCTCCTCTGCCTAGGTGCCTGGGCCTAAATATGTGACAGTGGCCTGTTCCAGTGGTGGGTGACGTGAAGCCTGATTTTATCACAAGACACGGAGGCTCCTATTGCTATAACTTCCTTTACTGTTACCATAGCAGCAAAGAATGAGTATGTTAATCAAAAAGAAAAACCATAGTAACCGACTCCTCCCCACTATCCCAGCATATAATGACTCCACACTCTGGGATCTTCCTCTTTCTTTGCTGCTACCATGGCAGATAAGTACCCTCTATGATTGAGTGTTTGTTTTATACATTAAATGTATTAGAATATTGCGTACAGACCCTCTTGTTTAGCTAATTAGTTCTGTCTCCAGGCTTTTCTCCCTGGTCTTGTTGCTGGGGTCCCCCTTTATTGCTCCACTCGTTTTTTCCCCCAACTTGCTGGATCGTTTATATTCCTCCTTTCACTACCACCCCATCGGTTAGGCCCATCTTAATTAATTCTCAGTGCTTACCGTTCCCTGGGCTGGTACTTTTCTCTGTGCCCATCACAGTTCGATCGGCCGTGGTCTCGCGATATCTGAGACTTCGGCCGCCGTCTCAGGCCTCACAGAGCCGTCCACCCTTCCGAAATCTCGCGATACACGAGATTTCAGCCGTTTCTTGTTGCCGCTTTTGGCGCCGCTCGTTCCCCTGACGTCATATCACTGAGGTCTCGCGGGATATCGGCGTCTAGCACCGGTACGTTTCGCGCCCTCACCACACTTCTCCTGCCTCCTTCTGTGCCGGTTTCGTTGGTAAGTGAACACCCACGGCGCCTGTTATCTCTCCTTTTCTTCTCAGACCCTCATTATGCTTTCTCCTTCCTTTCCAGGTCTGTGCTAGGTCTGGTGGTCTGGGGTGAATTACTCCTGCCATCACTTTTATCCTCACTGTGCTTATCACCCTCATGTCTCGCCACAGTGCCCCTTCCACCCCTAGACAGGGTGCCCCCATTACCCCCCCTATTCCTTCTGCGGTAATCAGCCGCAGGGATGATGCCTCACAGGAGGTACAAAACGCTGCACTACAGCAATCTATATCCAGTGCGATCATGGCTGCTATGGGCTCTATGTCCTCAGCAATTTCGCAATCTATATCCCAGGCCATATGCGCTCAGTCTACTACTGACCTGAACAGGCCATCAGCCTCCAGAACCTCTGTGACCGATGGTGACCCATCACATGACCACGCGGTTGTCCCGCGAAAAAGAGCCTGCACGCGACAGGCGGAACGCTCTCGCGCATGGAAAACGGCCAGGACTCTTCCTGAGCCACTGTCTGAATCAGATAAGGAATCAATTGAGGAGGCATTAAATGAGTCTCACTATGACTCAATAGACGAACTTGAGGATGTAGCTGTTGATCCTTTAGATTTTATGCCCGATCCCACGCCACCCACACCCGTGGCTACTAGGCAAGAGGGTCAGTCCTCACGGGATGACATTCTGGTTGATTCCCTGGGCACCCCATTATTCAACCCTGACGAGCTCCATCATCCACGCTCCGCTGAATGGCTCCCCGCCACTCACGTAGCTCACTATTTGGAAGAAAAGATCCGCAATCCTTTAAGTAAGGAATCCCGCAACAAGTTGCGAGCGGAATGCCCTCGCCCTCTTATTCCCAATAAGGTGTGTGAGACACCTACTGTGGACCCAAAGATGGTCCAATTCCTAACCAAAACAAGATTTAATCCGAAAAAAGGGCTAGATTCGGTACAAGATAAACTCCTGGATATCACGGGACCCCTAGCCAGGATCTTTGACATGGCGGAATCCGCCAAGGCAGAGGGCAGATCTGTAGACCCCATTGAATTGGGGGGATGGGTCCAGAGGGCCATATGCATTGCTGGCAATGTAAATACCTCCTTAGCCATAGAACGGCGTAAAGCAATTCTGATGAAGGTGGAGCCAAAACTCTCCAACCTGGCCTTATCAGAGGCGGGCAAGAATGCCCAGGGCCTTCTATTTGGAGACTCCTTTATAAAGGAGTTGGGTCGATATGTTGGAGCATTCACGGCCCTAGACAAAGCTCAAACATCCATGAAGAGGGTATTTAATACCCGTTTCTCCAATAGGGCCGGCAGTTCTAGGGGCCGTCTGTCCGGCCGGTCCGATTTTCATTCCCGAGGCACGGGAAGAGGCTCCTTCAACTATAGATCCTCACTCCAGGATCCCAGACACCAGCCTTCCTTTTTCCCCTCCCGGGGCGCTTCAGGACGTTCCAGAGGTTTCCGTGGGGCTCCCTTCTATCGACGACCAGTTGGTAAGTACTCAACTAGCTCTAACGTTGTATTCTTCAACAGATTGTGTCGGGGGCAGACTCCGTCTCTTTTTCAATGCCTGGTCAGAGATCACCTCAGACCGGTGGGTGCTGGACACCATAAGGGGTTTCACCATCGATTTGGTTGCCTCCCCAAACCTTCTACCCGCTCCCCATCCCACTCACCTGTCAGAGCCTCTCCGACAGCTCTTACACAGGGAACTAGAGGACTTGGTCCACAAACAGGCGATAGAACGTGCTTCCCCTCACACCACTGGTGTGATCAGCAATATGTTTCTGGTGCAGAAAAAAGGCGGTCAAATGCGCCCAGTTATCAATTTAAGATCCCTCAACTCACTGGTACAATATCGCCATTTCAAGATGGAAGGCATCCATCTTTTGAGGGACATGCTCCTTCCAGGCGACTGGATGGTCAAACTCGACCTCAAGGATGCATATCTCACGGTCCCGGTGGCCCCGGCCTCCAGGGATCTACTTCGTTTCCTTTGGGGAGACCAAATTTGGCGCTTCACCTGCCTACCATTCGGCCCCTCGTCCGCCCCTTGGTGTTTCACCAAGGTGATGAAACCTGTGGTATCTTGGCTCCGCAGCAGAGGGGTTCGCATGATAATTTATCTGGACGATATTCTTATCATGGCACAGAATCCGTCCGTTCTCCGCAAACACCTTTCCATGGCCACCAGTCTCCTCTCAGGGTTAGATTTTATCATAAACCAGGAGAAATCTTGCCTCACACCATCAACGTCAATGGAGTTCCTGGGTTTCCGAATAGATTCCGTTTCCATGACCCTTCATCTCCCTCTGTCTAAAGTCCGATCTATTCGCAAAGAGTTGCGACATGCACTGCTCCTACCTCAATTGTCACTGCGACACCTGGCACGTCTAATAGGACTTCTAGCGGCATCTATCCAGGCCATATTTCCAGCACCCTTGCACTACCGGGCCCTTCAGAGGCTCAAAATTGCCCATCTCCGGACTGGGGCCACGTACTCGGACATGCTCACTCTGGACTCAGAGACGAGGGACGAGCTACAGTGGTGGATCCAGAACCTTTCGGTCTGGAATGGCAAGGCCCTATTCGGTCCGGTACCGGACTTGATCATAGAGTCGGACGCCAGCTTGCGCGGTTGGGGAGCCCACTGCAATGGGATTTCCACCGGAGGCCCCTGGTCCTCCGAGGAGTCTCGTCTCCATATCAACGGCCTGGAACTGCTGGCAAGGTCTCTGGCGATTCGCAGTTTCGCCAATGGCACGCTTACTGCCTGTATCAGACTCCGGATGGACAACGTGTCCGCGGTCCGATACGTCAACGGGATGGGCGGAACTCGTTCCTCAGTTCTCACATACCTAGCTCAGGACTTTTAGGAATTCTGCCTCGCCAGGGGTATTGTAGTGATAGCGGAGCATCTTCCCGGCCTCCACAATACGTTGGCAGACTGGAATTCTCGTTACTTCACGGATTCCAGCGATTGGAAGTTAGACGAGGAGGTATTCCTAGCTATATCATCTCGCTGGGGTCCTCCTTCGGTGGATTTATTTGCCAATCGTTTGAACGCCCAGATATCCAGGTTCTTCAGCTGGCGACCGGATCCTCTGGCAGAAGCAGTGGACGCATTCCTGCAACAGTGGAAGGGAGCGTTAATGTATGCCTTTCCCCCATTTGCTTTGATCCCTCGGGTTCTCCTTCAAGTTCAGCGCCAAGCGGCGGAGTTGGTCTTAATTCTACCTCTGTGGCGATCTCAACCTTGGTTCCCTCTGGTCCTGGACCTGTTGGTGCAACCTCCTCTCCTCCTTCCGAATCTCCCCTTTCTGCTGCGAGACCCTTCGGGGGAGTCCCACCCCCTTATTCGAGCAGGTTTACTTCGCCTTCTCGCTTGCAGGATCTCGGGTGTGCCGGCTCACTGTCTGGAGTTTCGAACACAACTGTTTTCTTATTGGAGAACGCATGGGCTCCCGGTACCAGACAGGCTTATCGAGCCGCCTGGGACGCTTGGGCTCGTTGGTGCGGAGAACGCGATCTGGATCCCCTTCGAGCCCCTGTAGTTTCAGTCTTGTCATTCTTGTCTTCCTTGTATGATTCCGGTAAGGCTTATCGTACGATAAACCTCTACAGATCAGCGATATCCTCTAGGCACGAGGGTTTTGAGGGTTGTCCTGCGGGTCAACATCCTCTGGTGTGTCGCTTGTTAAAAGGCTCTCGTCTGGCTCGACCTCCCAGACCCCGGTTCTCTACAACTTGGGATGTGGGGTTAGTTTTAAACTTTTTATCCTCATGGTCTTCTAATGACCAGTTGTCCCTTCGCCAGCTTTCAGCGAAGTTAGTTACATTGTTATGTCTCATCTCTTGTAAGAGGGTTTCCGACGTCCGGGCCCTGGACTACGATGCGCGATCATTTACCCCAGATGGTGTGCTTTTTAACATTTCCAGACGTACTAAGACGGGCATTCGTTCAGTCTCTTATCCTGCTTTCCGGCAGTCTCCACAACTTTGCCCGGTTGCTTGCCTACAGGAGTATGAATCTCGTACTGCTTCCCTGCGTACTCCTACTTTTCCTAATCTGTTTATCTCTTTTAGGAGACCCTATGCTCCGGTCTCCAGCGTGACCCTGTCGCGCTGGGTTAAAGAAATCATGAGTCAGGCAGGCATTGACACCAATATCTTCACGGCTCATTCCGTCCGCAGTGCCTCTGCTACCTCCATGTCGATCTCTGGGGCCCGTCTGGAGGACGTTATGCGCTTGGCGGACTGGTCTAGGGTTTCCACTTTTCGTGAATTTTATTTTCGTCCCGCTACGCATGCTATTGATTCTGTCGTTTCTCAGCTTGAAACTTGCAATAGGAGCCTCCGTGTCTTGTGATAAAATTTCATGATTTTCCTATTTTATGATGTAAAGTCATGATTTTATTAAAGACACGGAGGCGAGTATTGCCCACCCTTCCCACCCCTTCTTGGGTTGTCTTAAACACGGTTTCTTTTCCATTGCTATGTTATGACATTATTGCTGTATTGTCTATTTCTGATTTGAGATTTATGTTTGATTTTTTCATTCCATTGCCATGTGAGTCTATCTCGGTTTGTTTTCATCCTACAGGTTGAGATGTCGTTCCCTCCACAGTTCCGGTTCAGAGTACGGGGTTGATTCCGTTACATCGTCAAAGACCGTTTCTCCTTCTGTTGAAGAGTTTGGTTTGAAGATTCAAGTTGTCGGTTGCGGTCCGGGATGCTCAATTTCCGGAAGAGTTCTGCAGTTGGAGTAGCTGCTCGAAGAAAGAGGAAGATCCCAGAGTGTGGAGTCATTATATGCTGGGATAGTGGGGAGGAGTCGGTTACTATGGTTTTTCTTTTTGATTGACATACTCATTCTTTGCTGCTATGGTAACAGTAAAGGAAGTTATAGCAATACTCGCCTCCGTGTCTTTAATAAAATCATGACTTTACATCATAAAATAGGAAAATCATGAAATTCTCTGCTATGACATGAAGACTGATTCTCTGCTATGACATGAAGCCAGATTCTCTATTACTGGACCTCTCACCTCAGCCTGGGTGCCTGGGCCTAAATATGTGGCAGTGGCCTGTTCCAGTGGTGGGTGACGTGAAGCCTGATTCTCTGCTATGACATGAAGACTGATTCTGTGCTGACATGACGCCAGATTCTCTGTTACGGGACCTCTCTCCTTTGTCTGGGTGCCGGGGTCTAAATATGTGACAGTGGCCTGTTCCAGTGGTGGGTGACGTGAAGCCTGATTCTCTGCTATGACATGAAGGCTGATTCTCTGCTGACATAGAAACATAGAAACATAGAATGTGTCGGCAGATAAGAACCATTTGGCCCATCTAGTCTGCCCAATATACTGAATACTATGGATAGCCCCTGGCTTTATCTTATATAAAGGATGGCCTTATGCCTATCCCATGCATGCTTAAACCCCTTCACTGTATTTGCAGCTACCACTTCTGCAGGAAGGCTATTCCATGCATCCACTACTCTCTCAGTAAAGTAATACTTCCTTATATTACTTTTAAACCTTTGCCCCTCTAATTTAAAACTGTGTCCTCTTGTGGTAGTTTTTCTTCTTTTAAATATGCTCTCTTCCTTTACCGAGTTGATTCCCTTTATGTATTTAAAAGTTTCTATCATATCCCCTCTGTCTCTTCTTTCTTCCAAGCTATACATATTAAGGTCCTTTAACCTTTCCTGGTAAGTTTTATCCTGCAATCCATGTACTAGTTTAGTAGCTCTTCTCTGAACTCTCTCTAGAGTATCTATATCCTTCTGGAGATATGGCCTCCAGTACTGCGCACAATACTCCAAGTGAGGTCTCACCAGTGTTCTGTACAGCGGCATAAGCACTTCACTCTTTCTACTGCTTATACCTCTCCCTATACATCCAAGCATTCTGCTGGCATTTCGTGCTGCTCTATTACATTGTCTTCCCACCTTTAAGTCTTCTGAAATAATTACTCCTAAATCCCTTTCCTCAGATACTGAGGTCAGGACTGTGTCAAATATTCTATATTCTGCCCTTGGGTTTTTACGCCCCAGGTGCATTATCTTGCACTTATCCACATTAAATTTCAGTTTCCAGAGTTCCGACCATTCTTCTAGTTTTCCTAAATCCTTTTCCATTTGGCGTTTCCCTCCAGGAACATCAACCCTGTTACATATCTTTGTGTCATCAGCAAAAAGACAAACCTTACCAGCGAGGCCTTTTGCAATATCACTTATGAAGATATTAAACAAAATCGGTCCCAGTACAGATCCCTGTGGAACCCCACTGGTAACATTACCTTGTTTTGAATGTTCTCCATTGACTACAACCCTCTGTTGTCTGTCACTCAGCCACTGCCTAATCCACTCAACAATATAGGAGTCCATGCTCAATGACTGCAGTTTATTGATAAGTCTTCTATGTGGGACAGTGTCAAAAGCCTTACTAAAATCTAGATATGCGATGTCTACTGCACCTCCACCGTCTATTATTTTATTCACCCAGTCAAAAAAATCTATAAGATTTGTTTGACATGATCTCCCTGAAGTAAACCCATGTTGTTTTTCATCTTGCAATCCATGGGATTTTAGATGTTCCACAATCCTATCCTTTAATAGGGTTTCCATTAATTTGCCTACTATTGATGTCAGACTCGCTGGTCTATAGTTGCTCGATTCCTCCCTACTACCTTTCTTGTGAATGGGCACGACATTTGCCAATTTCCAATCTTCCGGGACGACTCCTGTTACTAATGATTGGTTAAATAAATCTGTTAACGGTTTTGCCAGCTCACCACTAAGCTCTTTTAATAATTTTGGGTGTATCTCATCAGGCCCCTGTGACTTATCTGTCTTCACCTTAGACAGCAAACTTAGAACATCTTCCTCTGTAAAGATACATGCATCAAACGATTTAATAGTCATTCTTTCTAGTGGAGGTCCTTCTCCTTTTTCTTTTGTAAAAACTGAACAGAAGTATTCATTAAGGCAGTCGGCTAGCCCTTTATTCTCTTCTACATACCTTCCGTCCTTTGTTTTTAATTTAGTTATTCCTTGTTTTAATTTCCTTTTTTCATTTATATATCTGAAGAATGTCTTATCCCCTTTTTTTCATAGACTGAGCTAGTTTTTCTTCTGCCTGCGCTTTAGAAGTTCTTATAACTTGCTTGGCCTCTCTCTGCCTAATCTTGTAGATTTCCTTATCTTCATTGCTCTGGGTTTTTTTATAATTACAAAATGCTAGCTTTTTATTTTTAATGATTTGGGCCACTTCTGCTGAGTACCACATTGGTCTCCTCCTTTTTTTGCTTTTACTGACGAGTCTAATGCAATTTTCTGTTGCCTTCAATAATGCACCTTTTAAGTAGTCCCATTTCTCCTGGACTCCATGTAATCCGTTCCAGTCTGATAAGGACTCATTTATGACTAATTTCATTTTTGAAAAGTCTGTTTTTCTAAAATCTAAAACTTTTGTTTTTGTGTGGTGGGACTCTTTCACAGTTCTTATATTAAACCACACTGACTGGTGATCACTAGATCCCAAGGTTTCGCCTACAATGACATCATATACCGAATCCCCGTTTGTGAATACCAAATCCAAAATGGCCTCCCTCCGGGTTGGCTCCTCAACCACTTGTTGTAGAGATAACCCCAGTAGGGAATTTAGAATATCTGTACTCCTGGTAGAACTTGCTATTTTGGTTTTCCAGTTTATATCTGGAAGATTGAAATCTCCCATAATGATAACTTCTCCTTTCATTGTCATTTTAGCTATTTCTTCAACTAGTAGATCATCTAGTTCTTTAACTTGACCAGGTGGTCTATATATCACACCTACACGAGTTACTGCATGGTTAGCAAACTGCAACGTAACCCAAACTGACTCTATGTTGGCCTCACCAACTTGTATTAGGTTAGATTTAATGCTATCTTTCACATACAGGGCCACTCCTCCTCCTTTCTTGCCTTCTCTGTCTCTTCTGTATAAAGAGTATCCTGGTATGGTTATGTCCCAGTCATTTCTTTCATTAAACCATGTCTCCGTAACAGCCACTAAATCTACATTCTCAGATGCCATTATTGACCCAAGTTCATTGATTTTTTTACCTAAACTGCGAGCATTTGTAGACAGGACTCTGAGCTTATCATTTCTTAACCTCTGTGCTTCTGACCTGTTCTGGCATTGTTTCGGGGGGCAATTGGACTCTTTTATTTTCACTCTTTTGCCCCCCCTTCCTAGTTTAAATACTCTTTCGCAATTCTTGGAGCTGTTCACTAAGTACATTTGTTCCTTTGAGAGAAAGATGCAAACCATCTTTTTTGTACAGTTCCTTTCTATTCCAAGTAGAGCTATCATGAGAAACAAAGCCAAATCCTTGCTCTTGACACCATTTACCAAGCCATATGTTGAACTCCTTTATGCGCCATGAAGCCTGATTCTCTGCTATGGCATGAAGAGACTGATTCTCTGCTGACGTGAAGCCAGATTCTCTGCTATGGGACCTCTGTCCAATTGATTTTGGTTAATTTTTATTTTTTTTATTTTTATTTTAATTCATTTCCCTATCCACATTTGTTTGCAGGGGATTTACCTACATGTTGCTGCCTTTTGCAGCCCTCTAGCTCTTTCCTGGGCTGTTTTACAGCCTTTTCAGTGCCGAAAGGTTCGGGTCCCCATTGACTTCAATGGGGTTCGGGTTCGGGTCGGGTTCGGATCCCGAACCCGAACATTTCCGGGAAGTTCTGCCGAACTTCTCGAACCCGAACATCCAGGTGTTCGCTCAACTCAGAATGGCTTGGATAAATAAAAGTGTTCCAAAGCTATTACCACATAAACTGACGCATGTCAGATTTGTAAATTTTGACCTGGACACTGGGGCATCAATGACCCTTGGTCATGAAAGGGTTAATCGTAGATCTTCTGTGAGCTCTTTTGTGCCAGGCACCATTCACATCAAGCAATGCTTCTTGTGAAAAGCAAACCCAGAACTGGTGTGTTTTTTATAGGGAAGGGCAGCTGTAACCAAAACCTCCAATCTCATCTCATTGATTGGACTCCAGTTGGCTGACACCTCACTGCAATTAGCTCTTGGAGATGTCATTAGTCTAGGGGTTCACATACTTTTTCCACCTGCACTGTGAATGTTTACATGGTGTGTTCAATAAAAACATGGTAACATTTAATTCTTTGTGTGTTATTAGTTTAAGCAGACTGTGATTGTCTATTGTTGTGACTTAGATGAAGATCAAATCACATTTTATGACCAATTTGTGCAGAAATCCATATCATTCCAAAGGGTTCACATACTTTTTCTTGCAACTGTATTTGACATGTATTTACCGGCTGCTGTTTATTGCAACTGTAAATATAGGGTCCATTCACATGTCTGTAAAATAGATCCGCATCCGTTCCACAATTTAGCGTTTACAGACCCATTGATTTTCAATTCCAGTCAGAAAAATTTGGAATTCACAGGATAAATGAGTAAGTGTCGGCCATTAGAGGTCCCAAAAATTAGCCAACAGGCGTTCACCTGACAGCAAAGAACTTTGTATTCTGTGGCTGGAGGTACATTAGGCATTCACCGGATAAATAAGTAAGTGTCGGCCATTACAGGTCCCAAAAATTAGCCAACAGGCGTTCACCTGACAGCAAAGAACTTTGTATTCTGTGGCTGAAGGCACATTAGGCATTTACAGGATAAAGAAGTCATTGTCGGCCATTACAGGCCCCAAAAATTTGCCAACAGGCGTTCACCTGACAGCAAAGAACTTTGTATTCTGTGGCTGGAGGTACATTAGGCATTCACAGGATAACAAAGTAATGTTCCATCGCGTCGGGCAGTCACAAATAATACGTCTAAAGGGCAGGTTGTGTGGCCGCTGAATGTCAGCAAGGTGAGCCATGGCCGTGTAAGATCTTCTGAAATGGCCCGAGATTTTCCTGGCATGCCGCAAGATGTCCTGGACCCCAGGGTATTTGACAACGAATCGTTGCACGACCAAGTTCAGAACGTGTGCCATGCACGGCACGTGTGTAGTTTTGCCCTGTTTCAGTGCGCTCAGCAGATTGTCACCGTTGTCGCACACCACTTTACCAACTGTCAAATTGAGCGGTGTTAGTCACTGATCTGCCTGTGAACGCAAAGCTGAAAGGAGTGCAGGACCGGTGTGGCTCTTGGCTTCCAGGCACAAAAGACGCAGCACAGCATGGCAACGTCTCACCTGGCATGTCGAATAGGTTATGGGGATTTTGGGAGGCGCAGCGGAAGAGATGGTAGCAGTGGAAGAGGAGGAGTCAGCCGAGGAGGAGAGGGAGGATGGAGTAGGAGGAGGAGAAGAAGAGGCAGGGCTGCATGCAATCCGTGGCGGTAAAACCAAATCTACACGGGTGCCACGGGTTACATGCTTGACGACCGTCAGAAGGTTCACACAGTGGGCAGTAAAAGTTATATACCTTCCCTGCCCGTGTTTGCTAGACCACGTGCCTGTGGTCAGATGTATCTTGGCACCAACACTGTGTGCCAGAGATACATTCACTTGCCACTGAACGTGCCCATATAGCTCTGGGATACCCTTCTGGGAGAAATATTTCCTTCCTGGGACCTTCCATTGTGGTGTTCCAATGGCCACAAATTTTTCGAAAGGCCTCTGAGTCCACCAGTTTAAATGGCAGTAGTTGGCGGGCTATCAGTTCCGACAAGCCAGCGGTCAACCGTTGGGCAAGAGAGTTATCCGGCGTCATCATGTTTTTACGCTCGAACATTTGGGCCACGGAAGCCTGCCTTTTGCCAGAAAAACGTGAGGACGGCATGATGGAAGGTGGAGTGGAGGACAATTGGGAGGAGAGAGAAGAAGGAGAAGAGGCTGGACGGTGAGATCCTGGAGTGTGGCTTTGTGGGTTCTGACGGCGTTGCTCCCACTGGGCTCAGTGATGGGAGGCCAGGTGCCTTCTTAAGGTTATCGTCCCTAGGTGAGTGTTGGGCTTACCGCGACTTATGCGTTGACTGCAAAGGCTGCAGATGGCAACACTATTGTCAGCAGCGGACACGTTAAAAAAAGACCATACTGCAGAGCCATGTTCCGGCGTCCTGGGAGCGCCAGATGTTGATGGCTCGCTCCTGATACATTAGCAGTCTGGTTTGTCCCTCCTGTGCAATGTAAGTTCTGCCTGCTTCTCCTCCCTATCTGCTGGTCCATCTCTCCCTCTGAACTCCCTTCCTCTTCCTCTCGTGTGGGCACCCACGTGACGTCCATACACACTTCATCATCGACGTCACCTTCCCCACCACTAACATTAGAGATCTCGGAGTAGGCAGCAACAGTGGGGACCAACCTCCTTATGCTGATCTGTGTACTGTCGTCAGACTGCTGAGTGGCGGCCGTTGCTACCTCCTCTTGCTAGCTCCTCTTCCTGATCCAATGCCAAGAATGGCTGCGCATCGGAAATGTCTTGTGATGGATCGGAAAAGAATTCCTGTGACTCAAGCGGAGGGTATAAGGTGGTGGTGGTGTCTTTGGGGTTGCACACAGCAGAGAGTGAAGAGGATGCAGATAGAGAGGATGAGGAGGTTGCAGAAGCGGAAGGCTGAGTGAGCCACTCAACCAAGTCTATCGCCTCCTTTGACATAATCGAACGCACCTTCTGCAACTTCCCACTTTGGCTCCGGCCTGGTGCTCCTGCCCTACCGCTACCACCCTTGCGGAAGGGCCTGCCTCTTCCTCTGCCTGTCATTTTTTAAATGACCCTGTGACAAAAGTCTCTAGAGAAGCGCAGTGTATGTGGAAGAAGGTATATAACACCCCGCTTCAATCTGTCGTTTTGGGGGTCCACTGGACTATCACACCAGTTATAATACTTTTTTTCCAGTAACGTTTGTCACTGTGTGTAGCAGAGGAAATGCAGCAAAACAGGCAAAAATTCTGCAGTACCCAAATATACTATTATGAAAGTATATTGTTATATAATATCCCGCTTCAATCTGTCGTTTTGGGGCCCACTGGTATATCACACCAGTTATAATGCTTTTTTTCTAGTAACGTTTGTCACTGTGTGTAGCAGAGGGAACACAGTAAAACAGGCAAAAATTATGAAAGTATATTGTTATATAACACCCCGCTTCAATCTGTCGTTTTGGGGGGGGCCACTGGTCTAGCACACCAGTTATAATACTTTTTTCTATTTGCGTTTGTCACTCTTTGTAGTTGTAGTATCGCTGCAGAACCGATCGCCAGTCACAATGCTGCACAATACTGCACAATACAAATCCACTATAATATGCTTTCTATGTTAGAAAGTATATTATAAGTGTTTTATACCCTTATATACTGCACACCAAACAATAGTACACCTATACCAGTCCTTAAAAGGACTTTTGGGGACCTATTAGCTAGTGATTTGTGTCACTAATACAGACATCCCAACCTGCAAAAACTCATTTCAGGGAGGTGCACTTCTCATTTCAGGGAGGTTTTCTTTTTTTTTTTCTTTCACAAACTTTTTATTACATTTTCCAAACCTATGCAGTATCTGCACACTTTGCTCTATGGTGTGGAGGACTGGGCTCATTACCCTGCCCCAAATTATCATATTTATGTATATGATTAAAGGAATTCTGTCACCACCTATAAGTCCTGTGAGCTAAACATATGCTCATGTCCAGGGTAGCATTCTGATTTCTAAGGTGGCCTTATAAAAGCTATTTGTGGCTTTATTCTGTGGAAAAACAGGTTTTACTAACCTGTCAATCATTGAATTAAGGTGCCCAAGCAGGGGAGGTCTGTGGATGCATGGTGCCCGGCCGCACGCATCGCCGTTCGTGCCCAGCACCGCCTCTCCCTCCCTCCCCCTCCTCCCGCTTTAGGATCCCGCGCATGCGCACAGGCTCAGCCTGATGCGCCATTGCGGACTGCTGGCATCGGCTTCTTCTTGCACTGTGCGCATGCGCCGAGAAGGGGACACTGCTACAGGTTGCCGGAAAGGTTTACTGCGAGTAAACTAGAGATGGGAAGTTCGGATCTTTCACATGAATCGGTTCATTTGAATCAGTTCATTCAAATGAACCGATTCATGAATTGAATCTTCGGTTCATTCGCTGAGCAGACAAGAAGCAAGTGAACCCTGTGTGTGATTATCTACCCCACTGTAGGAAAAAAACAAGCATCCGGGGGGGTATTTAACACTGGGGTAAATAATATAATTAAAATGGAGGGTTAAATGTGTCAATGTATTTAAAAAAAATACATCTCTCTCAATAGTTATATAGCTACTGAATGAGACAGAAGAAGATGCCTTTAACCACCTCAGCCCCCATAGCTTAAACACCCTTAAAGACCAGGCCACTTTTTACACTTCTGACCTACCCTACTTTCACCGTTTATTGCTCGGTCATGCAACTTACCACCCAAATGAATTTTACCTCCTTTTCTTCTCACTAATAAAGCTTTCATTTGGTGGTATTTCATTGCTGCTGACATTTTTACTTTTTTTGTTATTTATCGAAATTTAACGATTTTTTTGCAAAAAAAATGACATTTTTCACTTTCAGTTGTAAAATTTTGCAAAAAAAACGACATCCATATATAAATTTTGCTCTAAATTTATTGTTCTACATGTCTTTGATAAAAAAAAATGTTTGGGTAAAAAAAAAAATGGTTTGGGTAAAAGTTATAGCGTTTACAAACTATGGTACAAAAATGTGAATTTCCGCTTTTTGAAGCAGCTCTGACTTTCTGAGCACCTGTCAAGTTTCCTGAGGTTCTACAATGGCCAGACAGTACAAACACCCCACAAATGACCCCATTTCGGAAAGTAGACACCCTAAGGTATTCGCTGATGGGCATAGTGAGTTCATAGAACTTTTTATTTTTTGTAACAAGTTAGCGGAAAATGATGATTTTTTTTTTCTTTTTTTTCTTACAAAGTCTCATATTCCACTAACTTGTGACAAAAAAATAAAAAGTTCTATGAACTCACTATGCCCATCAGCGAATACCTTGGGGTGTCTTCTTTCCAAAATGGGGTCACTTGTGGGGTAGTTATACTGCCCTGGCATTCTAGGGGCCCAAATGTGTGGTAAGGAGTTTGAAATCAAATTCTGTAAAAAATGGCCGGTGAAATCCTAAAGGTGCTCTTTGGAATGTGGGCCCCTTTGCCCACCTAGGCTACAAAAAAGTGTCACACATGTGGTATCTCCGTATTCAGGATAAGTTGGGGAATGTGTTTTGGGGTGTCATTTTACATATACCCATGCTGGGTGAGAGAAATATCTTGGTCAAATGCCAACTTGTGTAGAAATTGTCCACATAAAGATGGTACCCCTTGCCAAATAAGGGTGACACCAAGTCCCAGACTGTCTTCCCACTGCTCCCCAGGTAGTCAGGGCAACCGACCGGCTCCAGGGTCTGATCTTTTCCCTCATAGATCCTAAATTTGTGGGGTATACAAATCTGCAAATTTCTGGTTGAAGTGGTCTATTAGGGGCCGAATTTTGTGGAGCCGGTCAAAAGCTGGGTGGCCTCTGGGACGGGAGGTGGTGTTGTCGCTAAAATGCAGGAAACGGAGGATGGCCTCAAATCGTGCCCTGGACATAGCAGCAGAGAACATGGGCATGTGATGAATCTGGTTCGTGGACCAATATGACCGCAATTCATGCTTTTTAGTTAGACCCATGTTGAGGAGAAGGCCCAGAAAAATTTTAATTTCGGAAACTTGGACTGGTTTCCACCGGAAAGGCTGGGCATAATAGCTTCCCGGGTTGGCGGATATAAAATGTGTGGCATTCCGGTTTGTCTCTGCCACGACTAAGTCCAAGAGCTCCGCAGTCAAGAACAGCTCAAAAATTCCCAGGGCCGAACCGATATGAGCCGTCTCAACCCGAACTCCAGACTGGGCGGTGAAAGGGGGAACTAATGGTGCGGCTGAAGTTGGTGACTGCCAATCAGGGTTTGCCAGCACCTCAGGGATTCTAGGGGCTCTACGGGCCTGTCTGTGCGGTGGCTGCGACGGGGTAACTACTGCACGTGCCACCGTACCAGCTTCAACTGCCCTTCTGGTGCTCGCCACTTCACCAGGTTGTACGGCAGTGCTGGTACTAGGTCCAGGGAGGGCTGCGCTGCTGGTGTATGCCTCACCACGTGATCCGGCAGCGCCAGCCCCACTCTGCTGCTCTTGAAGCGGATCCTGCGCAACCTGTGGTCTAGCGACACGGGGCCGGGTACGCCTGGTTCTATCAGGGACCTCCACCTCCTCGTCCGAACTTTGGGTCAGAGAGCCACTGCTTTCTACAGGTTCATATTCTGACCCGCTAGATTCGTCAGATGAGGGTTCCCATTCCTCATCCGACTGGGTCAGAATCCTGTAGGCCTCTTCAGAAGAATACCCCTGTTTGACATTTTGGACTACTAAATTTAGGGGTATTCCCTGAGACTACCCAAGAAAAAAAGCAAGCCTGTCTTACAAAGGGGAGGCTAGCGAAGTACCGGAGGCCGCTGCGGTTGATAAAAAATATCAAAACTGATTTTTTTTATCGCCGCAGAGTGTGTAAAGTGAATGTGCAGTGATCAAAAAATATATATTTTTTGTCACTGCGGTGGGGCGGGCGTGGGTGAACGCACGTGTGGGCGACCGATCAGGCCTGATCGGGCAAACACTGTGTTTTGGGTGGAGGGCGAACTAAAGTGACACTAATACTATTATAGATCTGACCGTGATCAGTTTTGATCACTTACAGATACTATAAAAGTACAAATGCTGATTAGCGATATGCTAATCAGCGAATCAGTGACTGCGGTGCGGTGGGGTGGGCGCTACTGACGCTAACTACCTAACCAAGGGGCCTAAAACTATCCTAAAACCTAACAGCCAATACTAGTGAAAAAAAAAAAGTGACAGTTTACACTGATCACTTTTTGTCTTCACTAAGTGATTGACAGGGGCGATCAAAGGGTTAATTGGGGTGATGGGGGGTGATCTGGGGCTAAAGTGTGGTGTTGGTGCTACTCACTGTGAAGTCTGCTCCTCTGCTGGATCCAACCGACAAAAAGGACCAGCAGAGGAGCAGACAAGCCATATAGCAGATCATATTTACTAATATGATCTGTTATATGGCTTGTGATTAGTTTTTTGAAAATCGCCAGCCTGCCAGCCAATGATCGTGGCTGGCAGGCTGGTGACGAAATTGTTCTTTAACTTTTGCCGGCCCGCGATGCGCATGCGCGGGCCGGCTTTGAGCGAAATCTCGCGTCTCGCGAGATGACGCGTATATGCGTGACTCTGCGCAGCGCTGCCGCCTCCGAAACGCGATCCTGCGTTAGGCGGGTCCCGGAGGCGGGTTAACATATATATCTCCTTGAGAAGCCAATTTGACCCTAAAGGGTTAATTCAACCTGTAATCTAAACTCTGTGTCATCTGTCACTTTCTCTTATCTCTCTGCTCTGCTATCAGTAACCTTTCCGGGATATATTGTCCTCACAT
This sequence comes from Bufo bufo, assembly GCF_905171765.1. Classification (NCBI taxonomy): domain Eukaryota; kingdom Metazoa; phylum Chordata; class Amphibia; order Anura; family Bufonidae; genus Bufo; species Bufo bufo. Next base: position 258,403,111 of record NC_053391.1, on the reverse strand, counting down.
GCGGGTGTCAGGGAGACGCTATCTAATAACGGGAGACTCCCTGAACTTCAGGGAGACTTGAGATCCCTGCTAACAGTCTGTCCCTGCTCCACACAGCAACCTATCCCTACACTGACAAAAGAAAGAATGTAAAATGGCAGCCAGATCAGGTCAATTGGCTGTCCTGTACCACCTGATGGATGTGTCATGGGTAAAAGTTCTTCACAATGTAAAGAATATGGCAGGTGCGAATATCGCCATATGTTCGCATGTTCGGTGAACAGCGAACGAGCAAAGTTCGCCACGAACCGACCGCCGGGCGAACCGCAAGGCCCTATCTAGTGAGGAGACTTCTAGGCCATACATGCTCCTCTGGAATTCTGGGAGGGAAAGGATGCAAATGAGCTCTTAACAAGCTCTGCCTCTAATGCCACCAGATGTAAGGCAGCCATGTATGGCCTATAAGCAGGCTCGGACTGGCCCACAGGGGTACAGGGGAATCCCCCGGTGGGCCCTTGAGCAAGGTGGGCCCCTAGTCTCCCACCCCCTACACAAGTGGCACATAACACAGTAGACACTGCACTACATACATATATTCAATGTACAGCACCTCAACCAGTCTATGTTCATATAAAAAAAACTTGTTAAATGATTTATTATATTAGAATGTATCCGTATGGTGGGCCCCCAAAATAAATTTTACTGGTGGGCCCTAGGTACCCCTGTCCGACACTGCCTATAAGTCTCCCCACACTGATTAAGGTGCTCTCTCCCTAAGGAGAGTTAGTTCCCCCCTGCCCCCGACACAGGCCTCTCACCCAGTTAAGCCAGTACTCTCTGCTCAGCACTGATGAGGGGCAATCACCCTGAAACAGTTGTCTGCAGATGAGTTGCTGGCTTATTTAACCCCTTAGGGACCGGGCTAATTTTCACCTTAAGGACCAGGCCATTTTTTTGCAAATCTGACCAGTGTTACTTTATGTGGTGATAACTTTAAAACGCTTTGACTTATCCAGGCCATTCTAATATTGTTTTTTCGTCACATATTGTACTTCATGACACTGTTAAAATGGAGTAAAAAAAAAATGTATTTATAAAAAAATACCAAATTTAACAAAAATTTTGAAAAATATCACATTTTGATCGCTTGCTATTACACTTTTTGTGATGTAAGGTGACAAAAAATTTCTTTTTTTACACCATTTTTTTTTTTTTTTTACGGTGTTCACCTGAGGTGTTAGGTCATGTGCTATTTTTATAGAGCAGGTTATTATGGACACGGTGATTCCTAATATGTATACTTTTTTTAATTTACTTAAGTTTTACACAATAACAGCTTTTTTTTTTTTTTTTAAATGATGTTTTAGTGTCTCCATATTCATGTTTTCGGCGATTGTCTTAGGTAGGGGCTTATTGTTGCGGGATGAGGTGATGGTTAGATTGGTACTATTTTTGTAGGCATAAGCCTTTTTGATCACTTGCTGTTGTACTTTTTGTAATGTAAGGTGACAATTTTTTTTTATTTAGCACAGTTTTATTTTTACGGTGTTCATATGAGGGGTTAGGTCATGTGATATATTTATAGAGCCGGTCAATACGGATGCGGCGATACCTAATATGTAAACTTTTATTTTTTTCTATTTTTTACCAATTATTGCTGGCACATGGGGGGGCTGTTATTAATACTGGCACATGGGGGGGGGGGCTGTTATTAATACTGGCACATGGGGGGGGCTGTTATTAATACTGGCACATGGGGGGTCTGTTATTAATACTGGCACATGGGGGGCTGTTATTAATACTGGCACATGGGGGGCTGTTATTAATACTGGCACATGGGGGGGGCTGTTATTAATACTGGCACATGGGGGGCTGTTTTATTAATACTGGCACATGGGGGGCTGTTATTAATACTGGCACATGGGGGGGGGGCTGTTATTAATACTGGCACATGGGGGGCTGTTTATTAATACTTGCACATGGGGGGGCTGTTATTAATACTGCACATGGGGGGGCTGTTATTAATACTGGCACATGGGGGGGCTGTTATTAATACTGGCACATGGGGGGGCTGTTATTAATACTGGCACATGGGGGGCTGTTATTTATACTGGCACATGGGGGGACTGTTATTAATACTGGCACATGGGGGGTTATTATTAATACTGGCACATGGGGGGCTGTTATCATTGGCACATGGGGGGGGCTGTTATTACTGGCACATGATTGGGGGGGTTGCTCTTATTACTGGAACATCATTGGGGGCACAAAGAAGGGGTATTTTATATGGGGGGTGTGGAGCACTATGGGGGCATTTACTGGGGGCACTATATAGGGGTATTTTATACTGGCACATTATGGGGGCACTATGGGGACATTAGCTCACCTGGGGCATTACAAGGGGGTATTTTTTGCACATTATAAGGAGAATTATTTCTACTTGGGGGGGGCATTATGTGGGCTTTTATGTACTCCCCCATGGTATGACGCCCCTAGTAGCAGCACCATCCTCTCCCTGCTCTGCTATCCCTCTGCCCCTTCTCCAAATCCTTATTATGAAATCTTTCTCATTAGGTTAACACAACATCAGCTCCGCCGAGCCCCGCCAAGAGTGTTGAAGTGGTGTCCGAGATCCCTAAGGGCCAAGCCAAGTAATTGTAAGTTTTCATGTGGAATATGTTTGTTATACACATATAGCCTACACTGTGCCACACAATATATAGTATACCGCTACACTGTGTAGTCTGTTCTATAAGCACCATTTGTTTTTGTGGCGGCGGACAGAAAATAATCTGGAAGTGCCCCTCCTGAGACCAGGGCTCTGGATCGCCACTGGGCTGTGTGTGGTGTGGCTTGAGGGTGGGCAGGGACACAGGGGCCCCATAATCTCCTATTGCCCGGGGGCCCCATGAGTTGTCAGTCTGCCCCTGGCAACTCTATGGCCTCCTGATGCTGCCTCCACCTCTACAATTCTGTCATTGTGCCACTTTGTGGCCTCCTGATGCTGCCGCTACCTCCCACACTGTCATTGTGCCACTCTGTGGGTCTCCTCCTGTTGCTGTCGCCGCCTCCAGACGTGGGACACTATTTATCCTTTTGGCCTGCTGACATAATTTATTTGTCAGAAGAAAGGAAAAATAGGACGCACAACGATCCTGTCTGTGTAGCAGCTCCAAGGGCCTGTATGGTACCATCAGAATTGGTCTTATGATTTGGTAGCCAAAAGCAGGAGTGGGTACAAAACACAGGAAGACATGCAAATATTCCATTCACGTGGCATCTCTGTTTTGGATCCACTCCTGTTTTTTTTGGCATTAGCAATACTGAATGGATTACTTACCAATGCTGGACCGAGTGGAAGGGCGATGCTCCACAGACAGGATCCGTTTTTTGGGGGTTATTGTTCTGACGGATCAGAGGAAGGGCAAAATAATCAGTGGACGTCAACACAAACTTACTGCTGACACCGCTCTCCACTCTGTCAGGGGGGCTCTACTTTCTATAAGCATTTAAACAGAACAGGTTCTGTTCAGTAGACATTCTATGTGGAATCAGCTGACGACTGGTGTAAAAGGGAGTGCGCTTCGTCTTGGCGCTAACATCGACCTGTAAGGCTGAGTTCATACTAAGTTATTTTGTCAGTTTTGGCCCCATGACTGCCCAAATAAGTGAAGTGTGCAGTGATTTTAAGAGCGACGCCTGTTATCTGCATGTCATACTGACTCACAGTATTATTTCCCTACCACAGCAGACTCCCTATGCGTGTTACTGCAAGGCACAGTGTTCTACACCACTATAAAGGCTCTCTGGAGCCAGGAAATAGCCGTTTTTTAACGCGATTCGCCATGAATTAATTCGGATTGAACCAAAAAAATATAAAAAAATCGGCAAACCGGCCAGATCGAATTTTTGAAAAATTCGCTCATCTCTAAATATAATACCTAAGCTTTCTGAACTAACACAAGGCAAAGTGGGACCATTAGTATTCAGTATCCTCAGAGGCAGTCCATATGCGTAATGCAGCAAGGTTGCTAACTATCTAGCTAACTGCATAAAATCCAAAGTCCATTAAAAAAGTGCATAAGAGGTCACATTGTTGTATCCATGACAGAGTCCATACAATGGGCTAAAGTGCTTAAACGTTGCAGAACCTGCGTAATGGTGCAAAAAGATAAGTCATTTTGTAATCCACATAAGGCATGCTATCAAATAGCAACAATTTAAATGAGAACCCTTTAAGACAGGTGGGGTGCCCTCTTAACCTGAGAAGAGTGAAAAAAGGGATTTGCGCACTTGAGCGCAACTTGGAGGTATTTCGCAGATGGCGGAGTCCTGACAACCATGTCCATCTGGGTGAGACAGAACAGGGCAATGGAACAAAACAGATGGGCCAACGAGTTCTCACCATTCAAGTCCAGTCCATGTTGTAGCTCCCATTGTCAATGGATTTTTTCTTGCTTTAATCCTCAGAAGGAAGCTCCTTAGAGGAGGACTCTGATGTCCTCCTTGCTACTGGAATTGCTAAAGGGACATCAGTGTTGCTCCTGCCCTTTGTAGGCAAGGCATGGTGCCCTCTAGTGGAGGAATCTGGTGTTTGACCGGCTGGTCACACTGGCAAGGCTGTAGCCACTGTTTCTTTAGAGTGCCAGAAGTGCCTGCTGGGGCAGTTGAACTCAGGTTCTCCAGCTGCAGGGTTGTTGAGAACTGGCGCTCTGGCCGGTAGTGTTGCAAACCGGGACCCTTTGCTGGTGCGGACGCCATCTCCCACGGTAACTGATAGTTAACTACCGTGGGGTTGTAGGAAAAGGCGGTGGTTAATTGGTACCCAAGATGGAAAGTGGGTGGAGGTGGTAAACCCAGGATCAGAAGCTCCGGCTGGGGCTGTGGCTTTTCTTGGAAGCGGAGGTTCTCTTGCAGACAGTGCACACGGCCTGCGGCTGATGGGTCCACTTGCCAGCGCTCAGGTACCGGAGTAGGGACAAGTTGCTTATTCAAAAGCGCTACCCCTGAACTCTACCCGGTTCCCTGCATATAAGCTATGGCGGGCCTGGGGAAGGTAGGGGTGCTTGACAGGCCCCTATATCCCACCCCAGGTGTAGTAGGAATGCCGAGTCGGGTAGTGTGGTCTAAATGTCTCTTTAAGTGTGTCACGGTGCTCCTACATGGATACCGCTGGTCCCCAGGCTTTATAAAAAGTGGGAATAAGTGAGGGATTTGAAAGAATAACTTGAGTCCAGACCTTGAGATGAAGTTCAATGGCAACTTTACTTGCATAAACGTTTCTTCAAACAGTTTTCAGGCTTTGTCTTAGTTCCAGCAGGCTTTAGCATGAACTGGCAGGCAAAAACTCAACTCTGCTTTATCTCTTTCTCTCTGTTGTGCTGACAAGCTAACTTAATGACCTTGATTTCTTCTTCTTTATGCTGCACCTATCTCATTTGTCAGACTTTGTTTCAGCCAGGGGACTATGCTCTTGGCTTCTGAGGCTTCAAGCTTCTGCCTCCATGGCCAGTAGAGCTTAGGGTGCTCTGGCTGGCCTGGGCATGTCCAGCATAGACGTGCCCATGCACACCCTTCCCCTTGCTGGGGGTAAACTAAAACTAACTTTAACTGGTCCCCACTAGAGTTGAGCGAACACCTGGATGTTCGGGTTCGAGAAGTTCGGCCGAACTTCCCGGAAATGTTCGGGTTCGGGATCCGAACCCGACCCGAACTTCGTCCCGAACCCGAACCCCATTGAAGTCAATGGGGACCCGAACTTTTGGGCACTAAAAAGGCTGTAAAACAGCCCAGGAAAGAGCTAGAGGGCTGCAAAAGGCAGCAACATGTAGGTAAATCCCCTGCAAACAAATGTGGATAGGGAAATGAATTAAAATGAAAATTAAAAAAATAAAAATGAACCAATATCAATTGGACAGAGGTCCCATAGCAGAGAATCTGGCTTCACGTCAGCAGAGAATCAGTCTCTTCATGCCATAGCAAAGAATCTGGCTTCATGTCAGCAGAGAATCAGTCTCTTCATGCCATAGCAGAGAATCTGGCTTCATGTCAGCGCAGAATCAGTCTTCATGTCATAGCAGAGAATAAGGCTTCACGTCACCCACCACTGGAACAGGCCACTGTCACACATTTAGGCCCCGGCACCCAGACAGAGGAGAGCGGTCCCGTAACAGAGAATCTGGCCTTATGTCAGAGCAGAATCTGTCTTCATGTCATAGCAGAGAATCAAGCTTCACGTCACCCACCACTGGAACAGGCCACTGTCACACATTTAGGCCCCGGCACCCAGACAGAGGAGAGAGGTCCTGTAACAGAGAATCTGGCCTTATGTCAGCACAGAATCTGTATTCATGTCATAGCAGAGAATCAGGCATCACGTCACCCACCACTGGAACAGGCCACTGTCACACATTTAGGCCCCGGCACCCAGACAGAGGAGAGAGGTCCTGTAACAGAGAATCTGGCCTTATGTCAGCACAGAATCTGTATTCATGTCATAGCAGAGAATCAGGCATCACGTCACCCACCACTGGAACAGGCCACTGTCACACATTTAGGCCCAGGCACCCAGGCAGAGGAGAGAGGTCCCGTAACAGAGAATCTGGCCTTATGTCAGCACAGAATCTGTCTTAATGTCATAGCAGAGAATCAGGCTTCACGTCACCCACCACTGGAACAGGCCACTGTCACACATTTAGACCCAGGCAGAGGAGAGAGGTCCCGTAACAGAGAATCTGGCCTTATGTCAGCGCAGAACCTGTCTTCATGTCATAGCAAGAATCAGGCATCAACGTCACCCACCACTGGAACAGGCCACTGTCACACATTTAGGCCCAGGCACCCAGCCAGAGGAGGAGAGGTCCCGTAACAGAGAATCTGGCCTTATGTCAGCGCAGAATCAGTTCTTCATGTCATAGCAGAGAATCAAGCTTCACGTCACCCACCACTGGAACAGGCCACTGTCACACAGTTAGCCCCCGGCACCCAGACAGAGGAGAGAGGTCCCTGTAACAGAGAATCTGGCCTTATGTCAGCACAGAATCTGTCTGCATGTCAAAGCAGAGAATCAGGCATCACGTCACCCACCACTGGAACAGGCCACTGTCACACATTTAGGCCCAGGCACCCAGGCAGAGGAGAGAGGCCCCGTAACAGAGAATCTTGCCTTATGTCAGCACAGAATCTGTCTTAATGTCATAGCAGAGAATCAGCTTCACGTCACCCACCACTGGAACAGGCCACTGTCACACATTTAGGGCCCAGGCACCCCAGGCAGAGGAGAGAGGTCCGTAACAGAGAATCTGGCCTTATGTCAGCGCAGAAATCTGTATTCATGTCATAGCAGAGAATCAGGCTTCACGTCACCCACCACTGGAACAGGCCACTGTCACACATTTAGGCCCAGGCACCCAGGCAGAGGAGAGAGGTTCCCGTAACAGAGAATCTGGCCTTAATGTCAGCGCCAGAATCTGTATTCATGTCATAGCAGAGAATCAGGCTTCACGTCACCCACCACTGGAACAGGCACTGTCACACATTTAGGCCCCGGCACCCAGCCAGAGGAGAGCGGTCCCGTAACAGAGAATCTGGCCTTATGTCAGCGCAGAATATGTCTTCATGTCATAGCAGAGAATCAGGCTTCACGTCACCACCACTGGAACAGGCCACTGTCACACATTTAGGCCCAGGCACCCAGGCAGAGGAGAGAGGTCCCGTAACAGAGAATCTGGCCTATGTCAGCGCAGAATCTGTATTCATGTCATAGCAGAGAATCAGGCTTCACGTCACCCACCACTGAACAGGCCACTGTCACTACATTAGGCCCCGGCACCCAGACAGAGGAAGAGCGTCCCGTAACAGAGAATCTGGCCTTATGTCAGCGCAGAATCTGTCCTTCATGTCATAGCAGAGAATCAGGCTTCACGTCAGCCACCACTGGAACAGGCCATTGTCACACATTAGCCCAGGCACCCAGGCAGAGGAGAGAGGTCCCGTAACAGAGAATCTGGCCTTATGTCAGCGCAGAATCTGTATTCATGTCATAGCAGAGAATCAGGCTTCACGTCACCGCACCAATGAACAGGCCACTGTCACACATTTAGGCCCGGCAACCAGACAGAGGAGAGAGGTCCCGTAACAGAGTATCTGGCCTTATGTCAGCGCGAAATCTGTCTCATTGTCATAGCATAGAATCAGGCTTCACGTCAGCCACCACTGGGAACAGCGCCACTGTCACACATTTAGGCCCAGGCACCCAGGCAGAGGAGAGAGGTCCCGTAACAGAGAATCTGGCCTTATGTCAGCGCAGAATCTGTATTCATGTCATAGCAGAGAATCAGACATCACGTCACCCACCACTGGAACAGCCACTGTCACACATTTAGGCCCAGGCACCCAGGCAGAGGAGAGAGGCCCCGTAACAGAGAACCTGGCCTTATTCAGCACAGAATCTGTCTTAATGTCATAGCAGAGAATCAGGCTTCACGTCACCCACCACTGGAACAGGCCACTGTCACACATTTAGGGCCCAGGCACCCAGGCAGAGGAAGAGGTCCCCGTAACAGAGAATCTGGCCTTATGTCAGCGCAGAATCTGTATTCATGTCATAGCAGAGAATCAGGCTTCAACGTCACCCACCACTGGAACAGGCCACTGTCACACATTTAGGCTCAGGCACCCAGGCAGAGGAGAGAGGTCCCGTACAGAGAATCTGGCCTTATGTCAGCGCAGAATCTGTATTCATGTCATAGCAGAGAATCAGGCTTCACGTCCACCCACCACTGGAACAGGCCACTGTCACACATTTAGGCCCCGGCACCCAGACAGAGGAGAGCGTCCCGTAACAGAGAATCTGGCCTTATGTCAGCGCAGAATCTGTCTTCATGTCATAGCAGAGAATCAGGCTTCACGTCAGCCCACCACTGGAACAGGCCATTGTCACACATTTAGGCCCAGGCACCCAGGCAGAGGAGAGAGGGTCCCGTAACAGAGAAATAGGCCTTATGTCAGCGCTGAACTGTATTCTATGTCATAGCAAGAGATCAGGCTTCACGTCACCCACCACTGGAACAGGCCACTGTCACACATTTAGGCCCCCCGGCACCCAGACAGAGGAGAGCGGTCCCGTAACAGAGAATCTGGCCTTATGTCAGCGCAGAATCTGTCTTCATGTCATAGCAGAGAATCAGCCTTCACCGCCACCACCACTGGAACAGGCCACTGTCACACATTTAGGGCCAGGCACCCAGGCAGAGGAGAGAGGTCCCGTAACAGAGAATCTGGCCTTATGTCAGCGTAGAATCTGATTCATGTCATAGCAGAGAATCAGACATCACGTCACCCACACTGGAACAGGCCACTGTCACACATTAGGCCCAGGCACCCAGCAGAGGGAGAGAGGGCCCCCGTAACAGAGAATCTGGCCTTATTGGTCAGCACAGAATCTGTCTTAATGTCATAGCAGAGAATCAGGCTTCAACGTCACCCACCACTGGAACAGGACACTGGCACACATTTAGGCCCAGGCACCCAGCAGAGGAGAGAGGTCCCGTAACAGAGAATCTGGCCTTATGTCAGCGCAGAATCTGTATTCATGTCATAGCAGAGAATCAGGCTTCACGTCACCCACCACTGGAACAGCCACTGTCACACTTTAGGCCCAGGCCACCCAGGCAGAGGAGAGAGGTCCCGTAACAGAGAATCTGGCCTTATGTCAGCACAGAATCTGTATTCATGTCATAGCAAGAATCAGGGCTTCACGTCACCCACTCACTGGAACAGGCCACTGTCACACATTTAGGCCCCCGGCACCCAGACAGAGGAGAGAGGTCCCCGTAACAGAGAATCTGGCCTATGTCAGCGCAGAATCTGTATTCATGTCATAGCAGAGAATCAGGCTTCACGTCAGCCACCACTGGAACAGGCCACTGTCACACATTTAGGCCCAGGCACCCAGGCAGAGGAGAGAGGTCCCGTAACAGAGAATCTGGCCTTATGTCAGGCGCAGAATCTGTATTCATGTCATAGCAGAGAATCAGGCTTCACGTCACCCACCACTGAACAGGCCACTGTCACACATTTAGGCCCCGGCACCCAGACAGAGGAGAGCGGTCCCGTAACAGAGAATCTGGCCTTATGTCAGCGCAGAATCTGTCTTCATGTCATAGCAGAGAATCAGCTTCACGTCACCCACCACTGGAACAGGCCCACTGTCACACATTTAGCCCAGGCACCCAGGCAGAGGAGAGAGTCCCGTAACAGAGAATCTGGCCTTATGTCAGCGCAGAATCTGTCTTCATGTCATAGCAGAGAATCAGGCTTCACGTCAGCCCACCACTGGAACAGGCCACTGTCACACATTTAGGCCCCGGCACCCAGACAGAGGAGAGCGGTCCCGTAACAGAGAATCTGGCCTTATGTCAGCGCAGAATCTGTCTTCATGTCATAGCAGAGAATCAGCTTCACGTCAGCCCACCACTGGAACAGGCCACTGTCACACATTTAGGCCAGGCACCCAGCAGAGGAGAGAGGTCCCGTAACAGAGAATCTGGCCTTATGTCAGCGCAGAATCTGTATTCATGTCATAGCAGAGAATCAGGCTTCACGTCACCCCACCACTGGAACAGGCCACTTGTCACACATTTGGGCCCCGACACCCAGACAGAGGAGAGGTTTCATTCAACTTTGGGTTGCCCCACAATATAATGTAAAATGAAATTAAAAATAGTATTGAATGAGGAAGTGCCCTGGAGTAGAATAATATATTGTTAAGGGGAGGTAGTTAATATCTAATCTGCACAAGGATGGACAGGTCTGTGGGATCCATGCCTGGCTCATTTTTATGAACGTCAGCTTGTCCACATTGGCTGTAGACAGGCGGCTGCGTTTGTCTGTAATGACGCCCCTGCCGTGCTGAATACACGTTCAGACAAAACGCTGGCCGCCGGGCAGGCCAGCACCTCCAAGGCATAAAAGGCTAGCTCTGGCCACGTGGACAATTTGGGAGACCCAGAAGTTGAATGGGGCGAACCATCATCAGTACGTGGAGGGGGGTGTGCACAGGTACTGTTCCACCATGTTAGTGAAATGTTGCCTCCTGCTAACACGTTCCGTATCAGGTGGTGGTGCAGTTAGCTGTGGCGTGGTGACAAAACTTTTCCACATCTCTGCCATGCTAACCCTGCCCTCAGAGGAGCTGGCCGTGACACAGCTGCGTTGGCGACCTCTTGCTCCTCCTCTGCCTTCGCCTTGGGCTTCCACTGGTTCCCCTGTGACATTTGGGAATGCTCTCAGTAGCGCGTCTACCAACGTGCGCTTGTACTCGCGCATCTTCTATCACGCTCCAGTGTAGGAAGTAAGGTGGGCACATTGTCTTTGTACCGGGGATCCAGCAGGGTGGCAACCCAGTAGTCTGCACACGTTAAAATGTGGGCAACTCTGCTGTCGTTGCGCAGGCACTGCAGCATGTAGTCGCTCATGTGTGCCAGGCTGCCCAGAGGTAAGGACAAGCTGTCCTCTGTGGGAGGCGTATCGTCATCGTCCTGGTGTTTCCCCCCAGCCACGCACCAGTGATGGGCCCGAGCTGCTTGGGTGCCACCCCGCTGTGAACTTGCTTCATCCTCATCCTCCTCACCTCCTCCTCATCCTCGTCCTCCTCGTCCTCCAGTAGTGGCCCTGTCTGGCCACATTTGTACCTGGCCTCTGGTGTTGCAAAAAGACCTCCCTCTGAGTCACTTTGAAGAGACTGGCCTGAAAGTGCTAAAAATGACCCCCTCTTCCTCCTGGGCCACCTCCTCTTCCATCATCGCCCTAAGTGTTTTCTCAGGAGACATAGAAGTGGTATTGTAACGCTGATAACGGCGTCATCTGCCACTGGCCATGTTGGTGGAGTACTCGAAACAGCGCAACAGGGGCACACAGGTCTCGCATGGAGGCCCAGTCATTGGTGGTGAAGGTGGGTCTGATCTGCAGTGCGACTGACCCGTGCGTGCTGCAGCTGAAACTCCACTATGGCCTGCTGCTGCTCGCACAGTCTGTCCAGCATATGCAAGGTGGAGTTCCACCTGGTGGGGCACGTCGCATATGAGGCGGTGAGCGGGAAGGCCGAAGTTACGCTGTAGCGCAGACAGGCGAGCAGTGGCAGGGTGTGAACGCCGGAAGCGCGAACAGACGGCCCGCACTTTATGCAGCAGCTCTGACATGTCGGGGTAGTTGCGAATGAACTTCTGCACCACCAAATTCAGCACATGCGCCAGGCAAGGGATGTGCGTCAAACCGGCTAGTCCCAGAGCTGCAACGAGATTTCGCCCATTATCGCACACCACCAGGCCGGGCTTGAGGCTCACCGGCAGCAACCACTCGTCGGTCTGTTGTTCTATACCCCGCCAAACCTCCCCAAACATATGAGTTTCAGATGGCCTGCTGACGTTTACCCCGTGCTGTGCTGAAGTTGGTGGTGAAGGTGTGTGGCTGACTGGATGAGCAGGTGGAAGAAGAGGAGGAGGAGCTGAGTAGGAGGAGGAGGAGACAGGAGGCAAAGAATGTTTGCCCTGCGATCCTTGCGGCGGAAGGACGTGCGCCAAATAGCTCTCCGCCTGGGCCCAGCCGCCACTACATTTACCCAGTGTGCTGTAAGGGGAGATATAGCGTCCCTGGCCGTGCTTACTGGTCCACGTATCTGTGGTTAGGTGGACCTTGCCACAGATGGCGTTGCGCAGTGCACACTTGATTTTATCGGACACTTGTTTGTGCAGGGAAGGCACGGCTCTCTTAGAGAAGTAGTGGCGGCTGGGAACAACATACTGTGGGACAAGCAAGTGACATGAGCTGTTTGAAGCTGTCTGTGTACACCAGCCTAAATGACAGCATTTCATAGGCCAGTAGTTTTAGAATGCTGCATTCAGGGCCAGGGATCGAGGGTGGCTAGGTGAGAATTTACGCTTTCTCTCAAATGTTTGTGAGATGGAGAGCTGAACGCTGCCGTGTGACATGGTTGAGATGCTTGGTGACGCAGGTGGTGGTGTTGGTGGTACATCCCATGTTTGCTGGGCGGGCAGGTGCCAACGTTCCTCCAGAGGCGGAGGAAGAGGCCTAGGCGGCGGCAGCAGACAGCAGAAGAGGCCGAGGCGGCAGCAGCAGAAGATGTAGCAGGGGGAGCCTGAGTGACTTCCTTGTTTTTAAGGTGTTACCTCCACTGCAGTTCATGCTTTGCATGCAGGTGCCTGGTCATGCAGGTTGTGCTAAGGTTCAGAACTTAATGCCTCGCTTCAGGCTCTGATGGCACAGCGTGCAAACCACTTTGGAGGTCTTGTCGTCAGCACATTGTTTGAAGAAGTGCCATGCCAGGGAACTCCTTGAAGCTGCCTTTGGGTGCTCGGTCCCAGATGGCGGCGGTCAGTAGCAGGCGGAGTCTCTTGGCGGCGGGTGTTCTGATTTTTCCCACTGCTCCATCTTTTGCTACGCTGTTGGCTCGGTCTCACCACTGCCTCTTCCTCCGAACTGTGAAAGTCAGTGGCACGACCTTCATTCCATGTGGGTCTAGGACCTCACGTCCCCTGCATCGTCTTCCACCCAGTCTTGATCCCTGACCTCCTGTTCAGTCTGCACACTGCAGGAAAGACGCAGCAGTTGGCACCTGTGTTTCGTCATCATCAGAGACGTGCTGAGGTGGTATTCCCATGTCCTCATCATCAGGAAAAATAAGTGGTTGTGCGTTAGTGCATTCTATCTCTTCACCCCTGGGAAGGGCTAGGTGGATGCCCTTGGGAAACCCTGGCAGCAGAGTCTTCAAACAGCATAAGAGACTGCTGCATAACTTGAGGCTCAGACAGTTTCCCTGATATGCATGGGGGTGATGTGACAGACCGATGGCTTTGGTTTTCATGCGCCATCTGTGCGCTTTCTGCAGAAGACTGGGTGGGGAGATAATGTGAACGTGCTGGATCCACTGTCGGCCACCCAATTGACTAATGCCTGTACCTGCTCAGGGCCTTACCATCCTTAGAACGGCATTGGGCCCCACCAAATATCGCTGTAAATTCTGCTGGCTACTGGGACCTGAGGTAGTTGGTTCACTAGGACGTGTGGCTGTGGCAGAACGGCCACGTCCTCTCCCAGCACCAGAGGGTCCACTAACACCACCACGACCATGTCCACGTCCGCCGTCCCTTATTAAGATGTTTTCCTCATTGTTCCCGTTCACCACAATTTTGAGAATGGCAAATTTGGGAATGCTTTTCAACCCAGAACAAAAAGTCTGCTTTTACGTCACTACAAATAACTTGACCAGCTAAAACTGTGCAGATTGGTTGAATAGAGATGTGAGACCTGTTTTTTTTTGCGCTGTGTGACAGTTATAGGTTTAATCACAGAATGACACTTCTATCAGCACGCTAGCGTGTGTCTTAGGTTTTTCTGAATGATACTATCAATACTTCAATGTAAGATTTTCTTTTTGGGATAGATTTCAAGTAGGCCTGAAATACCACAAACTAGTTATTTTCAGAATGGCAAATTTTGGAATGCTTTTTCAACCCAGAACAAAAATTCTGCTTTGAGGACGATCAATACAAATAACTTGACCAGCTAAAACTGGTGCAGATTTGTTGAATAGAGATGTGAGACCTGTTTTTTTTTGCGCTGTGTGACAGTTATAGGTTTAATCACAGATGACCACTTCTATCAGCACGCTAGCGTGTTGTCTTAGGTATTTTCTGAATGACACTATCAATAACTTCAATGTAAGATTTTCTTCTTTGGATAGATTTCAAGTAGGCCTGAAATACCAAGTCTAGTTATTCAGATGGCAAATTGGGTGAATGCTTTTTTCAACGCCAGAACAAAAGGTCTGCTTTGAGCGGTCACTACAAATGAATTGGACCAGCTAAAACTGTGCAGATTTGGTGAATAGAGGTGGAGACCTGTTTTTTTTTGTGCTGTGTGACAGTTATAGGTTTAAATCACGAATGTACACTTCTATCAGCACGCTAGCGTGTGTCTTAGTGTTTTTTCTTGAAGTGATACATATCAATAACTCAATGTAAGATTTTCTTTGTTGGGATAGTCAATTTTCAAGTAGGCCCTGAAATACCACAAGACTGAGTTATTTTCAGAATGGCAGGATTTGGGAATGCTTTTTCAACCTGAACAAAAAGTCTGCTTTGACGGTCACTACAAATAACTTGACCAGCTAAAACTGTGCAGATTTGGTTGAATAGAAATGTCAGGTCTATTTTTTTAGTCGCTGGGTGACAGGCTCAACTTGCCCCTGATGTAATATATGGCCAAAAAATAACCAGACTGTTGATGGTTAAATGCACTTCGGTGACACAGGCTCAGCCTGCAGCTGATGTAGTATATGGCCAAAAAATAATCAGACTGTTGATGGTTAAATGCACTTGGGTGAAACAGGCTCAGCCTGCAGCTGATGTAGTATATGGCCAAAAAATAACCAGACTGTTGATGGTTAAATGCACTTCGGTGACACAGGCTCAGCCTGCAGCTGATGTAGGATATAGCACAAAATAACCACACTATCGATGGTTAAATACACTTGGTGATAGCTCGTGCTGGCGCACCACAAGTCACAAAATGGCCGCCGATCACCCCAGAAAAAAAGTGATCTAAAAACGCTCTGGGCAGCCTCAAAAATGTGAGCAAGTCAATTAATAAGCACTTCAATGATCCACAGCTTGCAGATCGATCACGAGATGAAGTCTTTTTGGAGGAGTTAATCTGCCTAATCTCGCCCTAAGCGTCGCAGCTGCAACCTCACCCTATACTGATCATAAGCAGAGTGACGTGCGGCGCTACGTGACTCCAGCTTAAATAGAGGCTGGGTCACATGGTTGCACTGGCCAATCACAGCCATGCCAATAGTAGGCATGGCTGTGATGGCCCTCTTGGGCCAAGTAGTATGACGCTTGTTGATGGCTGCTTTGCAGCCTTTCAAAAGCGCCAAGAAAGCGCCGAACACCGAACCCGAACCCGGACTTTTACGAAAACGTTCGGGTTCGGGTCCGTGTCACGGACACCCCAAAATTCGGTACGAACCCGAACTATACAGTTCGGGTTCGCTCATCCCTAAGTCCCCACCCTTCTACCGGAAGGTCGGGCTAGCCCACCTCTCTCCAGAGGGGGGTTAGAATTGAATGTCAAGTTCCACTCTCTCTAACTATAGCTCTACCGTGTTTGCTGCCACCTGCTGGTAAATGAGGTACAGTACATATGAACAGTTGCATATCAATATTATAGATGCCCACAGGATGATAATGTGGTAGCCCATTAGAGATAGCAGGGTGCCGGAGTGGTAACACCACTCTGGGGTGTTACAAGTGGTCCCCGGCTTCTCTGGGCACTTTGGATTATGTTGGCTGATTGTGCTGCTGCGGATAGTGTTTGTGATGTTTTTCTTGAGTTCATTCAGGGGATGTGGATTATTAGTGTACACTTTGTGTTTTAAATATCCCCACGGATAAAAATCGATTGTGGACAAGTCTGGGGAACATGGTAGCCATAACCCCTTGCTCACAGTACACTCCTCCATAAACAGTTCATGAACCCAAGCTAGTGAGTTCTGTGAGGTGTGGCATGTGGCCCCATCGTGTTGGAAAAAGCAGGACATTTTTTCTTCTGCAGCATCCCTGCTGAAGAGCTGCAAGCAGTATCAGCTAACATAATGCGACATGCCCAAAGATATATAGACATCAACCGGGACCACTTTCAGCATTTTTTGACACTTGTGGGTAATTTAACCCCTTCAAACAACAGCCAGTTTGGACCAAATGCTGGAGCCCCATTTTTCTAATATAACATGTGTCATGTTTGACATGTCATAGTTTTATTCTGGCCGCCTCTCGGCATGTTTGCCATGCTGCCGCCTGAACTCCGGCCCGCCCCCATTGTAATCAATGGGGCAGGAGCGGACCTCCAGCAGCATGGGTGCAGTAGCGGCAGCACAGATACGGCAGGATGTTTACCCGTCAGAACAGCCTGCTGGAGAAGGCTGCCGCTAATGTGAAAGTAGCCTTAGTGTAGTGGCCGGGTTTGGGGTGGCCCCAACGCTACGCTGGGTCCCCTGGACACCGTCAAGGTGTCACCACGTGTTGCTGCTCTCCGGAAGGGATGGT
This sequence comes from Bufo bufo, assembly GCF_905171765.1. Lineage (NCBI taxonomy): Eukaryota > Metazoa > Chordata > Amphibia > Anura > Bufonidae > Bufo > Bufo bufo. Next base: position 258,386,006 of record NC_053391.1, on the reverse strand, counting down.
AAGGCGTGGTGCACCCCAATGGGAAATAAGTCCAGAGAGTCAGGGTCTGCAGTAAACCAGGGTGCTTCTTTACTGGCGGAATTCAGGTACAGGCGAGGCATAGGGCTGGCTTCTCCAGTCCCCTCCCTGGAAAAAGAAGGGTTTGATGCTGAGGAAAGGCCTAAGCTAGCTGTCTCTCTCTCTCTTCAGAAGGCTGATACACTGGTCCAAGGCTGGTGATCCAGGGTCTGTGGCAGCGTATCTCCATCTCAGTGTCTTCTTCTGGTCACTCAGTAGTCTGGCAGTCTCCTCTTCCAAGCACTGTTCCCTAACTACAGCATACTAGGGGCTCTGACTGCTCTCCTTATATACTGTTTTTGCCAGACTAGAACCTTCTAGTGGGAGGGGTGGAGTGGAGAAACTCAGCACAAACAGATACATTGTTTCAGCTCCGTCTGGTATAGACTTACATTAGAGCTTCAATGATACTTAATGGAAATTACACAGCAGGTTTTTCAAACAAAAACAAGTTTCCAGACATAACAACATAGCTAAAACCAGGCTGTCTGCTTTTTGGTGGTAAACAACCCTGGGTGTTTACCTCCAAAACGTGGTTTTAACACAAGTCTGGGTTTTTCCCTCCAAAACATGGTGGTAAACAAGTCTGGGTTTTTCCCACCAAAACATGGTGGTAAAGAAGTCCGGGTTTTTCCCTCCAAAACATGGTCTTCTTTAAACCCTATGGCAGCTGTGGAAAATTACCAGCTTCTCAATCAAAGCCCTAACAGTCTCTCAGTATTCATTAACCCTAATAACACCCAATAACACATCCCTCTCCCCTGTCTGTACTATCACTAGCAGGGGCTGGGGGTTCACTACCCCCAACATCTAACTACTACCCCCTGCGGTGGAGAATGCTTTGAAGCATGGCCAGAGCACTGAGACCCGTGTAACATGTAGATTTCTCAAATCTTAACATTTCCTGAGAATCACAGAGGTCATCAGCATACCTTATATCTGGTACCAGGGAGATGTGAAAACCATCATTACAACCCTCACTATGTAACACAACACACACCTACTATTAAAAGAAGCACATTGACCAGATATATACAAAAATCATAAGAAAAAGCCACAGTCCACTGTGACAGAAAACCCACCCTATAAATGACCCCATTTTGAAACTACACCTTCATGTTATTCAAACTGATTTTACAAACTTTGTTAACCTTTAGGTGTTCCAACAAGAATGAAAGCAAAATTAGGGGACATTTAAAAAAAAAATTTTGGGCAGATTTTCCATTTTCATTAAATTTTCCTGTAACACAACAAGGATGTCAACTAAACAAACCTCAATATTTATTACCTGATTTTGCAGTTTACTGAAGCACCCCATGTGTGGTCATACCCTGCTGTATGGGCACATGCAGGGCGCAAGAAGGATAGGAGTGCCATATTGTTAACAGAGGGCAGATTTTGCTGGAATGGTTTTTCAGGTGCTATGTCAATTTGAAGAGACCCTGAGATACCTATAGAAAGTGAACCCCAAAATGACCCCCATTTTGGAACTACACTCTCAAAGAATAAATCTAGGGGTGAAGTGAATGCTTTGTCCCTACAAGCATTTCATAGAATTTAGAAACGGCTGAGAAAATGAAAAATTTCTTTATTTCCACTTTAATGTTGCTTTAGCCCCCAAATTTTTCTTTTTCACATGGGGAAACAGGAGAAAATGAACCCCCAATCTGTTATGCATTTTTTTTTCTGAATACAGCGACACCATATATTTAGTCTTAACTGCTGTTTGGGGTCACGGCTGTATTCAGAAGCAAGGAGCAGCATCAGTATTTTCTAACATGTAGCTGTGTGGGGGCTTGTTCTTTGCAGGATGGACTGTAGTTTTTATTGGTATCTTTTTGGCCGGTACATATATCTTTTGCTCACTTTTTATACAATTTTTTTGCGGAGGTGAAGTGGGCAAAAATGGCAATTCTGTCAGTGTTTTCTTATTTTTTATGGAGTTCCACTTTGTAGTAATATGTTATGATAATTTTATTCTGTGGGTTGATAAGGTTATTAGTGCGATACAAAATTTATATAGTTTTTTTTATATTTTACTTTTAATTTTTCAGCATACAATCACTCTTCGTATTAAAAATGAATTTATTTTGCATTGTCAGATATAGTGTTGAGCAAACTTGTGGTTTCAAGTTCAACTACTAGGTTCGGGTTATCTAAGAATTCCATTATGGATTCCGCTAACACAGAACATAAGTTTTGGTCCGTCGGTAGGTTGTGATTCCATAACAGAATTCTTAAATAACCTAAACTTGTACGCCAAACTTGAAACAAAAGTTCGCTCAACACTAGTCATATACTAATGTCCATAACGTTTTTATTTTTTCACCAATGGTAATACTGACCATGGCATCTATGGAGTTAAACAGCCAAGATTGGTGCCAGCACCCTATATTTTGGCCATTGCAGCAGAGTGTCAGCTCTAACTTACAGCTGACACTCTCTGCTGATGGCAGCAGCTCTGTTCCTGAGCCACTATCATCACACTGGGCACCGAGGAGCAGACTTCAGGGGGCATCTGGAGGACAATGGCAGCATCTTGGGGCATCTGGGGGCATTGATGGCATCAGGGGCACGGCGGCACACAGGGTGTCTTGCACACTCATCTTGTCATACTATCGCTGCAGGCAGGCCACTGTTTTCGTGCCAACCTGTATATACAGTATACATATATATTATATAGAATAGTCACATATACAGCAGCACAATTCAGTAGGTTGTTAATTATGATTCCGTGTTTGATGGTAATATCCTTTTAACATGGCCTACTGTTGCTAAATAATAATTTCCCAAAAATATGGAAAGATACATTTAAAAAATTATCAAAATCCTAACTTTCAATGATGACTGGGTGGAGAGCTTACTATTGGTAATGCCAATATTGCCTTTTTTTTTATTCATGATGTCACTTATGAGAAAGGCACGGGTTATCTGTTTAGTTTCCATTAAATCTATTTTTTTTGGCCTTAACTAAATTGACTTCAAATGGTTCTAATCAGGGGTGATTAAATACTAGTGAAGGTCATGATTGTAATATAATCACAATGTTCTGTTCTGGCTAATAGGTTATCTAAACTAGGAATGCTAAAGAAGGACATTCATTGGATGCAAACATGCAGCATTCATAAGGCACACAATTTAGCTTCCCCTTTTGACTTTTATTTCCCTGCAAAAGTCACTTAGCTCAAGGAGCTGTCCAAAAATGTATATATCTTAATTCTGATAAACTGTTCTTAAACAATTTGCTTTTTTATCAAGATACCAATAAGTAAAACAAAACAAAAAAAATCTGTGTATTTACATAGTAATTAATTTTACAATTTACATTGTTAAAGTGATAAGAAAAGTGGAAAGAAAAGAGAAGTATAAATAGTGACACTACTTTAACTGGAGCCAGTACAGAGGCAAGATGGCAAAGCTTATCCTGTTCACCGGTATGGAAATAATAGCATTTCTTAAAACATATGGTTTTAGTATACATATCATAAAACTTATAGGAATTAGTTTGTTGAGTTCTTCTAATTTCTAGCCTTTTAGGACATCTGCAACTCTTGATCAAGTTTATGCTAAATGAATATTGGTTGTGAATGATTCTTCACTGGAATAGCAATGCACTTTGTGAGACAGTTTTTGGTAAGTTTTGTGATGCATTTTTTTTTTAACACAAGCCAGAAGTGGATTCAAAGGCTATAATAAATATAAAGGAATGACTTTTCCTGAAGGATCTATAGTACTTCTGGTTTTGGTTTAAAAACAAAACAAAAACTACACCTCATTCAGATCAAAAATCTTCATTCGGTATGTGTTTCTAGCTCTGCCTCTGTAACTGTTAATATAACTATATAGTGACTTTTTCCTTTATCAAAACTACATATTGTGATGCGTCCTTAGATGGGTTTTACATAAATATAACTTATTCACTATATAACAGCTGAAGTCCCCATAGATTATGTGAATCAAGGTTCCTCAAATGTATGGAGGAGCAGGTCAAGCATGCATACTGCTCCACTGCTCACTCTATAGACTGCCAGAGGTAGACCAGCCCATGTTTGATCTGCCACTCCTTTAATTTGGGTCTATACAACCCCTGCTCTTAAGACTATGGTGGTCCCAGCAGTTATACCTGTACCGATCAGATATTTATCCCCTGTTCTGTGGATTAGTAATAAGTCTGTATTCTGGGAAAACCCATTCAAAATGTAACTGCTATTTTTGTTTTCCGATGGGTAGGGAGAGGCATAGGGAACATCTTTCTAATATACTTTATTTAGGGAAAAACCTTTATTTATAGGAGAAAACTAGGGCTGAAATGTTCTTTGCAGCACTCTTTTTCAGTCGCTGCTAAGGGACATCCGTCTTCCTAAGGCCTCATGCACTCAACCGTTGTTTGGGTCCATTTTCATGGGGCTGCAAAAGATGCGGACAGCCATTAGGTGGCCCCGCTAAAAAAATATCCAATTTGCAGGCAGGAATAGGCATTTCTATAATGGGTGGCCCGTTCCGTTCCGCAAATTGCACAATTTAAAGACCGCAAAACACGGTGAAGTCGTATGCATGTACCATCTTTAACACCTAACACTTTATTTTAACCCATTCCTGCTTTTAGCTTTAAAAACTGCATTAAAAAAAACTGAATGTGTAAATCCAGCCTGCAGAAAACTCTAAATTATCAGGAAGGAACTGTTCATCCTCAATAACTGCTTTTCAGTGAAGGAAAGAGCTGCAGTGATCTTCTCCATGGTATGGGGATGAACCATGGCTTTTTCCTTTTAGAATCCATACTACCACTCATCTTTCATAGCTTCTCCTTTCATATCCTTTTCACCTAACCATCCACTCAGATGACAATGTTTCCCTAAAATTGTTATGACTAATAAACAGGAGACCTCTAATGTGTATATGCATTTTTTTTTTCAATAGAGGAAAGCAAAAGGATGAAAGCAATTATACTATTCTACTTTTTGAAAAATTGCTTCACATTTTGTCAGATATAAAACCAACCTCATCCAAATCCTTCAAATTACAGTGATATGAAACTTGACAAAATTGATATCAAAGAAACAGTGATAAAGTGTAGTTTAAAGCAAGGTCCAAGTGAAAGGGAATCTGGCTGCAGTCTTGACCATTCTAAACTGTTGACAACAATAGAGAAGGATTGGTTAATGGGTCTTCTGGGTGGATGTTACTGCTGTCATTCATAGAAGAGGTGAGGGGTCTTGAAGCAGCACGATTCAGAGATCAGTGAGCACCTCACATTGAAGTTCCCACCTCAAGTGCACTTAAAGGGAATCTGCAGTTTTGACCATGCTAAACATACATTTTGTGGATTAGTGAGAATATGATATTTTATTCAGACAGATTCTGCTCTTTAAGTGCACTGGAAGAGTACCTTCCCACTGAAGTGCTCTACGCTCTCTGCACTGCACTGCTTCACATCCTGTCCCCTCTGATTAGGATGACAACTGTAGCATCCAAGCAGGAGACCACTGCAGAGGAGAGGACTGTGAATCAGCTTAAGGCCAACAGTATTTTGTCTTGTATTAAAAGAGGTATGGACTTGCAGGACAGGGATGTAATATTGCCACTATACAAAGCATTGGTACGGCCTCAACTGGAATACGCTGTTCAGTTTTGGGCACCAGTCCATAAAAGGTATGCCCTGGAGTTAGAAAACGTAGAGAGGAGAGCAACTAAACTTATTAAGGGCCTGGAAGATCTTAGTTATGAGCAAACATTAAATAAACTGCATTTGTTTAGCCTTCAAAAAAGACTTCTAAGGGGGGACATGATTAACCTGTAAAATATATAAACGGACCATACAAAAAATATCAAGGGAAGCTATTCTGTGTTAAACTCCCTCAAAAAACAAGAGGCCAACCCCTACGCCTGGAGAAAAAAAAGATTCAGTCATAAGGGGACAAGCAGTTTTTACTGTAAAGGCTGTGATACTCTGGAATAGCCTGCCGCAGAAGCTGGTCACAAATTCAGTAGATGGCTTAAAAAAAGGTTTAGATAACTTTTTAATTCAAAATAACATTGAGGCTTATGACAATGTATAGAAATCTTGTTCTACACACCCTTTCCCTCTGGCCCAACCCTGTTTGAAAAGGAAGATGGACATTGATCCAGGTATTTGTTCTATGGCAGGATTGCAGGTTGGACTTTTCTCTTTTTCCAGCCTTAACAACTATGTAACTATGTAACTATGTAATGCAGACAGCAGACTGCAGTTCACTGGGAAACCCCCTAGTGTCGAGCGAGCATGCTCGGCCAAACATTAGTTCGGCTCGAGTATCGCGATGCTCGACACATCACGTTGTTTGGCCGAATATCACGTGTGCTCGAGCGCAATGCTTGAGTCTTCTCCCCGCACATTAGTTGGCTGCTACGCAGCCAATAAACATGCAGGTAAGTGCTGCTACTCACTGTAATGCCATAGCCATGTTAGTTACTGGCATTACAGTGATTGGCTGGCAGTCTCAGTCTTAGCCAGGGAGAGCTGTGCTATAGAAGGGACAGATAGTGTAGGGAATTTAATATTTTTTTTTGTTAGGCAGGTTTGGTGTTAGAGACCCAAAAGTCCTTTTAAGGACTATTGTTGTATTTGGCAGCAATATATATTATTAGCGCAATCTGCACTAAATTGCGAGCAATTGTTAGAGTTACAAATATCCTTTTAAGGACTATTGTATCTGGCAGCAATATATATTTTTAGGGCAACCTGTGCTAAATAGCTTGCAATTGTTTGACCACTGCAGACAGCGACATTATTTGCGCTACATCTCCTGTGTAATGTGTGCGCAGCCTAAAAAATATCTGTGACATCCAGTGTACTTTTTCCGTAGACTGTGTCCACTGCAGACAGTTACAGTACCTGCCCTATATCTCCTGTATAACATTTGCGCAGCCTAAAAATATCAATGACATCCAGTGTACTTTTTCCGTAGACGCTGCAGACAGTGACATTACCTGCGCTACATCTCCTGTATAACGTTTGTGCATCCTAAAAATTTCTGGGACATCCAATGTACTTTTTCCATAGACGCTGCGGACAGTGACATTACCTGCGCTACTTCTCCTGTTTAACGTTTCCGCATCCCAAATATCTGTGACATTGACTGTAATTTAGACAGGGAAGTCTTGTCTGTTGGGACTTCTGCACACATGGCTGACTTTATGTTATGCTGCCTTTCCCGTGACCCTCGCGTTATATGCATTTTGGCCAACACTGATTACTGGTTGTTCACCCTTCTCGACCCCCGCTACAAGGAGAACTTCTCATCTCTCATTCAGTGGTGGAGAGGACTAGCAAAATGGTGCAATACCAGAAGGTACTTGTGGAAAAATTGCTCCAAAAATTTCCAGCTGACGAGGGGAACATACAGCAGTTCCAACAGAGGCAGGGCAACACTCTCCAAACCCTGGGACAGTTTCATGACACCCCGCCAGTACCCTCAACCTGATGCGCGGCCTACTGTCACAAGGAGGGAAAAATTTTGGAAGATGGTGAAGGAGTACATAGCAGACCGTGTCTCCTTCCTCAATGTTCCCTCTGTGCCTTACAACTATTGGGTGTCCAAGCTGGACACGTGGCACGAACTGGCGCTCTATGTCTTGGAGGTGCTGGCCTGCCCTGCCGCCAGCATTTTGTCAGAGCGGGTATTTAGTGCTGCTGGGGGCATAATAACTGATAAGCGCATCCGCCTGTCAACTGAAAATGCTGACCGGTTGACTCTTATAAAAATGAACAAGGCCTGGATTGCCCCTGACTTCTCTGCTTCACCAGAGGAAAGCGGCTGAACATAAAGGCACTTTAAATGTGGCTTTTATGGTGCATTGAATACATTGTATTCCTATGCACACCTTCCACCACAAAAATGAGTATATGGTTCAATCTTCTTTTTCTCGTCCTCCTCCTCCTCCTTCTCCATCATATCAACATGCTTATTAGGCTGCCCTCGGTCCTAATGTTTTAGAGGGTCAGCTCAGCAGCAGGTCTTCGTCCATAATTTTTTCAATGCTCAGATCAGCAGCAGGCACTTGCATCTAATGTTTTAGCGAGTCAGCTCAGCAGCAGGCCCTCGCCCATAATATTTTAGATGGTCAGCTCGGCAGCAGACCCTCACCCCTAATGTTTTAGTTGGTAAGCTCAGCAGCAGACCCTCATCCCTAATGTTTTAAATGGTCAGATCATCAGCAGGCCGTTGCTCCTAATATTTTAGAGGGTCACCAGCAGACCATCAATCATTTTTCAAGGGTGTGTATGATGCCCTCCTTTATGTGTAATAAAGCGTGTATTGTAGTGCCTCTTCCTTGTAATTTTTGGCAGCCCTTTCACTTTATATACAAGTAAATATACAGGAAAGAATGTTTCCTAACAATTTTTTCTCTAAAATCGATTTTATCTTCAGTTTTGTGTGTATTATTGTCAGTCTGTAAAAGTGGCGTACTACTCGGATAACATAAATCCCAGCAGCGACCTGGGAGTCCAAGATGCATCCAGACATCCTCCCCATGCTGTTCCCGAACCATTTCAGTGGTGTTTCTATCAATTTCTGACCTTTTCCTGTGAATCAGACACCCTCCTCTCTTCAGAGCAGGGGGTGCCTAGTTTAATGCTCTGGTTCTCCCATTGACTTTCATTGTGCCTGGATGCTTCGGTAGATCACCCGAGCATCCTGAGGTGTTCTACTCGAGCACCCCAGTACCCGAGCACTTTGGTCCTCGATTAACACTAAAACCCCCCTCTCCAAATGCTTAAAGAGCAGAATCTGACTGAATAAGTTAATATTGTCACTACTCCTGTTAATAAAAACTACACAAAATATATGTTTAGAATGGTCAGATTCCCTTTAAGTGCACTTAAGGTGGGGCTTCACTGTAAAGTGCTCCAACCAGGAGTCAACTACAGCATTAATTTACAGCATAGGGTAGGGGCTGTGAGCAACTCAATGCAGAGGATGCCTCCACTGCACTTGTAAGAGCAGAATCTGGCAGAATAAATGTCCATATTTACATTACTACTGATAATAAAAGCTCCACAAAAGGTATGCTTGTACTACTGTCCCTGGTCCCTACCAAGTGCTATTTAGTTTGGTCAAAACTGCTGACAGTAGTCCCAAAGATATATATATCTTTGGGACATAGGTACATCATGTATAACAGCATGTTGGCAGTTTAGGAGGGATTAAAAGACCAGACATACTAATTTTAAACAGAACCTGTCACCTTAAAATGCTGTGCAATCTGCATACAACATGTTATAGAGCAGAAGGAGCTAAGGCTACTTTCACACCTGCGTTAGTTGCGGATCCGTCTGGTATCTGCACAGACGGATCCGCACCTATAAATGCAAACAATGGTATCCATTCAGTACGGATCCGTCTGCATACACTTAGTCAAAAAAAGTCTAAGTGTAAGTCAAACGGATCCGTCCTGACTTTACATTGAAACGAGCTGAACAGATTGATATATAGTATTATAAGAGAAGATTTGCTGTAACTTGTAGTATATTAATTTAAAGAGCAACTGTCAGCATGATCAACCCTATTAAACCAGTCATACTTCTGTTCTAAACCATATTGCCTGAGGATTTAACTGTGTTTTCATGGTGACAGGTTCTTTTTAAGTGTACAATATAAGTCAAAAGTGAAGATAATAATGAAAAATGTACCAACATTTTGTTCAGATCTTAGCATTACAAGGAAGGTAAGAAATTTAAATTCCTATATAGATAAAAGATTGCATACCTAAAAAGGTAGGTTAACCAAACCTTATTTTAACATACATGTAATAAAGTCATTGATATTTCTCTCTTGTAGGACTGGCATTGCTGCTGAACGCTCAGATAGGTAAGTCTCTAAATATGTCAAGCAATGGACTTGTTTAACCCACACATAAAAGAATGATAAACTGTGAAGTAATACATCTTAGATAATTCTAATTACAATATACATGAAGTGTTATCCTCAACAACTAAGCATACTAGTGAGCTTTTCCAAATAGGAAATCTACCTTATTTTTAAACAGAGATCATGTCTCAACTGATTATAAGACTAGTACGACAGAGAGAGATTTCTCTACAATTTACAAAAAGATTATTACCCTCTCAATAATACACAAAGCAAGAGAACACTGAAGTACTGTATAAATATTCACATAGTTACGTGAAAGACTTCTAAAATGGTTGCTGCTGGGGTCTCACCAGTGCTATACAGCAAACCCAAATACCAGGGGCGTAGCTAAAGGCTCATGGGCCCTGGCGCAAGAGTTCAGACTTCACGCTGGACACAGAGATACACCATTAGTTTTACAAAAAGTAGTGTAATATATTTTATCTCATATATGTAAAATATACTACTGTTTTTACTTTCTTTCAATCACTTTGATGTGCATATTTTGCCTGCATGTGTTTATTCTTACTTCATATAGGCTCTGCCTACGTGCTGTCATGCTATTTCACCAACTGGGCCCAGTACAGACCTGGACTGGGGAAGTTCAAGCCTGACAATATTGACCCATGTCTATGTACTCACCTGATTTATGCCTTTGCTGGCATGTCAAACAACCAAATTGCCACAATTGAATGGAATGATGTAACTTTGTACAGCTCTTTTCAAAACTTAAAAAATCAGTAAGTAGTTATGTAAATCTAATTTACTATAGTTTGGTTTAAACTTAAAGAAGTCTTTCCATCTGGGACAGTCATGGCATATTGATAGAATGTGCCATAAATTTCCAGTAGGTGCTGGTCCTGCCTCTGGGACCCACTCCTATCTGAAGAATTGGGCTCCAAAGACATATGAGACTTCCAAAAATAGTATTGGCTCGGTACTAGCAATGAATGGAGGAGTGGCCGTACTTGTGTGACTTGCTTTTTGTTCATTGCTATGGGACCTCCTAATAAATTTGAGCTTAGTTTTTCGTAAGTGCCATAGTAGTGAATGGAGAGGACTTCTAGAAGTGTGCTCTCTGTTCACAGCAGGGGCCTGTCGTTGACATATAAGGCAGGTCTCAGAGGTGAGAACCGCATCTATTGGATATTTTTGGCATATCCAATCAATATGCCATAAATGTCCAGATGGAACAACCTCTTTAATTTATTTTCACATTTGTTGAGAATGTTGTATTTGTGTTTCCCCACAAATAGTTATTAGTCTAATGGTATCTGATGTTTGCTAGGTTGCTCAGAAGCTACTATAGCATTTCATCTGTTACTTTTACACTCCGAATTCTGCCTAATATTTGCCTTGTATAATATCCCTTTTAAATTGATTGTAATTGTTGTATTCATAGAACATTTTATCGTATTTTATTTGGAAGTATGTCCTCTGTGAACATAATAACATTTTGTAAGGTGCATCATATGTGTTGAATGAAAAGAAAACTTCTACACACAGATCTAAAAAAGTAATTTGATAAGTAAAAAAAAAAGCAATAATCTTTTTAAAGAACTGTTTAATTATTACTACTCGGTAGTCAAAAGTCTAAGGGGGAAGGGACTTATAAAAGGAAGTTTGTCAGTTTCTGGCACACATAAGTAACACATTTTTGTACAAGCGGCCTTTTGCTGGGACTTTTTTCATTTTTAGGGAGGAAACATGCTGTTATACGGATCTTCCATTCTGTAACATATAAGGGTCCATTCACATATCCGCAAAATGGGTCCGCATCGGTTACACAATTTTGCGGAATGGGTGCGGAACCATTCATTTTCAATGGGGCCACAAAAGATGCGGACAGAACACAGTGTGCTGTCCGCATCTACATTTCCGTTCCGTGGCCCCGCAAAAAATAGAACATGTCCTATCCTTGTCCGCAGCCACGGACAAGAAAATGCATTTTTATTACAGTGCCGGCCATTTGCGGACCGCAAAACAGTTGCGGACGTGTGAATGGACCCTTATAGAGATACTCTCTTCTAAAAGCAGTGCTTTTGGATAATAAATCCATTATATAATTTCTGATAGAACATGGCAGATTATTGTTCATTTCCATTCAAACCTGTATGGCTCTCCATGAAACTGTGCCATAAGGAAGTCCATTAGGGTCCATGGAGTTCTATACTTGCTGTGTAATGGCTCCATACAACCCAGAGGACCAAAAACACAATGTTCACTCAGTTGTATATGCCCTTAGCACTAGAAATAGGCTTCTGTGTTAAATGCACAGTGTATATCACTAGAATTTCTTTTTTATTTATTTCAGAAATGGTAACCTGAAGACTCTGCTGGCCATTGGAGGTTGGAACTTTGGCACTGCACCGTACGTAGCAAATAGTGCAAATGCCCAGATGCTAATCAACATATCTATCTGAATTTAAAAACATTTATATTCTAATATGTTTGCAGTTTCACCACGATGGTCTCTACTGCTCAGAACCGCCAAACCTTCATCTCATCTGTGATCACATTCCTGCGTCAGTATGGTTTTGATGGGCTTGACATTGATTGGGAATACCCTGGCTCAAGAGGCAGCACTCCTCAGGACAAAGCGCTGTTTACCACTTTGGTTCAGGTTAGCTTCTTAGTTCTCACCATGCTCATAGTTATTATTGTCCAAACGGCAAAAACAGATATAGAGAGAGCCGCAGATTTATTCCCATATTTAACTTATAATTGCATTCTTACAGGAAATGAGGGCAGCTTTTGAGACAGAGGCTTCACAAACAAATAAGCCAAGACTCATGGTTACTGCTGCTGTGGCTGGTGGAATTTCCAACATTCAGTCAGGTTACCAG